>NC_061509.1:175972409-176118503 GCF_022539505.1 Lolium rigidum
TCACTCGCGTCATCGTGAACAGAGTCTCCTGAGATCACATAAGTAAAACTCACTTGACTAGCATAATGACATCTAGATTACAAGCATCATCATATGAATCTCAATCATGTAAGGCAGCTCATGAGATTATTGTATTGACACACATAGGAGAGAGATGAACCACATAGCTACCGGTACATGCCCCGAGCCTCGATGGAGAACTACTCCCTCCTCATGGGAGCAGCAGCGGTGATGAAGATGGCGGTGGAGATGGCAGCGGTGTCGATGGAGAAGCCTTCCGGGGCACTTCCCCGCTCCGGCAGGTGCCGGAACGGAGATCCTGTCCCCCGGATCTTGGCTTCGCGATGGCGGCGGCTCGGCAGGTTTCCGTGGGTTTCGTCAATCGGTATCGGGTTTTCTGATCCGGGGGCTTCTTATAGGCGAAGAGGCGGCGCGAGAAGGGCTGGCGGGGGGCCACACCATAGGGCGGCGCGGCCCCCTCCGGCCGCGCCAGCCTAGGGTTTGGTGGCCCTGTGGCCCCCTCCGGTCCTTCCCGGGTGTTCTGGATGCTTCCGATGAAAATAGGAACTTTGGCGTTGATTTCGTCCGATTCCGAGAATATTTCGTTACTAGGATTTCTGAAACCAAAAACAGCGGAAAACGAGAACCGGCACTTCGGCATCTTGTTAATAGGTTAGTTCCGGAAAATGCACGAATATGACATAAAGTGTGCATAAAACATGTAGATAACATCAATAATGTGGCATGGAACACAAGAAATTATCGATACGTTGGAGACGTATCAGCATCCCCAAGCTTAGTTCTGCTCGTCCCGAGCGGGTAAAACGATAACAAAGATAATTTCTGGAGTGACATGCCATCATAAACTTGATCATACTATTTGTAAAGCATATGTAGAGAATGCAGCGATCAAAACAATGTGTATGACATGAGTAAACAAGTGAATCATAAAGCAAAGACTTTTCATGAATAGCACTTCAAGACAAGCATCAATAAGTCTTGCATAAGAGTTAACTCATAAAGCAATAATTCAAAGTAAAGGTATTGAAGCAACACAAAAGAAGATTAAGTTTCAGCGGTTGCTTTCAACTTGTAACATATATATCTCATGGATATTGTCAACATAGAGTAATATAATAAGTGCAATAAGCAAGTATGTAGGAATCAATGCACAGTTCACACAAGTGTTTGCTTCTTGAGGTGGAGAGAAATAGGTGAACTCGACTCAACATTGAAAGTAAAAGAATGGTCCTCATAGAGGAAAAGCATCGATTGCTATATTTGTGCTAGAGCTTTGATTTTGAAAACATAAAACAATTTTGTCAACGGTAGTAATAAAGCATATGCATCATGTAAATTATATCTTATAAGTTGCAAGCCTCATGCATAGTGTACTAATAGTGCTCGCACCTTGTCCTAATTAGCTTGGACTACCTGGATTATCACCGCAATACATATGCTTTAACCAAGTTTCACAAAGGGGTACCTCTATGCCGCATGTACAAAGGTCTAAGGAGAAAGCTCGCATTTGGATTTCTCGCTTTTGATTATTCTCAACTTAGACATCCATACCGGGACAACATAGACAACGGATAATGGACTCCTCTTTTAATGCTTTAAGCATTTGACAACAATTAATTCTTTTCTCATTAGAGACTTGAGGATATTTGTCCAAAACTGAAACTTCCACCATGAATCATGGCTTTAGTTAGCGGCCCAATGTTCTTCTCTCACAATATGCATGCTCAAACCATTCAACTCAGTGTAGATCGCCCTTACTTCCGACAAGACGAACATGCATAGCAACTCACATGAAATTCAACAATGAGTTGATGGCGTTCCCCAGTGAACATGGTTATCGCACAACAAGCAACTTAATAAGAGATAAAGTGCATAATTACATATTCAATACCACAATAGTTTTTAAGCTATTTGTCCCATGAGCTATATATTGCAAAGGTGAATGATGGAATTTTAAAGGTAGCACTCAAGCAATTTACTTTGGAATGGCGGGAAAATACCATGTAGTATAGGTAGGTATGGTGGACACAAATGGCATAGTGGTTGGCTCAAGTATTTTGGATGCATGAGAAGTATTCCCTCTCGATACAAGGTTTAGGCTAGCAAGGCTTATTTGAAACAAACACAAGGATGAACCGGTGCAGACAAAACTTACATAAAAGACATATTGAAAACATTATAAGACTCTACACCGTCTTCCTTGTTGTTCAAACTCAATACTAGAAATTATCTAGACTTTAGAGAGACCAATTATGCAAACCAAATTTTAGCATGCTCTATGTATTTCTTCATTAATGGGTGCAAAGTATATGATGCAAGAGCTTAAACATGAGCATAACAATTGCCAAGTATCACATTACCCAAGACATTATAGCAATTACTACATGTATCATTTTCCAATTCCAACCATATAACAATTTAACGAAGAGGAAACTTCGCCATGAATATTATGAGCTAAGAACACATGTGTTCATATGAACCAGCGGAGCGTGTCTCTCTCCCACACAAGCATGATGTAATCCAATTTATTCAAACACAAACAAAAATAGAAACAAACAAACAGACGCTCCAAGAAAAAGCACATAAGATGTGATGGAATAAAAATATAGTTTCGAGGGAGGAACCTGATAATGTTGTCGATGAAGAAGGGGATGCCTTGGGCATCCCCAAGCTTAGACGCTTGAGTCTTCTTGATATATGCAGGGGTGAACCACCGGGTGCATCCCCAAGCTTAGAGCTTTCACTCTCCTTGATCATAGTATATCATCCTCCTCTCTTGATCCTTGAAAACTTCCTCCACACCAAACTCGAAACAACTCATTAGAGGGTTAGTGCATAATAAAAATTCACATGTTCAGAGGTGACACAATCATTCTTAACACTTCTGGACATTGCATAAAGCTACTGGACATTAATGGATCAAAGAAATTCATCCAACATAGCAAAAGAGGCAATGCGAAATAAAAGGCAGAATCTGTCAAAACAGAACAGTCCGTAAAGATGGATTTTATTAGGCCACCAGACTTGCTCAAATGAAAATGCTCAAATTGAATGAAAGTTGCGTACATATCTGAGGATCATGCACGTAAATTGGCATAATTTTCTGAGCTTCCTGCAGGGCAGTGGGCTCAGATTCGTGACAGCAAAGAAATCTGGAACTGCGCAGTAATCCAAATCTAGTACTTACTTTTCTATCAACGGCTTAACTTGGCACAACAAAACTCAAAACTAAGATAAGGAGAGGTTGCTACAGTAGTAAACAACTTCCAAGACACAAAATAAAAACAAAGTACTGTAGCAAAATAACACATGGGTTATCTCCCAAGAAGTTCTTTCTTTATAGCCATTAAGATGGGCTCAGCAGTTTTAATGATGCACTCGCAAGAAATAGTATTTGAAGCAAAAGAGAGCATCAAGAGGCAAATTCAAAACACATTTAAGTCTAACATGCTTCCTATGCATAGGAATCTTGTAAATAAACAAGTTCATGAAGAGCAAAGTAACAAGCATAGGAAGATAAAACAAGTGTAGCATCAAAAATTTCAGCACATAGAGAGGCATTTTAGTAACATGAAAATTTCTACAACCATATTTTCCTCTCTCATAATAACTTTCGAGTAGCAACATGAGCAAACTCAACAATATAACTATCACATAAAGCATTCTTATCATGAGTCTCATGCATAAAATTATTACTCTCCACATAAGCATAATCAATTTTATTAGTTGTAGTGGGAGCAAATTCAACAAAGTAGCTATCATTATTATTCTCATCAAGTGTAGGAGGCATAGTATAATCACAACAAAATTTACTCTCAGCAGTAAGTGGCACAAAAAGTCCACTATCATTATCATCATCAGAAATAGGAGGCAAAGTATCATCAAAGAAAATTTTCTCCTCAATGCTTGGGGGACTAAAAATATCATGAAAACCAGCTTCCCGAAGCTTAGAACTTTCTATATCATTATCAACAATGGTGTTCGAAACGTTCATACTAATATTACTACCAGCATGCAAAGAAGATTTCATAGGTTTTTTAATTTTCGCATCAAACAATCCATGTTTTAAATCAGGAAATAGAATAAGAAGCTCACTCTTGTACATTATGCCAAACTAGTGTAAACAAGAAACAACAAGATGCAATTGCAGGATCTAAAGGAAATAGCTTTGAGCATACACACAACGGCGCCAGAAAAATACTTTACCTGAGACCGTAGTATGAGAGCCTTTTACCTTTCCTCCCCGGCAACGGCGCCAGAAAAGTGCTTGATGTCTACGGGAGCTTCTATTCTTGTAGACAGTGTTGGGCCTCCAAGAGCGAGAGGTTTGTAGAACAGCGAGCAAGTTTCCCTTAAGTGGATACCCAAGGTTTATCGAACTCGGGGAGGAAGAGGTCAAAGATATCCCTCTCATGCAACCCCGCAACCACAAAGCAAGAAGTCTCTTGTGTCCCCAACACACCAAATAGGTGCACTAGTTCGGCGAAGAGATAGTGAAATACGGGTGGTATAAATAAGTATGAGCGAGTAGCAACGATGCCGGAAAAGTGCTTGGCGTGTAGTTGATGGTGGTGGTATTGCAGCAGTAGTAACGCGATAGAAACGATAAACAAGCGATAGTAACTCAGCGGTATTTAGGAACAAGGCCTAGGGATTACACTTTCACTAGTGGACGCTCTCAACATTGATCACATAACAGAATAGATAAATGCATACTCTACACTTTTGTTGGATGATGAACACATTGCGTAGGATTACACGAACCCTCAATGCCGGAGTTAACAAGCTCCACAATAATGCTCATGTTTAAGTAACCTTTAGTGTAAGATAGATCAACGCTACTAAACCAAGTACTAGCATAGCATGCACACTTGTCACCTTCATGCATATGTAGGAGGAATAGATCACATCAATATTATCATAGCAATAGTTAACTCCATAATCTACAAGAGATCATGATCATAGCATAAACCAAGTACTAACACGGTGCACTCACTGTCACCTTTGCACACATGCAGGAGGAATAAACTACTTTAATAACAAATCACTAGAGTAGCACATGGATAAATTGTGATACAACATGCTGCAATCATAAAGAGATATAAATAAGCACCTCACTATGCCATTCAATGAGTAAGTATTCGTGAAATATGGCCTAAGAGACCCACACGGTGCACACACTCGTCACCTTTACACACGTGGGACTAGGAGTCTCCGGAGATCACATAAGTAAAACTCACTTGACTAGCATAATGACATCTAGATTACAAGCATCATCATATGAATCTCAATCATGTAAGGCAGCTCATGAGATTATTGTATTGACACACATAGGAGAGAGATGAACCACATAGCTACCGGTACAGCCCCGAGCCTCGATGGAGAACTACTCCCTCCTCATGGGAGCAGCAGCGGTGATGAAGATGGCGGTGGAGATGGCGGCGGTGTCGATGGAGAAGCCTTCCGGGGGCACTTCCCCGCTCCGGCAGGGTGCCGGAACAGAGATCCTGTCCCCCAGATCTTGGCTTCGCGATGGCGGCGGCTCTGGCAGGTTTCTGTGGGTTTCGTCAATCGGTATCGGGTTTTCTGATCCAGGGGCTTCTTATAGGCGAAGAGGCGGCGCAGGAAGGCTGACAGGGGGGCCACACCATAGGGCGGCGCGGCCCCCCTGCGCCGCGCCGGCCTAGGGTTTGGTGGCCCTGTGGCCCCCCTCCGGTCCTTCCCGGGTGTTCCGGATGCTTCCGATGAAAATAGGAACTTTGGCGTTGATTTCGTCCGATTCGAGAATATTTCGTTACTAGGATTTCTGAAACCAAAAACAGCAGAAAACGAGAATGGCACTTCGGCATCTTGTTAATAGGTTAGTTCCAGAAAATGCACGAATATGACATAAAGTGTGCATAAAACATGTAGATAACATCAATAATGTGGCATGGAACACAAGAAATTATCGATACGTTGGAGACGTATCATCTCCCATAAGCGCTTTTCTTTAACGCCTTTCAGCTAGGCGCAGAAAGTGTGTATCAAGTAACATCAAGAGATGAAGTATTACCTCGGGCATTACACCTACCTTTCTTATTCTTTTTCTTACCCTTTGATTTAGGGAACACATGTCTACCTCCCGGTGTAGAGGTGAATTTTAAGGTGCCTTCTCCCACATCTATGACTGCTCCCAATAGTTTCAGCAGGGATCTTCCGAGTGTGATTTGTCCTGTTCCTACACATTCAATAACAAGATAATCAGTGGATATTGTTCTTCCAAGAATGGTTGTATGCACACCCTCGGCTATTCCCTTAGGAGTTATAACAGAGTTATCAATAAGAGTTATTCCTTCTCCCCCTTCAACGAGTCCCCAAAGTGTCAAAGATTCATAAATACTCTTAGGCATAAGGCAAAATTTAGACATAATATCACAATTGGCATGAAAAGTTTCACCACCTATAACAAATTTAATAGTACGGTCCCATGTTGAAGGTTCAGAGTTCACTAAAACTTGATCAAGACGGTTACGAACATAACTATAATTTTCTTTCAACCAAGATGCACTTGTCTCAAGAGTGTTTAATCTATTACAAATGCTAATAAGAGCTGAATCAAAGTTATTAGCTGAGCTATGTGATGCAACTAATTTTTTTATGGAATTAAAAGCTTGATCCCCATCGCAATGAAGGAAATCTCCTCCCACAACAGCATCCAAGGCATATCTATAGCGAATCATAAGCCCAAAATAAAAATTACTAAGGAGCAAACTTAGAGTCATTTGAGGTTCAATTTTACGATAAGAATCAAAAATTCTGGACCAAGCATCTTTAAAACTCTCCTCATCCCCTTGTTTAAAAGTGAAAACTAATTCCTCGAGTGAAGAAGTAACAGGTGCAGAGCTAGACATGATAACAAAAGTAAAATGCAAGTAACTAATTTTTTTGTGTTTTTAATATGGAGAACAAGACAGTAAATAAAGTAAAACTAGCAACTAATTTTTTTGTGTTTTGATATAATGCAGCAAACAAAGCAGTAAATAAAATAAAGCAAGACAAAAACAAAGTAAAGAGATTGGAAGTGGAGACTCCCCTTGCAGGCGTGTCTTGATCTCCCGGCAACGGCGCCGGAAAAGAGCTTGATGCGTGCAGTCGACACGTCCGTTGGGAACCCCAAGAGGAAGGTGTGATGCGTACAGTAGCAAGTTTTCCCTCAAAAAGAAACCAAGGTTTATCGAACCAGGAGGAGCCAAGAAGCACGTTGAAGGTTGATGGCGGAGGAGTGTAGTGCGGCGCAACACCAGGGATTCCGGTGCCAACGTGGAACCTGCACAACACAATCACAGAACTTTGCCCCAACGTAACAACGAGGTTGTCAATCTCACCGGCTTGCTGTAAACAAAGGATTAGATGTATAGTGTGGATGATGATGGTTGTTTGCGAAGAACATTAAAGAACAATTGCAGCAGTTTGTATTTCGGATGTAAAGAATAGGACCGGGGTCCACAGTTCACTAGCGGTGTCTCTCCCATAAGATAGCGAGATGTTGGGTGAACAAATTACATTTGGGCAATTGACAAATAAAGAAGGCATAACAATGCACATACATATATCATGATGAGTACTATGAGATTCAATCGGGGCATTACGACAAAGTACATAGACCGCTATCCGAGCATGCATCTATGCCTAAAAAGTCCACCTTCGAGGTTATCATCCGAACCCCCTCCGGTATTAAGTTGTAAACAACGGACAATTGCATTAAGTATGGTGCGTAATGTAATCAACACATATATCCTTAGACAAAGCATCGATGTTTTATCCCTAGTGGCAACAAGCACATCCACAACCTTAGAACTTTCTGTCACTTGTCCCAGATTTAATGGAGGCATGAACCCACTATCGAGCATAAATACTCCCTCTTGGAGTCACAAGTATCAACTTGGCCGGAGCCTCTACTAGCAACGGAGAGCATGCAAGAACATAAATAACATATATGATAGATTGATAATCAACTTGACATAGTATTCAATATTCATCGGATCCCAACAAACACAACATGTAGAATTACAAATAGATGATCTTGATCATGATAGGCAGCTCACAAGATCTAACATGATAGCACAATGGGGAGAAGACGACCATCTAGCTACTGCTATGGACCCATAGTCCAGGGGTGAACTACTCACACATCGATCCGGAGGCGATCATGGCGATGAAGAGACCTCCGGGAGATGATTCCCTCTCCGGCAGGGTGCCGGAGGCGATCTCCTGAATCCCCCGAGATGGGATTGGCGGCGGCGGCGTCTCCGGAAGGTTTTCCGTATCGTGGCTCTCGGTGCGGGGGTTTCGCGACGGAGGCTTTAAGTAGGCGGAAGGGCAGGTCAAGAGGCGTCACGAGGGGCCCACACAACAGGGCCGCGCGGGCCCCTTGCTGGCCGCGCCGCCCTGGTGTCTGGCCACCTCGTGGCCCCACTTCGTAAGTCCTCCGGTCTTTTGGAAGCTTCGTGCGAAAATAGGCCCCTGGGCGTTGATTTCGTCCAATTCCGAGAATATTTCCTTACTAGGATTTCTGAAACCAAAAACAGCAGAAAACAACAACTGGCTCTTCGGCATCTCGTCAATAGGTTAGTGCCGGAAAATGCATAAATATGACATATAATGTGTATAAAACATGTGAGTATCATCATAAAAGTAGCATGGAACATAAGAAATTATAGATACGTTTGGGACGTATCAAGCATCCCCAAGCTTAGTTCCTACTCGCCCTCGAGTAGGTAAACGATAACAAAGATAATTTCTGAAGTGACATGCTATCATAATCTTGATCATACTATTGTAAAGCATATGAGATGAATGCGGCGGTTCGAAGCAATGATGAAGATAATGAGTAAACAAATGAATCATATAACAAAGACTTTTCATGAATAATACTTTCAAGACAAGCATCAATAAGACTTGCATAAGAGTTACTCATAAAGCAATAAATTCGAAGTAAAAGCATTGAAGCAACACAAAGGAAGATAAAGTTTCAGCGGTTGCTTTCAACTTCAACATGTATATCTCATGGATAATTATCAACACAAAGCAATATAACAAGTGCAATAAGTAAACATGTAAGAATCAATGCACACAGTTGATACAAGTGTCTGCTTCTAAGATAGAAAGAATAGACAAACTGACTCAACAATAAAGTAGAAGATAGGCCCTTCGCAGAGGGAAGCATTGATTACTATATTTGTGCTAGAGCTTTTCATTTTGAAAACAAGAAACAATTTTGTCAACGGTAGTAATAAAGCATATGAATTATGTATAAGACATCTTATAAGTTGCAAGCCTCATGCATAGTATACTAATAGTGCTTGCACCTTGTCCTAATTAGCTTGGGTTAACCTTGATTATCATTGCATAGCATATGTTTCAACCAAGTGTCACAAAGGGGTACCTCTATGTCGCCTGTACAAAGGTCTAAGGAGAAAGCTCGCATTGGATTTCTCGCTTTTGATTATTCTCAACTTAGACATCCATACCGGGACAACATAGACAACAGATAATGGACTCCTCTTTAATGCATAAGCATTCAACAACAGTTAATATTCTCATAAGAGATTGAGGATTAGCTGTCCACACTGAAACTTCCACCATGAATCATAGCTTTAGTTAGCGGCCCAATGTTCTTCTCTAACAGTATGCATACTCAAACCATTTAATTGTGAAAATCGCTCTTACTTCAGACAAGACGAACATGCATAGCAACTCACATGATATTCAACAAAGGTAAAAGAGTTGATGGCGTCCCCAGAAAACATGGTTACCGCTCAACAAGCAACTTACTAAGAGATAAGACACATAAGTACATATTCTTCACCACGATAGTTTTTAAGCTATTTTGTCCCATGAGCTATATATTGCAAAGGTAAAGAATAGAAATTTTAAAGGTAGCACTCAAGTAATTTACTTTGGAATGGCGGAGAAATACCATGTGGTAGGTAGGTATGGTGGACACAAATGGCATGGTTATTGGCTCAAGGATTTGGATGCACGAGAAGAATTCCTCTCAATACAAGGCTAGGCTAGCAAGGTTGTTTGAAGCAAACTCAAGTAAAAAGGTGCAGCAAAGCTCACATATGAACATATTGTAGCTATTATAAGACTTTACATTGTCTCCTTGTTGTTCAAACACCTCAACCAGAAAATATCTAGACTCTAGAGATCAATCATGCAAACCAAATTTTAACAAGCTCTATGTAGTTATTCATTAATGAGTACAAGGTACATGATGCGAGAGCTTAAACAAGATCTATATGAGCACAACAATTGCCAAGTATCACATTATTCAAGACATTAAACCATTTACCACATGCGGCATTTTCCGTTTCCAACCATATAGCAATGAATGAAGTAGTTCAACTTTCGCAATGAACATTAAAGATGAAGCTAAGAACACATGTGTTCATACGAAACAGCGGAGCGTGTCTCTCTCCCAAACAAAGAATGCTAGGATCCGATTTATTCAAATAAAAGCAAAAATAAAAACAAACAGACGCTGCAAGTAAAGCGCATAAGATGTGACGGAATAAAAATATAGTTTCACTAGAGGAACCTGATAAGTTGTCGATGAAGAAGGGATGCCTTGGGCATCCCCAAGCTTAGACGCTTGAGTCTTCTTAAAATATGCAGGGATGAACCACGGGGGCATCCCCAAGCTTCGACTTTTCACTCTTCTTGATCATATTGTATCATCCTCCTCTCTTGACCCTTGAAAACTTCCTCCACACCAAACTCGAAACAAACTCATTAGAGGGTCAGTGCATAATTCATATATTCAGAGGTGACATAATCATTCTTAATACTTCTGGACATTGCACAAAGCTATTGAAAGTTAATGGAACAAAGAAATCCATCTAACATAGCAAAACAGGCAATGCGAAATAAAAGGCAGAATCTGTCAAACAGAACAGTTCGTAAAGACGAATTTTAAAGTGGCACCAGACTTGCTCAGATGAAAATTCCCAAATTGAATGAAAGTTGCGTACATATCCGAGGATCACGCACGTAAATTGGCAGATTTTTTGATTTTTCTACAGGGACTATTGCCCAAATTCGTGACAGCAAGAAATCTGTTCCTGCGCAGTAATCCAAATCTAGTATTGGCTTTACTATCAAAGACTTTACTTGGCACAACAATGCAATACAATAAAGATAAGGAGAGGTTGCTACAGTAGTAAACAAATTCCAAGACTCAAATATAAAATAAAGTGCAGAAGTAAAATAATGGGTTGTCTCCCATAAGCGCTTTTCTTTAACGCCTTTCAGCTAGGTGCAGAAAGTGTGTATCAAGTAACATCAAGAGATGAAGTATTACCTCGGGCATTACACCTACCTTTCTTATTCTTTTTCTTACCCTTTGATTTAGGGAACACATGTCTACCTCCCGGTGTAGAGGTGAATTTTAAGGTGCCTTCTCCCACATCTATGATCTGCTCCCAATAGTTTCAGCGAGGATCTTCCGAGTGTGATTTGTCCTGTTCCTACACATTCAATAACAAGATAATCGGTGGATATTGTTCTTCCAAGAATGGTTGTATGCACACCCTCGGCTATTCCCTTAGGAGTTATAACAGGGTTATCAATAAGAGTTATTCCTTCTCCCCTTCAACGAGTCCCCAAAGTGTCAAAGATTCATAAATACTCTTAGGCATAAGGAAAAATTCAGACATAATATCACAATTGGCATGAAAAGTTTCACCACCTATAACAACTTTAATAGTAGGGTCCCATGTTGAAGGTTCAGAGTTCACTAAAACTTGATCAAGACGGTTACGAACATAACTATAATTTTCTTTCAACCAAGATGCACTTGTCTCAAGAGTGTTTAATCTATTACAAATGCTAATAAGAGCTGAATCAAAGTTATTAGCTGAGCTATGTGATGCAACTAATTTTTTATGGCATTAAAAGCTTGATCCCCATCGCAATGAAGGAAATCTCCTCCCACTACAGCATCCAAGGCATATCTATAGCGAATCATAAGCCCAAAATAAAAATTACTAAGGAGCAAACTTAGAGTCATTTGAGGTTCAATTTTACGATAAGAATCAAAAATTCTGGACCAAGCATCTTTAAAACTCTCCTCATCCCCTTGTTTAAAAGTGAAAACTAATTCCTCAGGTGAAGAAGTAACAAGTGCAGAGCTAGACATGATAACAAAAGTAAAATGCAAGTAACTAAATTTTTTGTGTTTTTAATATGGAGAACAAGACAGTAAATAAAGTAAAACTAGCAACTAATTTTTTTTTGTTTTGATATAATGCAGCAAACAAAGCAGTAAATAAAATAAAGCAAGACAAAAACAAAGTAAAGAGATTGGAAGTGGAGACTCCCCTTGCAGCGTGTCTTGATCTCCCCGGCAACGGCGCCAGAAAAGAGCTTGATGCGTGCGGTCGACACGTCCGTTGGGAACCCCAAGAGGAAGGTGTGATGCGTACGGTAGCAAGTTTTCCCTCGGAAAGAAACCAAGGTTTATCGAACCGGGAGGAGCCAAGAAGCACGTTGAAGGTTGATGGCGGAGGAGTGTAGTGCGGCGCAACACCGGGGATTCCGGTGCCAATGTGGAACCTGCACAACACAATCACGGAACTTTGCCCCAACGTAACAACGAGGTTGTCAATCTCACCGGCTTGCTGTAAACAAAGGATTAGATGTATAGTGTGGATGATGATGGTTGTTTGCGAAGAACAAGTAAAGAACAATTGCAGCGGTTTGTATTTCGGATGTAAAGAATAGGACCGGGGTCCACAGTTCACTAGCGGTGTCTCTCCCATAAGATAGCGAGATGTTGGGTGCACAAATTACAGTTGGGCAATTGACAAATCAAGAAGGCATAACAACGCACATACATATATCATGATGAGTACTATGAGATTCAATCGGGGCATTACGACAAAGTACATAGACCGCTATCCAGACATGCATCTATGCCTAAAAAGTCCACCTTCAGGTTATCATCCGAACCCCTCCAAGTATTAAGTTGTAAACAACGAGAAAATTGCATTAAGTATGGTGCGTAATGTAATCAACACAAATATCCTTAGACAAAGCATCGATGTTTTATCCCTAGTGGCAACAAGCACATCCACAACCTTAGAACTTTCGTCACTCGTCCCGCATTTAATGGAGGCATGAACCCACTATCGAGCATAAATACTCCCTCTTGGAGTCACAAGTATCAACTTGGCCGCAGCCTCTACTAGCAACGGAGAGCATGCAAGAACATAAATAACATATATGATAGATTGATAATCAACTTGACATAGTATTCAATATTCATCGGATCCCAACAAACACAACATGTAGAGTTACAAATAGATGATCTTGATCATGATAGGCAGCTCACAAGATCTAACATGATAGCACAATGGGGAGAAGACGACCATCTAGCTACTGCTATGGACCCATAGTCCAGGGGTGAACTACTCACACATCGATCCGGAGGCGATCATGGCGATGAAGAGACCTCCGGGAGATGATTCCCCTCTCCGGCAGGGTGCCGGAGGCGATCTCCTGAATCCCCCGAGATGGGATTGGCGACGGCGGCGTCTCTGGAAGGTTTTCCGTATCGTGGCTCTCGGTACTGGGGGTTTCGCGATGGAGGCTTTAAGTAGGCGGAAGGGCAGGTCAAGAGGCGTCACGAGGGGCCCACACAACAGGGCCGCGCGGGCCCCTTGCTGGCCGCGCCGCCCTGGTGTCTGGCCACCTCGTGGCCCCAATTCGTAAGTCCTCCGGTCTTCTGGAAGCTTCGTGCAAAAATAGGCCCCTGGGCATTGATTTCGTCCAATTCCGAGAATATTTCCTTACTAGGATTTCTGAAACCAAAAACAGCAGAAAACAGACAATCGGCTCTTCGGCATCTCGTCAATAGGTTAGTGCCGGAAAATGCATAAATATAACATATAATGTGTATAAAACATGTGAGTATCATCATAAAAGTAGCATGGAACATAAGAAATAATAGATACGTTTGGGACGTATCAATGAACGGAGAGTAAATTGTAACCAAGGGTCTCGACAAGGAGGACATTCACAAGTGAGATGTCGGGTGTTACCACCACCTTGCCAAGACCCAATACCTTAGAGCACGTGTTGTCGCCATATGACACGGTAGAGTGAGAAGGCTCGAGGTCGACAACAATATTCTTGCTTCCGGTCATATGACTTGTGGCTCCACTATCAACCACCCACTTAGCGCCACGGGAAGCATAGTCCTACAAGGAATCAAGTCTTGGATTTAGGTACCCATTTTTCAATGGGTCCTAGCATGTTAGTAACAAGGGGTTTGGGAACCCAAATAGTCCAATCAACATTGTCCTCTTGAGGACCAATAAAGCGAGCACGAATATGTCCATAGTAATCAACAAAAAGAACATGAGAAGGGTTGTTAGAGCCGGCGAAACCCTTCGAGGCGGAGTTGGGTACTCCATCCCTTCTTGAGCTAGCATCGCTCTCCTCATGGTTGATCTCCATGTTCTCCTTGTTCTTCTTCTTCTTGGTCCTCTTATTCTTATTCCTCTTTGGCTTGGTAGCCAGTCCTCCTTCATTGCAAGAGCCCTCTTTGGCTCCATATTTGGCTCCAATGACTCCTTCCAAGTACTTGGTTTGAACTTGGAGTCTATCAATTTTGGCCTTCAAACGATTGACTTCATCTTCATGCTCCGGGTGAGGATGACAAATATCAAACACTTGGACTTCCTTTGCCTTGTTCACCCGGAAGTGTTCTATCAAGGCTTCTTCTTGGAGAGCGTTCATCTTCATGAGTATACGCTTGTCACTCTCCAACTTGGCAATGCCACATTCATGGGTGCAACACGCACGGTCCTTGCTCAAAGGAAAATACTTCTTCAATGCTTCCTCTTGCATGGAATTGACCTCCATGAGTTTGGCTTCGCTCCTCTTCAAGGCGACTATTTCTTCCTCATGATCGCAACAAGTGACCTTCTCTTTGCTCATGCGGAGGCATTCCACCAAAGACTCTTCTTGCATGCTACTCAAACTCAATAGCTTGGCCTTGGTGGTCTCAAGAGTGGCAATTTCTTCTTCATGATTGCAACATGAGGTCTTCTCCTTGCACAAGCGGTAATACTCATCCAAGGCTTCTTCTTGAAGAGCATTGACCTCCAAGAGAAGAGCATTGTGCTTCCTCAAGGAAGCAACTTGATCAACAAGCTCGTCATGGCAAGAGTTGGGGTCTTCCTCATCTTTTTCCTTGTTGGCTTCCTCGAGAGTGAACATCTTCTTCTTGAGCTCACCCATCAAACCAAGAGCATGGTCTCGGTCCTTGGTGAGTTGGGAGATAATAGCCTTGTTGGAGTCTTCAAGGATGATGACACTAGCTTCAAGAGACATGCGCAATTTTTATTTATTCTTCAAGCGCTTGATTGAGAGAGGCAATCTCATTTGCCGCCTCCCTTTCAAGCCTCTCCTTCTCCTCTATAAGATCTTGTGCCGAACCAAGTTGGGCCAAGAGAGCCCCAACATGAGTCTTGGTATCCCCTTGCATGTTAGTGAGAAAAGAATCCAAACCCATAACCTCACGCTTAATGGTGAGACTAGTGGCATCATCAATATATAAGGCATTAGTCGAAGATGAGAGTTTGGAAGGGGGTTCTACCTTCGAGGATACCTTTGCCATAATGCAATGAGCGTTGTGGGTCATGAGGTTCTCATTAGGAGAGTCAAAGAGGGAGATAGAGGGAGTGGTAATGGCGATGGCGGCCACTCCCTCTCCTTCCTTGTTGGAGCTCTTGTCCTCATGTTCTTCATCCTCATCGGAGGAGTACTCTTCTCGAATGATGAAGGCTCTAGGCTTCTTGGTGAAGGGGCCCTTGTCGTCACCGGGCTTGGGGGAGAACTTGGAGAATCCTTTGGAGAGAGACTTGAACTTTTCTTTGCGGACAAGCTTTCCACCATTATCTTCTCTTCTCTCAAACATACAATCCGCAACAAAATGATTCTTGTCGCTGCAATTGTAGCATGTTCTTCCCCTTTGCCCCTCCCTTGGGCTCTTGGAGAAGCTTCTTGGAGAATCACGTGATCTTCTTGGTCTTGTGCTTCGGGACTTGTTTCCCTCCCAAAATTTCTTGGCGGCGAGAGCCATGTGCTCATGATAGTTGGTCTTGAGATCATCCGGTCCCCACTCAATGGGATCCTCATTACTTTCACTAGTCTCATGTACCTTCATCTTCAATGCAAGGTTGGGTTTGCGGGTGTTGTGGGCGCGAGCAACAAGATCCTCAGCATTCTTCTTGGAGATGTCCAAAGCGATGACTTCGCTAAGAACTTCATCGGATGTCGTAGCACGGAAGGAGGCGTTTTGGCGGATGGCCATCAACTTCACTTCCTCATAAGGGAGGAGAGCGTTGTAGAACTTGCGCTTGATCCAATGATCATCCACAAACGTTGCTCCAAGATCTTGCATTTGTACGGCGAGAGCGATGAGGCGCCGATACATTTCTTCGGGGTCTCTCCTTCATTCATGACGAAGTTGTCGGCCATGTTGTTCACTTCATCAAAACGAGAGCTTTGGATACTCTCATTTCCGAGGAAGAGCTTGTCGAGTTTATCCCATGCTTCCTTGGCGGTCTTGAGCGAGCGGATATGAGCGCGATCCTTGGGCGTGACAACCATGTGAATCTTGTTGATGGCGGTGGCGTTGAGTTGGTCATCCACCACTTCTATTCTTTTCAAGATATTTGGGTCTCTTGGTGAGTAGCCCTCCTCGATAGTGCGCCAAAGCTCGGTAGATGCGCTGCGCACAGGAGAACGCATTAAGAATTGCCAATTTTCAAAGCTATTTGATTCAAGTAGCGGTGGTGAACCATGCGACAAGGTATGTGGCATAGTTATTGGAACGTTTATGTTGTAATCACTTGGTGGTGGAACCTCATGATTACCCCCTAGATGTTCCGCAACCGGTGTCTCATCCTTCCCCTTTGTTGAAGTGCCGGTCTCCCCAAGCTCTTCCTTTTGTGGATCTTTTGTCGATTGCGCAACAAAATCAACAAGAGGAAATGGGTTAGCTTTTGGTGGGGGATCCTCGGCACTTGCCTTAGGATCTACGATAGGGGTTGGTTTTTGAGCAACCAACTCCATCATCATCGCCTTCATTTGGTTAACGATGGATGACTCCAATTTCTTGAGGTCATCCAACGTAGCCGTTGTGCTATCGATGGGAGATGATGGAGCGGGTGGCACAAGGGAAGGTGACCCATTCCCAACCGCCTCTTGTTCGGCCATTTCTTAGGCGGTAAAGCCCGAGCAAGAAACCTTGCTCTGATACCAATTGAATGGATCGTAGCGAACAAGAGGGGGGTGAATGGTTGCTACGTCAAGTTTTAGTCTTTTTCAATTTCGCGGTGCGGAAGGTAAAGGTGATTGCTTTAGTGGTGTTGGTGTTCCTACAATGATCCTAGAACAAGTGCAACAAGCAAAGGAACAAGCAAGATAGTAAGAGTAAGGAGCGAGACAACCGGATGGCGCGGAGACGAGGCGAGGTTTGTTTCCCGCAGTTCCTCTCACAAAAGAGAGTACATCTGCGTTGAGGAGGTGCTAGCCTCACACAAGAGACTAGGCGGCCACACCACGAAGGAAGGCCTCACCTTCTTCCTCAAGAGAGCTCCACAAAGGGGCTCCCCTTCTCCACTAAGACACCGGTCGAGGCGGTGATTCCTTCACAAGGTTGGGGCGAGCTCCACACCACAAGGAGGCTCCCAACAACCTATGGGGCTAGCACAACACCAAGCTAGCCTCCATAGGTGCACTTCCTCCAAGATCCCACCATAGGAACCCTAACACCAAGATCCACTAAGGAGTAGCAAGTATTGGTGAAATCTCTCTTGGTAGAACTATAGATCGGGGTCTCCTCCACCACTCCTCAAAATTTGGGCAAGATTGGTTGGATGTTTGGGGAGATCCTCAAGGTTTAAGCTCAGCAACAATGGAGGAGAGAGAGAGAGGAGAGATAAAAACGAGTTGGGGAAGAAGGGCCCCTTAAATAGGCTCCTCCAAATCCAACCGTTATGTCCAGTTTTTGCCTAAGCGGTACTACCGCTCTGAGTTCAAAATCCCACAGATCTTGTCCACGTGGACACAGAGCGGTACTACCGCTCGTGGTACCGCTCGAGGTACCGCAATAGGGTCCAAACCTTACTGGACTCAAAGCGGTACCGGAGCGGTACTGAAGCGGTACTGCCGTAACTAGTTACGGTACCTGGGCGGTACCATGGGCGGTACTACCGCTCGTAAGCGGTACTACCGCTCCAGGTACCGCAGAGGTACCGTAACTCGTACTGTGGGTCAAATCCAGCGCAGAACTACAGAGCGGTACCGTGGGCGGTACTAGTAGGGGTAGCGGTACTACCGCTACAAGTACCGGTAGTACCGGTCTGGCAAAAACTGGTTTTCTCCCCTTTTCTCTCCAGCCATGTCACCTCGCGATACACACACAAAACCAGAAAACCTATAAGCTACGCTTCAGTCCTCCGATCTTGACGTGTCCAGCGAGGTCACCGTGCACTTGCAAATCTAACAATGATACTCAAGGAACACGGTGAGATTACTCAAGTGTTGTCATCAAACACACAAAACCCGGGGTTTAGACTTTGCTCTTTCACTCATCATTGCCTTTTGGCGTTGACAGATCTTCTTGTTGTTATGGTGGGCTTGGTACACCTTGTCTTGGAGGTCCTCCTTGAAGCAAAAGGACTTCTTGAGGCGAGCGGTGAGCTTGGCAAAGAGGCCTTTGGTCTTGACGGAGGAGGGCACGTAGTCGGAGTTATCACTATCGGCCTCTTCCTCTTCCTTGTCCTTGGGGGCGTTCCTTGGGAGATCATGATTCTTGACTTGGGGGCTTCTCTCCTTATGGATTGTGAGGGGCGGCATTGCTCTAGGAGATCTCCACGGCGAGCTTGTTCCCATTTGATGAAAATGAGCCTCATGATGTAGGGAGCATATTGAGGAAGCTCGCGGAGGAAGGCACACTCACGCATCTCATGCCATATGTAGTCCATAATATCCAATTGCTTGCCCCTACCCTTCATCTCATTGGTGCGCACAAGAAGGTTTACAAGAAAGCCATGCACTTCATCTTGGTTGGTGTGCTTGGGGTTGATGGTGCTGCGATAGATGTGGTTCATGATGTCGTAGGCCGGAAGAAGATTATAGGCACTTCCACACAGAGTTTTCCTGGGAATGTAGAGGTTGACCATTTTCTCCTTGGCCATTGGCTTGTGTTCAAGGTGAATCCGGAAGAGGTGGCTTTCATTGTCGGGGAGATCATAGCCAACGCCCCTAGAAAAATCTTGCCATGTGGCCTCCATTTCGAACTCCTTGGTCATCCACTTCAACGAGCGGAAGCCATACTCATCTTCAAGAAACACCACGGTGGCATAGAATTGACATATCACCTCCTTGGAGTAGTTGTGGGAGAAGGTCATCAAGGGAATAAGACCTTGTTCTTCGCAAATCTCGAGTGCCTCCCCAAAGTACTTGGGCTTAGAGCGCAGCTTGTCCATGTTGATGGAGTATTGGGGGAAACAATTGAAATCCTTTGACCCATAGACTTCATGGTAGATCCTTTCTTGATTGGCATGGTAGAAGAAGTTGTTGGGGCATAGCCGCGGGTTCCTTGGCACCAAATAGTAATTGGTCCTTCTCACTTCCATGAACTCGGCCTTGGTGAGAGCACTCATAAGCTTTTGGGGACCCGAGGCGGTCCTCTTGCTAGCTGCCGCTGTTGCTGCCCTTTGGCGCTTGTTGGTCCTTGACGACACAATCTCCTCTTGCTCTTCTTGCTCTTGCTTACGAGAACGATGAGATGAGATTTTCTTTCCCTTCTTTGCACCGCTATAGGATGGACCTGTGAAACAACATAGGTTGGGGAGGGAATAGGGGATAAGTGCACAAGCCTTGGAGTTGAAGAACAAAAAGGACACTAAGAAGCAACATGAGTGAAACCAGTCATAGAGGTAGTACCGCAACTCAGACCGGTAGTACGGCTTGAACCGGTAGTACTGCTCGTGAACGAGCGGTACTACCGCTCGAGCACAGCACGAACAGATCTAGGTCGAGATTCATAGCATTGATACACAAAGTTTCACATAGTATTGCTAGATAGTATCCCTATACATGGAAAAGCCTTCTAAGATGTTTCTCCACCAAAAACTCCAACAAACCCTAACCTATGCATCTAGGGAATCCAACAAACCCTAGAGAGAGAGGTTCGAGTTCATACCAGAGGACATGATGGAGAAGGAGGTGGCGAAGCTTCTCCACGAAGGAGATTTGACAGAGGAAGGTCGGAGAAGGAGATCAGGGCCGATCTCCTCGGAGTCTTCAAGCTTGGAGTCGTCCTTGGCTAGAGGTGGGTGGGGGAAAAGTGGTGAATCTTTTTGGATTCATCCCCACCCGATACCTTTAGTCAAAGCCGAAGGCGGTGGTACCGCTCGTATGAGCGGTAGTACCGCTTACCGGTACCTGGCCGGTACCTTGGGCGGTAGTACCGCTCCAGGGCAAAATCCTGACAGCTGTCAGGACACTGCACGGGGCGGTAGTACCGGCCTGAGGACCGGTAGTACCAAGCTCCAAGAATCTAAAGACCCAGATTATGTTGTAGGCTTGTGCGTTTAGACTGAAATGGCTCAAGGGGTAGGTATAGGCTTAGGTTTAGAAGGAGAAACAGGTACGGTACTACTCAACCAAGCTTGCAAGAATCAAACATGAAAAGCCAAGCTTGGGTGAATCTCCCACAAAGAACATGGAAACAAAAACAAAAGGAATCAAGAAGAACCAAAAAGGAAAACTCCTCAAAGAGGAGATTGGTGGCCGAGGCCACCGTGTAAGAGTATAGTGGTGTAAGGTCGCGTAGATGTATCTAGGACCCACGGCCACAACTCAACATGAAGCTCATTAGTCACTTAGTTGACAAATAGCGTATGTTTTGGGTTTCTTTATTCATTATGGGGGAAGGGATAGATCAATAAGTTTAAACCGCACTCCCCCTATGTTCATGCGTGCTTCACATCTAGACATATAGCACAAAAGTGGTATGTGTATACCCACTCTTGGCACAATGTCCGGACGAGAAGCTCAAAGTTAGAGAAGCGAACCTATCATTGAACGGTAGAGCATGAGTCCATCGCCTTGTCGGTCTCATCATGGGAGAGTTGACTCTTTAGGTACTTTGGGGTTCCTATACCGTTGGCCCCCTTCATATCTTGCTCTTGAGTATGTCTTGAACGTACTTTGCTTGAGTTATGAAGGAGCCTTGGCGCCTTTGCTTCACGGCGAGAATGGACCATAGAGATAGATTCTTGTGAGGCCCCTTGATCTTCATCATGGTTTAGGTCCCCGCCTTGACCCTCATTGTTGTTGATGCCGAACTTGAGGTTGTGGTAGTGGTTGACTCTCACTTGGTTGTTCAAAGGAAGAAGCTTGGCCTTGTGGTGTAGATGGCTCCACATGAGTGGAACTTGGTCCTTCTCCGGCACTCGTAGAAGGTAGCTCTTGAGGTCGGCGAGTGCTAACACCCATCCTTCCTACGGTGACCGGGGGAATTGCATATCCTTTCTCAAAAGAAGCACTTCGCTCCTCCAAAGAACTATCATCTTCATCAAATGTCACGTCACAAACTTCCACAACTCATCCAATAGACTTGTACTCCATCATCATGTTTGAGTGGCTTCAATTAAGGTTCGACTTTCCCTTTCGGCGACCCCAAGTTGTTGGGGGAATGTATATGGCGAGGAGTATTGATATTGGATTCCTTCTTTGCCGAGGAAGTCATCCAAGGTGTAGTTCTTGAACTCCGTTCCATTGTTGCCCCTTATTGCGAGGATCGTGGTGTTGTACTTGCGTTGAACTTGATTGACAAAACCCATCATGGTCCGTTGAGTCTCATTCTCGTACTTGAAGGAGAATACCCAATAATAGCGTAAATAGTCATCAACAATGACGAGGCAATACTTCTTCCCTCCAAGACTTTCATGAGACGGTGGACCAAAGAGATCAACATGTATGAGCTCCAAGCACCTTGTGGTAGAGATGGTTGTCTTGGCCTTGTGAGGAGCTCCATGCATTTTCCTTTGTATGCAAGCCCTACAAACACGAACTTTTGCAAGAGGGAACATTTTCTATTAGTCCGAGAATGTGGCCTCTCTTGTGGAGACTTTGCAAAATCCTCATGTTGACATGGGCTAGTCGGCGAAGCCATAACCAACCCTTGTCACCTTTAGTGAATAGGCAAAGAGCGGAAGATGTCGTCTTTCCGGAGAAATCAACAACATACAACCCGCTCTCCACATATTCAACAAAGGCTACACGGAGTATCTTGCTCCACAATAGGACCACCATACGTTCATTGAAGAAAGGTACAAAGACCCAAGAGTGCGAAATGATGAACGTAAAGAACATAGTAATCAAGGGTCTCGACAAGGATGACATCAAATGTCGGGTGTTACCACCACCTTGCCAAGGCCCAATACCTTTAAGCTTGCTTGTGTTGTCGCCATAAGAAACGGTAGAACGAGATAGCCCGAGGACGACAACAACTTCTTTGCTTCCTGTCAAGAGATTTGTGGGTTCAACATCAACCACCAATATAGCACCACCGGAAGCAAAGCCCTTCATGGATCAAGTCTTGGATATAGGTACCCATTTTTCAATGGGTCCTATCATGATGTT
Organism: Lolium rigidum; assembly: GCF_022539505.1. Lineage (NCBI taxonomy): Eukaryota > Viridiplantae > Streptophyta > Magnoliopsida > Poales > Poaceae > Lolium > Lolium rigidum. The sequence goes on from NC_061509.1 coordinate 175,995,147, forward strand.
CCTCTTTATCTTGATCCTCCTTCCTCTCTTCTTCTTTAGCTTGATAGCCACTTCTCCTCCATTGCAAGAGCCCTCATTGGCTTCGTCTCTAGCTTCAATGACTCCTTCCAAGTATTAGGCTTGGATTTGGAGTCTTCTAATTTTGATCTTCAAACGATTGATTTCATCTTCATGATCGCAACAAATGTGGTCCTTGCTTGCGAGATGGTACGTACTCTTTCAATGCTTCCTCTTGCATGGACTTGATCACCATAAGGTTGGCCTTGCTTCTCTTTAAGGAGGCAATTTCTTCCTCATGGTCACAACAAGTAACCTCTTCTTTGCTCAAGCGAATCCATTCCATCAAGGACTCATTTTGCATATCATTCACTTCCTTGAGCTTGGCCTTGTGTCTATTTAGAGCGGCAATCTCTTCTTCATGATCGCAACATGGCACCTTCTCCTTGCTCAACCGATAGTACTCATCCAAGGCTTCCTTTTGTAGAGAATTGACTTCCAAGAGTATTGCATTATGTCTTCTCAAAGAGCAAACTTCATCAAGGAGCTTATCACAACATGAATTGGGGCCTTCATCTTCTTGCTTCTTGTGCGCTTCTTCTTGAGGATGACTCCTCATCTCGGATAGAAGCACAAATTTACTCTCCAAGGATTTTAAGTTCTTGGTGAGGGTTGCAACTTCGTCAAGCAACCATTCATGACTCTCCTCAAGATAGCGCTTCTTCGTCTTGAGCTCATCCACCCAACCAAGAGCATGATATCGATCCTTAGTGAGATGGGAGATGATAGAATTGTTGGAATCTTCAAGAACAATGGCACTAACTTCAAGAGCCATGCGCATGCTTAACTCCTTCTCATGAGCTTGAGTGAGAGATATAATCTCATTTGCCGCCTTTACCCCAATACGGTCTTGATCCCCACAAAGTTGAGTCAAGAGTGCCTCAACATGAGTCTTGGTATCCCCTAGCATGTTAGTGAGAGAAGCATCCAAACCCACAATAGATATAGCATTAGAGGAAAGTGTAGGTTCGGAAAGGGTTCTACCTCCAACGATACCTTTGCCACAAGGCAATGAGAGTTGTTGGTGACGAGGTTCTCATTTGGAGAGTCGAAGAGGGAGATGGAGGGAGTGGAGATGGCGATGGCGGCTACTCCCTCTTCCTTCTTGTCCGAACCCTTGTCTTCACGCTCTTCACCTTCATCGGAGGAGTACTCCTCACGGATAATGAAGGCTCTAGGCTTCTTGGTGAAGGACACCTTCGTGTCATCGGAGTTGGAGGAGAACTTGGAGAAACCTTTGGAGAGGGATTTGAACTTGCTCTTTCGGACGAGCCTTCCACCATTGTCTTCCCTTCTCTCAAAGATACAATCCGCAACAAAATGACTTTTGTCGCCACAATTGTAGCATGATCTCCCCTTTTGATCCTCCCTTGGACTCTTGGAGGAGTATCTTGAAGAGTCATGAGGTAAGTATCTTCTTGGCCTTGAGCTTTGTGTCTTGTTCCCACTCCAAAAACTCTTGGCGGCAAAAGCCATGTGTTCATGATAATTGGCCTTGAGATCATCCGGACCCCACTCAATGGGATGCTCATCGCTCTCACTAGCTTCATGCTCCTTCATCCTCAACGCAAGGTTGGGCTTGCGGGTGTTGTGGGCGCGAGCAACAAGATCTTCCGCATTCTTCTTGGAGATGTCCAAAGCGATGACCTCGCTAAGGACTTCATCGTATGTCATAGCGCGGAAGGAGGCGTTTTGGCGGATGGCCGTCAACTTCAGTTCCTCGTACGGGAGGAGAGCATTGTAGAACTTTCGCTTGATCCAAGGGCCATCCACAAACGTTTTCATTTGTACGGAGAGAGCGATAAGGCGCTGGTACATCTCTTCGGGTGATTCTCCCTCATTCATGATGAAGTTGTCGGCCATGTTGTTCACTTCATCGAAACGAGAGCTTTGAATGCTCTTATTTCCGAGGAAGAGCTTGTCGAGTTTATTCCATGCTTCCTTGGCGGTCTTGAGCGAGCGAATATGAGTGCGGTCCTTGGGCGTGACGGCCATGTGAATCATGTTGATGGCGGTGGCGTTGAGTTGGTCATCCACCACCTCTCTTCTTTTCAAGTTCTTCGGGTCTCGTGGTGAATAACCTTCCTCGATGATGCGCCAAAGCTCGGTAGAAGCGCTGCGCACATGAGAACGCATTAAGAATTTCCAATTTTCAAAACTATTGGATTCAAGTAGCGGTGTTGAACCATGAGTCAAAATATGAGGCATAGGTATTGGGACATTTACGGTGTAATCACTTGGTGGAGGCACCGCATGATTACCTCCTAATTGTCTCGCAACCGTGGTTCATCCTTCCCTTTTGATGAAGTGCCAACATCCTCAAGTTCCCCTTCTCGAGGTGATTTTGTCGATTGCGCGACAAAATCAACAAGAGGAAGGGTGTTGACTTGTTGTGGGGGAATATCGGCACTTGCCTTAGGATCTATGATGGGGGTTGATTTTGGAGCAATCAACTCCATCATCATAGCCTTCATTTGAGATACAATGGATGAATCTAATTTCTTGAGGTCATCCAAAGTAGCCGGAGTGCTATCGGCGATTGATGGTGGAGGTGATTGCTCACCGGGAAGGGACCCATTCACAACCTTCTCTTGTTCGGCCATTTCTTAGGCGGTAAAGCCGGAGCAAGAAAACCTTGCTCTGATACCAATTGAATAGATCATAGCGAACAAGAGGGGGGGATGAATGGATGCTACACAAATTTTAAGTCTTTTTTCAAATTTTAGGCGATGCGGAAGGTAAAGGTGATAGCTTTAGTGGTGGAGATGTTCCTAGTATGATCCTAGGCTAGTGCAACAAGCAAAGGAACCAAGCAAGATAGTAAAGTTGAGGAGCGGGACAACCGGAGGGCGCGGAGACGAGGCGAGGTTTGTTTCCCGCAGTTCCTCCCACAAAAGGGAGTACGTCTGCGTTGAGGAGGTGCTAGCCTCACACAAGAGGCTAGACGGCCACACCATGAAGGAAGGCCTCACCTTCTTCCTCGAGAGAGCTTCACAAAGGGGCTCCCCATTCTCCACTAAGGCACCGGTCGAGGCGGTGGTTCCTTCACAAGGTTGGGGCGAGCTCCACAACACTAGGAGGCTCCCAACACCCTATGGGGCTAACACAACTCCAAGCTAGCCTCCATAGGAGCACTTCTTCCAAGATCCCACCATAGGAACCCTAACACCAAGATCCACTAAGGACTAACAAGGATTCGCGAAATCTCTCTTGGTAGAACTATAGATCGGGATCTCCTCCACCACTCCACAAAGTTTGGGCAAGATTGGTTGGATGGTTGGGGAGATCCTCAAGGATTAAGCTCAGCAACAATGGAGGATAGAGAGAGAAGAGATAAAAATGAGCTGGGGAAGAAGGGGCCTTTATATAGCCCCCCCCCCCCACAAATCCAACCGTTATGTGTTGTCTCCGCACGACTGGTACTACCGCTTTGGCAAGCGGTAGTACCGCTCTGGACTCGAAACCTCCCACAGAGTTAGCCACGTGGACTTACAGCGGTAGTACCGCTTTGGTACCGCAAAGGCCTCTGTAAGTTTTTGGCTTGAGCTACGGTACCTAAGAGGTACCAAAGCGGTACTACCACTCACAAGCGGTACTACCGCCCATGGTACCGTAACGGCCTCTATAAGTTTTGGGTTGGGTTACGGTACCAAAGCGGTACTAACGCTCTCAGGCGGTACTACCTCCCATGGTACCGTAGAGGTACCATAACCCTCTCTGTGGGTTTTTCAGTGCAATTTTCCAGAGCGGTACCAGTAGGGGTAGCGGTACTACCGCTCCTGGTACCGGTAGTACCGGTCATGCAGTGACTGCTTTCTCCTCTTTTCCTCTCCAGCCATGTTACCTCGCGATACACACACAAAACCAGAAAACCTATAAGCTACGCTTCAGTCCTCCGATCATGACGTGTTCAACGAGGTCACCGTGCACTTGCAAATCTATCAAGGACAATCTTTGTACACGGTGAGATTCATTCAAGTGTTGTTATCAAACACACAAAACACGGAGTATAGACTTTGCTCTTTCAAGCATGCGAATAGCTGCGGAACATTTTTTGTCGGAGGTGAAGCTTAGCGCACCTGTTGCATCGGGCCTGCATTGAAAGTACGGATGGTAGTCTCTGACGCCCCATAGAATGACCATGAACATTTCCCTTGACATCCTGTGCCGGCGTCGAAACAATTTTTCCATGAACACCGGAGCGTTGTGGTCGAAGTAGTCATTGTAGAGTCGGAGGTGCCCTTCCACTCGGTTGCGCGGCAGGTTTTTTGAGCGGCCCTTCATAGAGCTCCGGTGCACTGGCATCTAGCTCGCATTGTGGTCGTGGAGGATGGAGGCCGCAGCAGAAGCCTTGGATGGGTAAGTTTATGTCCTATGCGGCAAGACTAAGCCTTGTCAATGTGTGTCTCTCCAATATTCCCATGCATGCCACGGGGGTGTGCATGTTAGGGGATGGGGTTCATTAGGTTATGAACAACCATCTTTCGCGATTTTATTGGGAGGCCAATGGGCCTAATTAAGCGCAAATACCACTAGGTGAGGTGGGATGGAATGTGCAAACCCAAATCTTTGGGTGGACCGGGATTATGTATAAGAAGACCATGAAAATTTTCCTAATTGCTAAGTGGATTTAGAAGTTGTACTGACAGTAGGGTGGGCATAAAAAAATGAGCACCGAACATCGAACCAAACTAACCGAACCGAATACATCGAAACCTAATCAAAAACAATTTCGGTGCTTAAATATGAAAAACCAAATTTATATACAAATTCGGTTTTGACCATATATTAACCGAACAACCTTAAAAACCGAGATACCGTTAACTGATAGCATAATCATCTCATACAGAGATGCATGATGGCGTGTAACTCACACGTTCGTTGGGAACCCCAAGAGGAAGGTATGATGCGCACAGCAGCAAGTTTTCCCTCAGAAAGAAACCAAGGTTTATCGAACCAGGAGGAGCCAAGAAGCACGTTGAAGGTTGATGGCGGCGGGATGTAGTGCGGCGCAACACCAGGGATTCCGGCGCCAACGTGGAACCCGCACAACACAACCAAAGTACTTTGCCCCAACGAAACGAGTGAGGTTGTCAATCTCACCGGCTTGCTGTAACAAAGGATTAACCGTATTGTGTGGAAGATGATTGTTTGCGAGAGAAAACGAGTAAAACAAGTATTGCGAGCAGTAGTAACGCGATAGAAACAAGTAAACAAGCAGCGATAGCGATATTTAGGAACAAGGCCTAGGGAATAGACTTTCACTAGTGGACACTCTCAACTTTGATCACATAACAGAATAGATAAATGCATACTCTACACTCTTGTTGGATGATGAACACATTGCGTAGGATTACACGAACCCTCAATGCCGGAGTTAACAAGCTCCACAATTCAATGTTCATATTTAAATAACCTTAGAGTGCATGAAAGATCAATAAGACTAAACCAAGTACTAACATAGTATGCACACTCTGTCACCTTCACACTATGTAGGAGGAATAGATCACATTAATACCATCATAGCAATAGTTAACTTCATAATCTACAAGAGATCACAATCATAGCATACACCAAGTACTAACACGGATGCACACACTGTCACCATTACACCGTGCAGGAGGAATAAAACTACTTTAATAACATTGCTAGAGTAGCACATAGATAAATTGTGATACAAAATACATTGCAATCATAAAGGGATATAAATAAGCACTTCACTATGCCATTCATAACAGTGAATAAGTATTTTGTGAAATATAGCCTAAGAGACCCACATGGTGCACACACTGTCACCTTTACACACGTGGGACAAGGAGTCTCCGGAGATCACATAAGTAAAATTCACTTGACTAGCATAACGACATCTAGATTACAAGCATCATCATATGAATCTCAATCATGTAGGGCAGCTCATGAGATTATTGTATTGAAGTACATAGGAGAGAGATGAACCACATAGCTACCGGTACAGCCCCGAGCCTCGATGGAGAACTACTCCCTCCTCATGGGAGCAGCAGCGGTGATGAAGATGGCGGTGGAGATGGAGGAGCCTTCCGGGGGCACTTCCCCGCTCCGGCAGGGTGCCGGAACAGAGAATCCTGTCCCCCAGATCTTGGCTTCGCGATGGCGGCGGCTCTGGAAGGTTTTCCGTATCGTGGTTTTTCGCATCAGGGGTTTCGCGAAGGAGGCTTTAAGTAGGCGGAAGGGCAGCGTGGGGGCCACACGGGGGCCCCACACCACGGGTCGGCGCGGCCAAGGGCTGGGCCGCGCCGCCCTATGGTGGCAGCCCCTCGTGGCCCCACTTCGTATCCCTTTCGGTCTTCCGGAAGGTTCGTGGCAAAATAGGACCACGGGACTTGATTTCGTCCAATTCCGAGAATATTTCGTTACTAGGATTTCGAAACCAAAAACAGCGAGAAAACGACAAGTCGGCACTTCGGCATCTTGTTAATAGGTTAGTTCCGGAAAATGCACGAATATGACATAAAGTGTGCATAAAACATGTAGGTATCATCAATAATATGGCATAGAACATAAGAAATTATCGATACGTCGGAGACGTATCAAGCATCCCCAAGCTTAGTTCTCGCTCGTCCCGAGCGAGTAAAACGATAACAAAGATAATTTCTGAAGTGACATGCCATCATAACCTTGATCATACTATTTGTAAACATATGTAGTGGATGCAGTGATCAAAACAATGGTAATGACATGAGTAAACAAGTGATTCATAAAGCAAAGACTTTTCATGAATAGTACTTCAAGACAAGCATCAATAAGTCTTGCATAAGAGTTAACTCATAAAGCAATAAATCAAAGTAAAGGTATTGAAGCAACACAAAGGAAGATTAAGTTTCAGCGGTTGCTTTCAACTTGTAACATGTATATCTCATGGATAATTGTCAACATAGAGTAATATAACAAGTGCAATATGCAAGTATGTAGGAATCAATGCACAGTTCACACAAGTGTTTGCTTCTTGAGGTGGAGAGAGATAGGTGAACTGACTCAACATAAAAGTAAAAAGAATGGTCCTTCAAAGAGGAAAGCATCGATTGCTATATTTGTGCTAGAGCTTTTATTTTGAAAACATGAAACAATTTTGTCAACGGTAGTAATAAAGCATATGAGTTATGTAAATTATATCTTACAAGTTGCAAGTCTCATGCATAGTATACTAATAGTGCCCGCACCTTGTCCTAATTAGCTTGGACTACCGGATCTTTGCAATGCACATGTTTTAACCAAGTGTCACAATGGGGTACCTCCATGACGCCTTTGTACAAAGGTCTAAGGAGAAAGCTCGCATTTTGGATTTCTCGCTTTTGATTATTCTCAACTTAGATATCCATACCGGGACAACATGGACAACGAGATAATGGACTCCTCTTTAATGCATAAGCATGTGGCAACAATTATTATTCTCATATGAGATTGAGGATATATGTCCAAAACTGAAACTTCCACCATGAATCATGGCTTTAGTTAGCGGCCCAATGTTCTTCTCTAACAATATGCATGCTCCAACCATTAAGGTGGTAGATCTCTCTTACTTCAGACAACACGGACATGCATAGCTGATGGCGTGTATTTCACACGTTCGTTGGGCAACCCCAAGAGGAAGGTATGATGCGCACAGCAGCAAGTTTTCCCTCAGAAAGAAACCAAGGTTTATCGAACCAGGAGGAGCCAAGAAGCACGTTGAAGGTTGATGGCGGCGGGATGTAGTGCGGCGCAACACCGGAGATTCCGGCGCCAACGTGGAACCCGCACAACACAACCAAAGTACTTTGCCCCAACGAAACAGATGAGGTTGTCAATCTCACCGGCTTGCTGTAACAAAGGATTAACCGTATTGTGTGGAAGATGATTGTTTGCGAGAGAAAATAGTAAAACAAGTATTGCGAGCAGATTTGTATTTCGAGTATTAAAGAATGGACCGGGGTCCACAGTTCACTAGAGGTGTCTCTCCCATAAGATAAAAGCATGTTGGGTGAACAAATTACGGTCGGGCAATTGACAAATAGAGAGGGCATAACAATGCACATACATGACATGATAAGTATAGTGAGATTTAATTGGGCATTACGACAAAGTACATAGACCGTCATCCAACTGCATCTATGCCTAAAAAGTCCACCTTCGAGTTATCATCCGAACCCCCTCCAGTATTAAGTTGCTAAACAACGGACAATTGCATTAAGTATGGTGCGTAATGTAATCAACAACTACATCCTCGGACATAGCGCCAATGTTTTATCCCTAGTGGCAACAAGCACAACACAACCTTAGAACTTTCTCATCCTTGTCCCGTGTGTCAATGCGGGCATGAACCCACTATCGAGCATAAGTACTCCCTCTTGGAGTTAAAAGTAAAAACTTGGCCGAGCCTCTACTAGTAACGGAGAGCATGCAAGATCATAAACAACACATGTGTAATAACTTGATAATTAACATGACATGGTATTCTCTATCCATCGGATCCCGACAAACACAACATATAGAATTACGGATAGATGATCTTGATCATGTTAGGCAGCTCACAAGATCCAACAATGAAGCACAATGAGGAGAAGACAACCATCTAGCTACTGCTATGGACCCATAGTCCGAGGGTGAACTACTCACTCATCACTCCGGAGGCGACCATGGCGGTGTAGAGTCCTCCGGGAGATGAATCCCCTCTCCGGCGGGGTGCCGGAGGAGATCTCCGTAATCCCCCGAGATGGGATCGGCGGCGACGGCGTCTTAGTAAGGTTTTCCGTATCGTGGTTTTTCGCATCAGGGGTTTCGCGACGGAGGCTTTAAGTAGGCGGAAGGGCAGAGTCGGGGGCCAGACGAGGGGGCCACACCATAGGGCGGCGCGGGCCCCCCCTGGGCCGCGCAGCCTTGTGGTGTCGCCACCTCGTGGCCCCACTTCGTGTGTTCTTCGGTCTTCTGGAAGCTCCGTGGAAAAATAGGCACCTGGGTCTTCGTTTCGTCCAATTCCGAGAATATTTCGTTACTAGGATTTCTGAAACCAAAAACAGCGAGAAAACGAGAACCGGCACTTCGGCATCTTGTTAATAGGTTAGTTCCAGAAAATGCACGAATATGACATAAAGTGTGCATAAAACATGTAGGTATCATCAATAATATGGCATAGAACATAAGAAATTATCGATACATCGGAGACGTATCAATAGCAACTCACATGATATTCAACAAAGAATAGTTGATGGCGTCCCCAGAAGCATGGTTATCGCACAACAAGCAACTTAATAAGAGATAAAGTGCATAAGTACATATTCAATACCACAATAGTTTTTAAGCTATTTGTCCCATGAGCTATATATTGCAAAGGTGAATGATGGAATTTTAAAGGTAGCACTCAAGCAATTTACTTTGGAATGGCGGATAAATACCATGTAGTAGGTAGGTATGGTGGACACAAATGGCATAGTGGTTGGCTCAAGTATTTTGGATGCATGAGAAGTATTCCCTCTCGATACAAGGTTTAGGCTAGCAAGGTTATTTGAAACAAACACAAGGATGAACGGTGCAGCAAAACTCACATAAAAGACATATTGTAAACATTATAAGACTCTACACCGTCTTGCTTGTTGTTCAAAACTCAATACTAGATATTATCTAGACTCTAGAGAAACCAAATATGCAAACCAAATTAGCAAGCTCTAAGTGTTTCTTCATTAATGGGTGCAAAGTATATGATGCAAGAGCTTAAACATGAGCACAACAATTGCCAAGTATCAAATTATCCAAGACATTTTAGAGTTACTACATGTAGTATTTTCCAATTCCAACCATATAACGATTTAACGAAGAAGAAACTTCGCCATGAATACTATGAGTAGAGCCTAAGGACATACTTGTCCATATGCTACAGCGGAGCGTGTCTCTCTCCCATAAGGTGAATGCTAGGATCCATTTTATTCAAACAAAACAAAAACAAAAACAAACCGATGCTCCAAGCAAAGTGCATAAGATGTGACGGAATAAAAATATAGTTTCAGGGGAGGAACCTGATAATGTTGTCGATGAAGAAGGGGATGCCTTGGGCATCCCCAAGCTTAGACGCTTGAGTATTCTTAGAATATGCAGGGGAGAACCACCGGGCATCCCCAAGCTTAGAGCTTTCACTCTCCTTGATCATATTGCATCATACTCCTCTCTTGATCCTTGAAAACTTCCTCCACACCAAACTCGAAACAACTCATTAGAGGGTTAGTGCACAATAAAAATTCACATGTTCAGAGGTGACACAATCATTCTTAACACTTCTGGACGTTGCATAAAGCTACTGGACATTAATGGATCAAAGAAATTCATCCAACATAGCAAAAGAGGCAATGCGAAATAAAAGGCAGAATCTGTCAAAACAGAACAGTCCGTAAAGATGGATTTTATTAGGGTACCAGACTTGCTCAAATGAAAATGCTCAAATTGAATGAAAGTTGCGTACATATCTGAGGATCAAGCACGTAAATTGGCTTAATTTTCTGAGCTACCTACAGGGAGGTAGACCCAGATTCGTCACAGCAAAGAAATCTGGAACTGCGCAGTAATCCAAATCTAGTACTTACTTTACTATCAAAGACTTTACTTGGCACAACAAAACTCAAAACTAAGATAAGGAGAGGTTGCTACAGTAGTAAACAACTTCCAAGACTCAAATATAAAACAAAAATTCTGTAGTAAAAACATGGGTTGTCTCCCATAAGCGCTTTTCTTTAACGCCTTTCAGCTAGGCGCAGAAAGTGTATATCAAGTATTATCGGAGGGTGGTGCATTGATATCATAAGCTCCCCCATTTGCAGTGGTACTAGGGGCTTTGTCAATTTTAGGCCTATAATAATATTTCTTTGGTTTAGGCACTTTAGAGGCATACATAAACTTTTGCTCCTTTCCCACATAAGCTTTCTCTCTAAACTCGTAAAGATGAAAAGGTTGAACCCAAGGTTCCCATAGCTTTTTCAAGTTCGCCAATCCTATTAATTTGATTATCATGGTCAACACAAGTTCCTAGGACACTAATTCTTTCATCAATTCCTCCTAAGGATTTATCAAGTTTATCAGTTTTAACAAGTAACATCTCCAACTTAGTTTCAACACTAAAAATTTTCTCTATGGTTTCCAATTTTTTCATAACATCCTCAAGGGAGGTTTCAATTTTAATTTCATTAACAGGTGGTGTTCCAAATAAACTCTCAATAATGCAACTAGCTTCTAAAGCGGGAGCACCTAGGAAGTTACCTCCCGCGAGACAATCAAGAACATATCTATTCCAGCTAGAGATACCAACATAAAAATTCCTGAGTAGGATGGTGGTGGAGTGTTTCTTAGTGCACCTATTATGGGCATCACTAATTCTATACCAAGCATCTTTTAAATATTCTCCTCCTTGTTGCTTAAATGAACGAACTTCAACTTCAGGATTACTCATTTTAGCAGTAGTAAGTAAAGCAAACTAGATAAAGTAAATGCAAGTAAACTAATTTTTTTGTGTTTTTGATATAGCAAACAAGACAGTAAATAAAGTAAAGCTAGCAACTAATTTTTTTGTGTTTTGATATAAGTGCAGCAAACAAAGTAGTAAATAAAATAAAGCAAGACAAAAACAAAGTAAAGAGGTTGAGAAGTGGAGACTCCCCTTGCAGCGTGTCTTGATCTCCCCGGCAACGGCGCCAGAAAAAGAGCTTGATGGCGTGTAACTCACACGTTCGTTGGGAACCCCAAGAGAAAGGTATGATGCGCACAGTAGCAAGTTTTCCCTCAGAAAGAAACCAAGGTTTATCGAACCAGGAGGAGCCAAGAAGCACGTTGAAGGTTGATGGCGGCGGGATGTAGTGCGGCGCAACACCAGGGATTCCGGCGCCAACGTGGAACCTGCACAACACAACAAAAGTACTTTGCCCCAACGAAACAGTGAGGTTGTCAATCTCACCGGCTTGCTGTAACAAAGGATTAACCGTATTGTGTGGAAGATGATTGTTTGCAGAGAAAACAGTAAAACAAGTATTGCAGCAGTAGTAACGCAATAGAAACAGATAAACAAGCAGCGATAGCGATATTTAGGAAGAAGGCCTAGGGAATAGACTTTCACTAGTGGACACTCTCAACTTTGATCACATAACAGAATAGATAAATGCATACTCTACACTCTTGTTGGATGATGAACACATTGCGTAGGATTACACGAACCCTCAATGCCGGAGTTAACAAGCTCCACAATTCAGTGTTCATATTTAAATAACCTTAGAGTGCATGAAAGATCAATAAGACTAAACCAAGTACTAACATAGTATGCACACTGTCACCTTCACACTATGTAGGAGGAATAGATCACATTAATACCATCATAGCAATAGTTAACTTCATAATCTACAAGAGATCACAATCATAGCATACACCAAGTACTAACACGGATGCACACACTGTCACCATTACACCGTGCAGGAGGAATAAAACTACTTTAATAAGATTGCTAGAGTAGCACAGATAAATTGTGATACAAAATACATTGCAATCATAAAGGGATATAAATAAGCACTTCACTATGCCATTCATAACAGTGAATAAGTATTCTGTGAAATATAGCCTAAGAGACCCACACGGTGCACACACTTGTCACCTTTACACACGTGGGACAAGGAGTCTCCGGAGATCACATAAGTAAAATTCACTTGACTAGCATAACGACATCTAGATTACAAGCATCATCATATGAATCTCAATCATGTAGGGCAGCTCATGAGATTATTGTATTGAAGTACATAGGAGAGAGATGAACCACATAGCTACCGGTACAGCCCCGAGCCTCGATGGAGAACTACTCCCTCCTCATGGGAGCAGCAGCGGTGATGAAGATGGCGGTGGAGATGGAGGAGCCTTCCGGGGGCACTTCCCCGCTCCGGCAGGGTGCCGGAACAGAGACTCCTGTCCCCCAGATCTTGGCTTCGCGATGGCGGCGGCTCTGGAAGGTTTTCCGTATCGTGGTTTTTCGCATCAGGGGTTTCGCGACGGAGGCTTTAAGTAGGCGGAAGGGCAGCGTGGGGGGCACACGGGGCCCCACACCACAGGTCGGCGCGGCCAAGGGCTGGGCCGCGCCGCCCTATGGTGGCAGCCCCTCGTGGCCCCACTTCGTATCCCTTTCGGTCTTCTGGAAGGTTCGTGGCAAAATAGGACCCTGGGACTTGATTTCGTCCAATTCTGAGAATATTTCGTTACTAGGATTTCTGAAACCAAAAACAGCAGAAAACAGCAACGGGCACTTCGGCATCTTGTTAATAGGTTAGTTCCAGAAAATGCACGAATATGACATAAAGTGTGCATAAAACATGTAGGTATCATCAATAATATGGCATAGAACATAAGAAATTATCGATACGTCGGAGACGTATCAATGCACTGTCAATCGTTTGAACTAATTTCTCTGCCCAATAAGCATACTCCAAGCAGACCAAATTCCCAAACTCCACGTACCTAAAAAAGTCAAAGGGCGCCTCATGCACGTAGTATGTGTATACAAGTTCCCCCCAAAAAAGTTCCCCCCCAAAAATAGTACGATATACAAGCATATGTCTAATTTTATTTTGCTTCATCTAGCAACGTACGCGTAGTTTGCTACTACATGGTCGTATGTTTCTTGGAGTTAGGAGGAGCACTCATAATATATACATGCTCAACAGTTCTTGTCGTACGTGGACCTAGCTTGTAGTCACGGCAACTCGGCAACTGCCAAGCTACTGCGTGCCATCATATGTACTTGACTTGTTATTTATTTGTCAAAATTAGGTTAAATCGGTTAAAAACCGAACACCGAACCGAATTGTCGGATAATCGAATTACAAATTCATGAGGAAACTGATATAATTTCGTTTCTCATTTCTTATTACCCGAATTATAAAAAACCGAAAAACCGAACCGAATTTTCGGTTAAAACCGAATGCCCAGGTCTAAGCAAGGCTTGAGGGCTGACATCATGACATCATCAGGAATAAAAGTCATCAGGTCTAAATACTTGTTAGTCTATTACCAGTTTATCACCGTCTTGGTTCCCAATTTTTGAACTCGCTTCAAAATAATAAAGGGGTGTTTTGCTTGGATGGATCGGTGACATGGGACATGCCCCTTCAAGGATAGATTTCCATCCTTTATGCAACCACAGCTGAACTAGAGGCTTCTGTGGCATAGACCGTGTGAGGAATGGATGGCGCACTCTATTGTAGTCCTTTATTAATTAAATGACACTTACATCATAAATTAACATGGACAAAAGAAGAAAGTCCGCTTCTTGTCCTTGAACTTTTAGGAAAGTTCATTTTTATCCTAAAATTTATTTTTAATTTAAAACAGATCTTGAACTCTTGGAATAGTTCAATTTAAATCCCTTTTCGATTGATTTGAGAAAATTGCTAATGTAAAAAGAAGCAACGAGCCGAATTGGTTTGGAACCAAACCAAACCCGGGCTACCTGAGATGTGGAACCCAATATCTTGATGCAAAAACTGAAACCCTTGTGTCCCCATACTAGCCTCTCGCTCACTCCCAATTTACTTAAAGCGCCACACCACAAAAACCGGCTTGCTTTGCCTATCAGCATTATCCCGACTCTCTTCCTTGCACGGTTGCCTTGAGATTTTTTGCCATCCAATGGTAGATATTTGACTGGCTAACCTGGATAAGGACTAAAAGTGAATGATCATGGGTGTTCTAGGTTTATTTTAAACTAAAAGAAAGTTTTCTTTCACTAGAATTTAAGGACTAGAAGTGGACTTTCTTCCGGACAAAATAGAAGCGGACGGATCCTCAAACCAAGCATTTGGTTCCGTATCAAATCTATTTTTATGAATAACTTGGCTTGAATATAAATATCATCAACAATTTGTGCCACTGCCATCGCTGTGAAACCTCCATCCTTTAATATCTCAATCATCTTCAGGATATCCAATTAAATCATGAGCTTATTTGCCCCGAGTTGATTTGCTAAGTACATGCTATACGAAAAACTAGATCGTGTGTTGATGGATACCGAGTGGGAAGATAAATACCCTATGGTGTCGGTCCATGCACTGGAACGTATTGAAAAATCGTCTGACCATGCTCCTATCCTATTAACTACTGGGAACCCCCTACCTGTTTGTAAACGACCATTCAAGTTTGAACTTGGCTGGTTACATAGTGAGGGGTTTCATGAGATGGTTAAGATGATTTGGGAGAGACCAGTCGGGGGCATCACTCCAATTTTGAGATGGAATAATAAGATGCGGGCTATGCGCAAACATCTCTCTGGCTGGGCTGCCCATATGGCTGGTATTTTAAAAAGGAGAAGGCTCACTTATCAACTGAGATTGATGAGCTGGAGGCTTTAGCAGAGGTAAGACCGCTGACTCCGCGAGAGATTGAACTTAAGAATCAGTCCAATGCGCAGATTGAGAGTCTCCTTCGAGAAGAGAAACTCAAATGGTATCAGCGTTCCAAAGCCCAATTCATATTGGAAGGAGATTCAAATATGCGATACTTCCATCACTACTAGGGAAAAGCCTATAGGTGGAGGCAAGTTGTGCCGGCGCACCACCTTGTGCATGCGCCGGTGGAAAGGATTGCCGGCGCACCACATTTCAGCCGCGCCGGCGATGAAGGGCTACTGCCGGCGCACCTCGGGGAAAGGCTCGCCGGCGATATTTCCTGGCATGGCCCCGGCCGATTCGGGCCAGGCCCAAGAATCATTGCCGGCGCACCGGCCCAGTGGTGCGCCGGTGGAATATTTGCTATTGCCGGCGCACCCCTGGGCCGGTGCGCCGGCAATGATTCTTGGGCCTGGCCCGGTTGTGATATAGCCGAAAGGGGTATATGTTGCCGGCGCACCATGGTCCGAGTGCGCCGGCAATAACCTGGCAGTTATTTCAGCCACCAACCAGCCCACTCACTCACACACTCACTACACTCCACTTCTCCACACAAACCCGAGCCTTCTCCCAACCCAGCTCATTTTTGCCCATTTCTATCCCCAATTTCACCAATTTGACCAAACAAAATCAAAATTTTTGAGCAAATCTTCCCTTCCTACATGCATCTCCCACATCCCCCTATGTAGATCTAGATCTACTATCCCGCATTGACCGCTCAATCTAGATCTAGATCTAGAAAGTCGGCTTCCATACGCCATTGTCGCGGCGCGTCGTCTCGATCTTATCGAGGAATATATCAAACAAATAGGTGATTAATGAACAAATTAAGGAATGAAATCGATGTATGTTGGACATTTGAAGAAAAGCTCTCGTGTGTGGCATATATATATGTTGTGCTTGTGCTTGTGTGTGTGTTGGCGTTGAAAATGAGTTGCCAACGTTGCGCCGAAATGTTGATTCTTCAAGTTTCCGTTTCGGCACATTTACGGCGCTCCTATGTCCTACCGTGTAGGAAGGTCATGCCGAAATTTTCCGTGAAAACTACCGACGGATGCATGGTTCTAATGAATTATGTAATCTTACCATGCAGGCGATAATGGTTATCGAGATGAGTGAAAGCATCGTGATGAGATATCCGAAACACGCGATCATCGACATGTATGAAAATAACCGCACGGAGGTATTGTGTCCGTGCCGGAGATGCAAACGAGGGAAATGGTTTGACCCGTATTGAGGCAAGTTGCAGGGGCACCTGCTCACTAATGGTTTCATGCATGGACACACTCAATGGATGAGTGATGATGGCGCGGAGGTCAATGGGGCGACGGCGGCAGTTGGTAAAAATGGCCGGCAAGAAGGAGGGCATCATGATACTGATGACGATGAAGAGTTTGTCGCACATGACGATAACCTTGATGACGACAATAACCTTGACGACGACAATAACCTTGACGACGACGAAGAGGTGCCGCTAGCTTCAGTCGTGCGGGACCCTCATCTTCAAGATCTGCTGCTCGAAAAGACGAAAGGCGCCAAGCGGAAATCAAAGCTTGAGCAACTCGAGATAGACTCGAATACTCCGTTGTACGACTCAGGTCGCGGGTTGGGGGAGTCTCGCTTGAGAGTAGCTCTCGATGTGCTGCAGATGAAGGCGAAACACGGATGGACGGACACAAGCGTCGACGACATCCTGGAATACGTGAAAGATCTCCTTCCTGCCGGGAACACGTGTCTCGGTAGTCTAGCCGAGGCCAAGAGAATCACGTGCCCTCTCGACTTACCCCACGAAAAGTATCACGCCTGCATCAACGACTCGTATCATGTATCGCAAGGAGCACATGGACAAGACCAAATGTCCTGTGTGTGAAGCTGAACGGTACAAGAAAGGGAAGAAGAAAGCTCCTCGGAAAGTTGTGTGGTACTTCCCGCTCGCCCCCGGCTTCAACGGTTCTACGCGGACCGCAAGGAAGCAAAGCTCATGCGGCGGCACGCAGAAAGAAAGGAGGCGGTGTTGAATGATAAAGAGCGGATTGAGCACCCAGTGCTGACGCACCCTTCGGATGCAAGCCAGTGGAAAGCATTAGACAATGAATTCGGAAGTTTTGGGGCAGATCCCGAAACATCGGGTTGGGTGCGAGCACGGACGGATTCAATCCGTTCGGAAACCAGAGCAGCACACATAGCACATGGCCCGTGTTTGTATGGATCTACAACCTCCCGCCCTGGCTGTGCATGAAGAGGAAGTACATACGGATGAGTATGCTAATTCAAGGGCCGACACAGCCAGGAAACGATATCAACATGTATCTCGAACTATTAAAGGAGGAGCTTGAAACGTTGTGGGCGGAGGAAGGGGTAGATACATGGGACGCCGTCGCGGAAGAATATTTCCCTTTGAGAGCCGCGTTGATCACGACGGTGCGGGACTACCTCGGATACGGTTACATTTCGTGCCGGGTGTGCCATGGACACAAGGCATGTGTCGGGTGCATGGAAGAGACGATGTTTTTGCAGCTTGGTAAGGATGGCTCTTCGAAAACGGTTTACATGGGGCATCGAAGGTGGCTACGGAAAACCGACCCGTGGAGAAAGCGTGGAGATCCGTTCGATGGTACAAATGAACCCCGAGGACCTCCACGTAAGAAGAGCGGCGAAGAGATCGATACATTACTGAAAGGTTGGAAGGAGTGCCTCGCGCCGGGAAAGATTCGTCAAAAGCCTGGAGAGAAGAAGAAGAAAAAGGAAACGACGCCGCTCATTGGTGTATGGAAAAGGAGGTCCGTGTTTTGGGACTTGCCGTACTTGGAAAATTCTCGATACACCTCACTGCCTTGATGTCATGCATATTACAAAGAACGTGTGCGAGAGCTTGCTTGGCACTCTTCTCAACATGCCGGACCGGACCAAAGATGGGCCGAAAGCAAGACAGGACCTGAAAGTTTTGGGCATCAGGGAAGAGCTTCAGATCCCGCCGGCCCAAGAGGGACGATCGGAGGAGGAGGCGGACGGCGGTCGAAGCGCAAAAGGATTAAGCAGCCGGACTATTACTTGTCCCCCTCCTCGCTTCACTTTTAGTCCGGCCGAGGTCGATCAATTTTTCAATTGCCTTGTAGGAGTCGAGTGCCCTTCGGTTACTCCGGGGTAATAAGCAGATACATGGACCCCAAGAAACGAAACTTCAGCGGCATGAAGTCTCATGACTGTCACGTGATGATGACGCAGATTCTTCCGGTTGCAATCCGAGGTATAATGGATGACCATGTCCGTGCAACGCTGATCGGGCTCCGTAACTTCTTCGACGTCATAACTCGGAAGTCGATAAGCGTGAAGAAACTCGCAAGGCTCCGGGAAGAGATCGTGGTGATCCTATGTGAGATGGAGATGTACTTCCCGCTCGCATTCTTTGACGTGATGGTCCATCTGTTGGTCCATATAATGGATGATATCGTCGGTCTAGGGCCGGCATTCTTACACAACATGATGCCGTTTGAAAGAATGAATGGGGTCATTAAAGGATACGTTCGTAACAGGTCACATCCGAGATGGAAGCATCGTACGGGGCTGGCTCACCGAAGAGTGCATCTCTTTACGCACGAATTATCTAGACATCGAGGACCCTGTTGGTTTGCCTCAAAACAAGTACCTCCGTAGGTTCGAGGGAGTAGGCCACAAAAATGGAAGGAAGGAACTGCACGTGCACATGTCCGGTCGGAGTTCCGACTTTGACAGGGGCCAACTTAGTAGCGCTACAACACATTGACTTGATCGATCCTTGGTTGAAAGAGCACAAAACCATGATAGAGAACAGTGGCAAGCCGATGATGACGGAAGCAGAAATATACAGAGAGCACAACTCCTCTTTCGCGCGCTGGTTCAAAGACCACATTGTTGCTAATCCCCCACCAATGGATTCGACAAGGATAAACTAGTATTGGCCTTGTCACATGGCCCCGCGCCCAACATCATGACTTACCAAGCGTACGATATCAACGGGTACACATTCTACACGGAAGAAAAAGACAAGAACAGTGTTTACCGAACTCGGGGGTAACGATGGATTCCTGGACGGGTGACGTAAAGACTAGATACTACGGAAGAATCGCGGAAATCCGGGAGCTTAGCTACGGCTGGGGAGAAAGTGCCGATGTTCCGTATCGGATGGGCTAAGAGCGTCGAAAAGAAGACCGGTATTTCACCACCATGTTTCTACCCGAAGCCAACAAATCAAAATCCACGAACGCCACCGCGCGAGAATGAGCCATGGGTGCGGCGGAACACGTGCACCAATGCTTCTTCATAACCGACCCATCCGGGCCTAGCCGTGTTATCGTGAGGAGAGGCAAGAGGACCATCGTCGGAATGGATGGAGTCGCCAACGAGGAAGACTTCGAAGGACAAGTCGGAGACCCAATGATGGAAGAATCCGAGGATGAAGACACAACATACACCACAAGAAGAAGCGAGGACCACGCTACCGAGGTCGGGTCGACCCTTCAAAGAAGAAGTCACGACACGGGGCTAAATTATTCAACGACGAGCAAGAAAAGCAAGAAAAAAGCGAAACACTCTTCTCAATCGATGATGTAAAACTTTATTTGCAATGTATAACTCATATTTTGTGTAATTCATAACTACTCATTGTCATGGCCAATATTTTATGTATGACTAATTAATATTGTGTTGGTCTATTTTCTGCATGCATGTATAACTAATATTAATTGCTTGGTTATTATCTTGAAAAGAGAAGGAAATAAAATAGTAACTCACATATCTTGGTTATTAATATGGTGTTGGTCAATATTTTTGTGTATATGTAACTCACATATCTTTTTGTTTTTGCATAATAACACTCACATATATTTTTGTTTTTGCATAATAACACTCATGTATAACTAACATATCTGAATAAAGAAACATAAAATAAAGAAAAAGAAAAGAAAAAGGAATCAAAAAAATAACCAGGGCCTATAGCTATCTGTGAATTTGGTTAAGTCGTAGCTATAGCAGACTAGCCTTATTGCCGGCGCACCAGGGCATTGGTTCGCCGGGGACAAGGTTATCCCCGGCGAACCAATGCCCTGGTGCTAGGCCTGGGCATTCGGTTTTAACCGAAAATTCGGTTCGGTTTTTCGGTTTTTTTGATAACTCGGGTAATAAGAAATGAGAACCGAAATTATTTCGGTTTCCTAATTAATTTGTAATTCGGTTACTCGACAATTCGGTT
This sequence comes from Lolium rigidum, assembly GCF_022539505.1. NCBI lineage: Eukaryota > Viridiplantae > Streptophyta > Magnoliopsida > Poales > Poaceae > Lolium > Lolium rigidum. Next base: position 176,015,841 of record NC_061509.1, read on the forward strand.
CGGTGTTCGGTCTTTAACCGATTTAACCTAATTGTGACAAGAAATAAAAAATTAAGTACGTATGATGGCATGCAGTAGCTTGCCAGTTGCCAAATTTCCATGACTAGAAAGCTAGGGCAACATCCGACAAGGACTGTTGAGGCCCGTATACACTACTAGTGCTACTAACTCCAGGAACCATACGACCATGTAGTAGTAAACTATTCGTACATAGCTAGATGAAGCAAAATGAAACTAAACAGATGCTTGTATACACGTACTATTTTTTGGAGGAACTTGTATACACATACTACGTGCATGAGGTTTCATTTTATTTTTTTAGGGATGTGCATGGGCCTGCAAGGAGACATGTGATGTCGTACGTGGAGTGTGAGACTTTGACATGCTTGTAGTTTGCTTGTTTGGCAGAGAAATTAGTTGAAATGATTGACAGTGGAGCTCTGCATGAGACACTCATGCTATCATTTAACGATATCTCGGTTTTAAGGTTATTTCGGTTAGTAGATGATCAAAACCGAAATTTTTAACATAAATTCGGTTTTTCATATTTAAGCACCGAAATTGTTTTCGGTCATTTCGGTTTCGGTGTATTCGGTTTCGGTTTCGGTTAGTTCGGTTCGGTGTACGGTGCTCGATTTTTTATGCCCACCCCTACCTGGTGCGCCGGCAATAAGACTAGTCATATGACTTAGTCGTTTCGGCCGAACCCCCATCTTCCCCAAACGTAACCATCTCCCCCTCCAGAGTTCGAGCGCCGCCGCCATCCAGAGTTCGAGCGCCGCCCCTCTCGAGCGCCGCCGTTCTGCCCCTCCACCATCCCCTCCACTAGCCCCCACCACCTACCCCGCACCGCCGCCGCCGCCGCGGAAGAGGACCCGTACGCTACCACCGTTGGAGGAGGGGACGTCGGCGCCGCCGTTGGAGAAGAAGGAGCCGCGCGCTAGCCACGGTGAGCTTCCCTTTTCCCCTTCCCTCTTCCCTTCCCTCTCCCTTCCCTCCGCCTTCGCTCTCCCCTCCTCGGTAGGGTTAGGATTTACCTCTTGCTAGTTAGGGCTAGGGTTCCTGCTAGATGCTCTCTAGTTGCATAGATAGATTGCATCATATTGTTCATGTTGAAAATGAAATTGAATGTTATTCATACATTCAAATGAACTACTTGCTAAAATTGTTGAATAAGAAAATGGAACAATTAAGTTCATGTTGCTCTCCGGTTAGGAAAATGAAATTGCATCATATTCCTTGTATTTGAATGTATGAATTGTGGCTGAATACAATGCAATTTGGTGAAAATGTAGTAGTTTCAATTTCAAAGCTTCTTTCTCTGTGAACCAATTCAACTAATGATGCACATACTTCTAGGATCGACCAAAATTGCATGAAGGGCTTGCATATGCTTAGGTTTAGTTTCTAGGAACATGATTTTGGCCTATGGTCACCATGTCCTACACAAATATATCTATTGAAAATATATTTAGATGTACATGGTTCTCTGTAAATGAATTGGGTGAAGTGAAAATAAAAATGCTACTTGGTTTAAAATGACAAATGAAAATTTAAAATGCCAGTAGGTTTGTTTGCTAGTTGCTATTTGCTTTAAATGATGAAATGTAGTAGCAAATTCTTGGTTCATTTAACTTGTTGGTAAATGCTTGCAGTAGGTTAGTGTTAGCAAATGAAATGAGTTAGTTCTCTGGCTATTACTAAAAAATGGTTCATAAAATGCCAGCAGTAGGTTTAGTAGTCATTTTTGAAAGGAAAGGCTAATGGAAAGTAAGCTCCGGTTCATAAAATGCTACCAGATATTCTAACAATATTTGAAGTGCGGTGCTACTTGCTATTGCTAGGTAATTAATGCTATGCTACTTGCTAGCTCATATTCATTAGGTATTTAGTTCATTAGGTGGAGTTCATTGCTGGTTACTATTTAGGGTTTCAATTTATGTTTCACTAGGCAGTACACTAAAATGAATTAGTTATGCTACTCGCTAGTTAGTGCTAGGTAATGCTATGAGTACTTGCTATATTGGCGGAGACTAAAGTGGTCAAGTTCTATTGTCTCTGGTTATATTTGTGTTGTTTTAGTTGATAAAGTGGTTCTTCATTTAAATGCCTACTTGCCAAGAATTGGTTGATATATAAAATTCACTATGTTCATTCTCCGGTTTTAAATGGATGCTTTGTCAAGTGTTATTTTTATGCTAATGTAAAATGCCACTTGTAATGTATATGCTGAAATGCTACTGTAATTTATATGGTGATGGTTATTATGGTGATGGCATGGTTATGCTTTGAAAAACTAATTAAGCATCAAATGCTACCGATAGCAAGTTTGAGAATTTATGCTTGTTTGAGAATGTATTCTGGTTCAATTTATTCTTTTAAATTCATTCTCTGGTTCAATTCATTTATGCTTGTTTGAGAATTTGAGATATGGTGGTATGGTGGTTCAATTCATTCTCTGGACAAAAGAAAATGCCATTGCAGAGAAAATGCTAGCTACTGTAATTTATGTGGTGATGGTTATGGTGATGGCATGGTTATGGAGATGGTTATGGTTATGGTTATGGCATTTATATGTTTGCATTTCTATTACAGGGATTGAGTTGCTATTGAGTGCCGGAATGTCGATTCATTTCCGTTCAGGCAATTCTAGCACTCGGCATGACCAATTTTTAGCAAAGGTCATGCCGAATTTTTCCGTGAATTCTAACTCTTTTTCATCTTCTATTAGTGCAAGCCACCATGTCGTCTCAAGAAGAGTTAGAGGAGCACTACAATAGGCACTTCTTTAGGACGGAGGAGGATGCCGAGGCCGCAGGTGTTGGCGGCGACGAGGACCATGAGATGGAGGATGCCGCTGGGGGTAGTGCCGACGAGCCGAGCGGCAACGAGGCAAGCGCCGCCGCCGGGGGTAGTACCTACGAGCCTAGCGGCGATGAGGCAACCGGCGCCGCCGGGGTGGCGGCGAGACAAGCGGCGACGATCCTAGCGCCGCCGCCGGGAGTAGTGGCACCGGGACAAGTGGAGCCAAGAGGCCGCGGAAGGCAAGGCGCCAAAACACGGTCGGCACCGGCGGAGACACGATCACGGAGGTGGACCCCGCCGGTGGTTTGCCGGTGTTGCCTAAGGATGTTGCCAAGGGGTACGGCAACCAGCCGGCATGTATCCTCCGAGAGGTCGTCAATCTCAACGAGACGGACCTCCGAGCTGAGAGCAAAGCGCCTTTGCGAGCCCAGCTCATTGCGAGGTTGCACGCACGATACAAGTTCCTAGGCGACTACGCCTCCGGTCATCAAACCAACAACATTGTGAACTCACAAGCCCTCCCGAAGTTCACCAAACACCTCGGCAGCTATAAGTACATGGTGCGGAGGCTGATTGCTTGAGGGCAAAGGTTTCGAAGAGGTCCACTCCGCCTTTCCGCATGTCACCCGGGCGGACTTTGATGCTTTTGTGGCCAATGAAGAGCTACAAGCAACCAAGAATCGCAAGTTGTGGGGGAAGGAAATGCGGGAGCTTAACATCGGCAACCACAACCTTGGGAGCCGTGGGTACGAGGGAAAGGAGCCCTATTGGGCGAAGGAGGACGAGGCGTATGTAAATGCCGGCATTGAGAACCCCTGGCTCAAGTACAAGGACCCGCTTGAAAGAAGATTCATCGGGTCCCGGTACCATAAGAAGAAACTAACCGGGGAACTTGTCACGGACCCGAAGGTCGTAACCGACATAATTTGGTTCACGAACGACCAGAAGGTCCTGGCGTTGGAGAAAAAACTGGTAAGCAATTTACCGGTTTTATTAGATCAAGTATTGTTCATATAATAGTAGCAACATTTCTAAATGGTTCGCGTTTCTTCCGCGAGGAAGAAGAAAGACAAAGACTTTCTCAAGCCTCCCAAGGTGACGAAGGCTCCTCGTCCCGAGCGTCGACGGGCAGGGGTAGCCTGGGACAAGCCTCTCGTACGGGCGCTAAACATCGTTAATGAGCATTCACCGACGAGAAGGCCGCATAGAGGCCGTGTGGCTGGCGCCGGTACGGGCTACAAGCATGGTCACTATGGCTTGTCGTCCGCGGACGATAAAAATGCGCGTAATGAGAGGAAGCAGCGGGAGGCGGAGGAAATGAGGGAGTCAATCCTAGCCCAAGTCCAAGCTGGTTTGGTACCGCAGCTGGTACCGCAACTCAAAGCTACACTCGTACCTGAAGTCAAAGCTGAAGTCGCCGGCTGAGTCCAAGCAGATTTCAACGCTATGCAAGCGTGGTATGAGGGTGGCAAACAAGGCCCCCCGAAAATGCAAGTGGTTAGCTTCAACGGCAGCAACTCGATGGTGCCGCCGTCCGCCGGCAATGACAATGTTATAATGGAGACTCCTCCGGCCGCCGGCAATGTCGCTAGTGCTAGGGATTCACCGTCCATGCCGGGTAGCAGCCCCTCCGTCACTTGCACGCCCGCCGCCGCATGTGCTGGCCCGTCGACATTAGCCGAGCTCAACGCCCTCACGGTAATTAACTAATGTGTACATCAAGTTAATATATTAGTTTCGTCATCCTTGCCCTCTCTCTAACGCCATACACATGTTCTCGCAGGCGCTCTCGACGCCATGCACCTTTTTGATGAGAGTAAACGACGAACTCAAAGACGTCGCGAGGGGTCCATCATTCGGCCCCTGGATAAGAAGTGGCACACACGAGATATGGCGGATGACGTTTACCGGGTTGAAGTGGATCGGGCGTTACCGGGCTATGAGGATTTGTTTCCTCCTAATCAACCGCATGGTGCCGATGACGATAGCCCGTTGAATGCTGGCCTCACCTGAAGGGTTGGCTACTGCTATGGCCGAAGACCCTAATTCGGATCAACACCTACTCGGGGTCGACGGCAAGCAAAGACAAGCACCTTGCGGCGCCACATGTCGGCGTCCCTCCACGACGGCCGGCGGCGCCCGTGGTCATCGCCCCACCGAACGGCCGAGCTGCGCCGGAGGTCGGCGCCCCACCACAACAGCCGAGCTGCGCCGAGGCCGAGGAATATGAACGTGACAACTTCCAATGGGATATTCCTACGTCTTCACAAGTTGTCCATGAGGATGCGCCGGGCTTGAAATATGTGTGCTCCAAGAAGGCTGTTCGATTCTCAAGAAACGGCTGATGAGGAGGAAAATCCTGAGGAGGTCGCCACCGCCGGCGTAAAAAATATGTTGAGCCCAAACACACTCCGTGCTACGGCCACTACGGCGATGGATGGTCCAGCACTACAACCCAAGAAGAGGAAGAGGGCAAATAAGAAGGACGCCAAAGACAAGGCGGCGGCCAAATCCAAGGACAAGGTCCCACTCCTTGACAAGTTGCCAAACAATTGGCGACCTCTGCATCACTTGGGTCAACCGATGCTGCCGGAGCATGTCGTGAAGAAACTCACCCCGGATATGAGGAGCTTGCATGAGGCTGTCTTGCATGTGGAGAACATTCTTCTCAAATCAAAAGATCCTGGTTACCCTCTCTTCGTGGCGAAGGTGCCAAGCGGCATGAACTTCGTCGAGAAGTACCCCGCGGACTTGTGCTTCATCCGGTTCAACGACATCTTCAGCATCTATCGCATGCAAGCGCTCCACTTTAGTGTGGTTCGCCTAGTTGCTCTTAGCATGTCTTCCCAGATTGTTAAGGAGGGGACGCCGACCATCGCGATCATGGACCCCTTCTATATGCGGGAGAGCATCATATGCAACCCTGGGGATCGCGCGATTGCCACCCGGCGGGTCGAGGATTTCATGCTTGGCGAACATTAAGAAGGGCGCCATTCTCATCCCTTACTTCCCCGAGTAAGTAATCACTCGCTAGTCCCCCATCACCATTCTATCCTATATCTCCATTTGCATTTCCAAAGGTTAATCCGTGTGTTTTTCGTAGAGACAAGTTCTGCACCCTCATCGTCGTGCACCCGCAACACTCGCATGCAGTCTATCTCGACTCGGGTAGGGACCGCAAGAAAGACTACTCCCACATCAGGGCCCTTCTCAATGATGCTCTCACCGGCTTCGCCAACAAGGCAAGCCCCCTCAAAGTAGAGAGGAAATCCCGAGGAGGCTTCGTCTTAACCCACACAACCAACTTCCCCTGCCTCAAGCAGTCGACGCCCGACAATGGGATGGACGCGTGGTACGCCATCCTTCGGATGCGGGAGTACATAAAGTACGCGGATGACATGTTGCTGCCGAGATAATCTCGGAAACAGGTTTGCAAACATGGCGGATGTCCACGATAGAGAGATTAGAAAGAGCTGGGGTCGCATCCGGCGGTTCATTTGCACGATAATCTGCGAGGATGTCAACAATAGGTCCGGCGAGTTCTTCTACGGCTACGGTCTACCACCTAATGACGAGATAGAACTCCGCTTGGAGATGTCGCGTGATGAGAGGCCGTTCAACTCGCTTGAGGGCTGCCGTCCATTCCCCCTAGGCGTACAACTCTGATCCTACGACGGGAACACTTGCTAAAGCTTGAACGATATGTCCTTGAACTTCCGTACTTGTAATAATTGTTATATATTCCCATAGAATCGAGTAGTTGCTTTTATTTAGTTGTATGAATGTGCATGTGAACATGTGTACGTAGTTTCATTTACTTTGCTATATATTTCAAGATTATGGCGTACATAGCTTAATAATTATTTGCATTTACTCGACCACTACTTGCCTCGTATTTGGAGTTCGCCGATGATTAGAATGTTCGGTCAATCGTACACTCGGGGGTGGAGCCAGTGAGCCTTGGTGCGACGGCCACAAGTATCAATCTATTGTGCATCCTACCTAGCCTCACTGACTCCATCCCTGGATGTTAATATTTGTTTCGACCGACAAAGTATGAGACACGCTATTTAATTCGTACTACTTGTCTTCTATTTGAGTTCGCACTTCTTAATTGCATTGGCCGATGATTAAAATGTTCGGTCACTTGTACACTCCGGGGTGGGGCCAGTGAGGCTTGGTGTGATGGCCACAAATATCAATCTATTGTGCATCCTACCTAGCCTCACTGACCCCATCCCTGTATGTTATTATTTATTTCGACCAACAAAGTATGAGGCACATGCTATTTAGTTCATACTACTTGTCTCTTATTTGAGTTGGCACTTGTTCATTGCATTGGTACTAACGTTTTACTTGTCTTGTGAATGGAGATGCCGACGACATATGTCGTGTACAAGGGGAGGGTTCTGGAGTCTACGACGACTGGGAGGACTGTCGGAGACGGGTGCACCGTTTCGGCGGCAACGGCTACAAGGGATACCCCACTAGGGTGGAGGCGGAAGGAAGATACGCCCGTTATCTAGCGGGAGAGATGAGGGACATGAGGAGGAACCGGATGAAGACCATGGCCTTCGTGATGATGGTCATGACCATGTTGGTCATGTTCTATGTGATTCTAGTTTAGGTTAGGACCTACATTGTGAGGTGTATGACGATACTTGTGACGACTATGTACCAAGACTTCTAACTTTGTGAAACTTCGCCGTTCGGTGTTGCATATGCACATGTGTGTTGTATGAATCAACACATTCCGAAATGAAACTTGGCTCTCTATGTGCTTCTCATATTGCATGTAATACTTGTATAAATATGAACTGCGTTTAAATATATACTGCTTGTCAAATATGTATTGTAATATCTTGTCAAAATTGTATTGTAATATCTTTGGAAAAAAGTGGAAAAAGAATTTTCGAATTAATTGCCGGCGCACCTAAATGACACATTGCCGGCGCACGTGGCATTCGCCGATCTTCGGAAGCACTACTGCCGGCGCACACTGATAGTGCGCCGGTGGAATAGATCTTTGCCGGCGAAGCGGGGTGGTGCGCCGGCGGTAGCGAGAGATATCGGCCGGCGCACAGCCTGGTGCGCCGGCAGTGTCCGTTTATCACCGGCGCGTTCGCACCGGCGGGCTCGTGGTGCGCCGGCAATGGGGGTTTTAGGTGCGCCGGCAATGGGCCTTTCCCTAGTAGTGCATGGTGTAGCCAATGGGAGACATCGAAAAAAATGTATTCATTCTCTGGTACAAGATGAAGGGTTGATTGAAGGCCATGCGCAACTCAATTCGTACATTACGAATTATTATAAAGGTTTGTTTGGGCCTCCGGAGGAAACTGGTTTTTCTTTAAACGAGGACTTAACGGAAGACATACCCCAAGTATCTATGGAGGAAAATGGTCTTCTGACTGCACCTTATTCAGAGGAAGAGGTTCAAAAGGCAATTTTTCAAATGGAACGTAATAAAGCACCGGGTCCAGATGGTTTCCCACCTGAGTTTTACCAAACTTTTTGTGATACTATTAAACCGGACCTTCTAGCTCTGTTCAGCGCTTTGCACATGGGACAACTAGAATTATTTCGTCTAAATTTTGGTTACAGAAAGTTAATGATGCAGAAAGGATTCAACAATATAGACCTATTTGCCTTTTAAACGTAAGTTTCAAGATTTTCACGAAAGTGGCCACCATTAGACTTAATACGGTAGCGGATCAGGTTGTCCGTCCATCACAGACCGCTTTCATGCAAGGAAGGAATATCCTGGATGGAGTTGCGGTTTTGCATGAGACAGTACATGAAATGCACACTAAGAAATTACATGGGGTTATTTTAAAATTTGATTTTGAAAAGGCGTACGATAAGATCAAGTGGTCTTTCCTTCAGCAGACGCTCAGGATGAAAGGTTTTTATCCTGATAGAGCGGGCCAACTCTGAAGGCCAGATTGAAGGGGTGATTCCACATCTAGTCGATGGTGGTTTATCTATCCTTCAATATGCCGATGATACAATACTATTTATGGATCATGATCTCGAAAAAGCTCACAATCTGAAATTAATTTTGGCATCTTTTGAGCAGTTATCGGGATTAAAAATCAATTTCCATAAAAGTGAATTATTTTTCTTCGGTGATGCCCAAAACGATACGACTCTATATGCAGAGTGGTTTGGTTGTGGGCAAGGCCAGTTTCCTATTCGCTATATTCCGATTCATTATCGAAGGCTCACAACTGCTGAATGGAAAATTGTGAAAGAAAGATTACAAAAACAGCTTAGTAGTTGGAAGGGTAAATTGTTGTTCCTGGGAGAAAGATTGGTACTCATTAATTCAGTCCTGACAAACATGGTACTGTATATGTTATCATTCTTCCTAGTACCAAAAGGAACTCTACATAAACTCGATTATTATCAATCTAGATTCTTTTGGCAAGGGGACAGCGAGAAAAAAAATATCGATTGGTAAAATGGAGTATAGTTTGTAGTCCCAAAGATCAAGAAGGGCTTGGAGTTCATGACCTGGAAGTCAAGAATTCAGCCCTACTAGGTAAATGGTTGTTTAAGCTTCTTACCGAGGATGGGATTTGACAAACTATTCTTACGAGAAAGTATATGGGTTCGAAGACATTATCCCAAGTGGTTTGAAAACCAGGGGATTCACACTTCTGGGCTGGTCTCATGACGGCAAAGAATGTCTTCTTCCGCCATGGTACCTTTTCGATTAAGAATGGGGCACATATACGGTTCTGGGAGGACACTTGGTTAGACAATGCACAATTAAGTGAACAGTATCCTGCTTTGTATAGTATTGTTCGTCGCAAAAGTGATACCATTGCTACAGTAATGGCTACCTAACCTCCGAATGTGACGTTCAGATGAGTTTTACTTGGGCAAAGGCTGTTCGCATGGAATTCCCTGATTCATCGGCTAGGAGATATACAACTATCGCCTGAACCGGATGAATTCAGATGGAATCTTAATGCGGATGGCTCTTTCTCGGTAAAATCACTATACAATGCGATCCTTCATTCTGACATATAAGTTGATAATAATAAGAAAATTTGGAAGATGAAGATACCATTAAATTTTTTTTTGGATGATACCTTCGTCGAGGAGTTATCCTCATCAAAGACAATCTTGTTAAGCGAAACTGGCATGGAAGTACACGGTGTGTTTTCTGTCAACAGAACGAAACGATTAAACACCTTTTCTTCAACTGCCAATTTACGAAATCTATATGGTCAGTCATCCAAGTAGCGTGTACCCTGTTTCCCCCGACTAGTGTTGCCAATGTCTTTGGCAATTGGCTACATGGTGTCGATTCAAGGTTTAAGTTGCTTCTTAGAGTGGAGCACTATCAGTTATCTGAGCGCTTTGGCTAAGTAGAAATGACAAGATTTTTAACGACACAAATTGCTCCCTTTTGCAGGTTATATACAGATGCATAACTATTTTCCGTTCGTGGTTACCTCTTCAACGAGTGGAGAACCGAGACCTGTTTACGGAGGTCTGTACACGGTTGGAGGCTACAGCGAGGGATATTTTTTTCCTACATGAGTGGCAGCATAGTCTACAGATTGAAGCCCCATCCACACCTTAGGTGTTTTATATTTCATCGTCCCGATATGTACTTCGCCTAGTTTTGTTTTATCAGACATTTCACTTACCCATAAACGGCTGTGTGCATCCTGATTATGCAGAGGCCGGATGTAATTGCTTTTCAAAATAATAAAGCATCCTTTATCGAAAAATGCTATACCCGATTGCCAACACGTCCGTAGTAGCTGAATCAAGAGTAAAATCAATAAATTCATTAAGCTACAAAAAATTCCCTTTATCATCCCGAATCATAAGATCCGTTGATCCTCTTCAGGTTTCTCGATTGAAAGCTGCGTGCAACAAGTTTTTTCTTAAATTAAAAAGTTTTTTGTTCTTAAATTAACAAGTTATTTCTGGAAGGAAGCAGAATTTCTGACGCATAAAAACAAGTAATAACCCCGACCTCCAAGCCTCGCGCACGCCGACCCCCACCCTCTCCGTCCATTCGATTCTTCCCACCGCTTCCTCCGCCCATGGCGGCCGCCACCACCGCAACGCCCTCCTCCTCCTCCTCCACCTCCAAGAACCCTAACCCCTTCAATCTGCCGCCATGGCTCCGCTGCCCCCTCACCTTCCTCTGCCCGCCCCCTCCTCCTCCCCCGCCGCCCCCTCCTCCGCCTCCCCCACCGCCCCCACAGCCAGCGGTGGTGCCCCTGGAGCCGCGGCGGAGGCTGCCGGGGCTGCGGGTGACCACGGAGTACGACAGCGAGGAGGCCGTCTTCGCGCACAAGGTGTCGTGCAAGCTCGCGGGGGGGCTCGCCAAGCTGCGGCTGTCGTTCCAGAGCGAACCGCAGGGGCAGGGGGAGGACCCGCGGCAGCTCTTCTCCACCCCCGTACTCGGCTTCGTCACCAAGCACTTCTCCGCGATGTATGACGTTGAGCGCAACAACGCGCTGCTCCGCGGCAACGCCTCGCTCCCCGGTGGCGCCGTCCAGCTTCGCGCCTCGCACGATGTCAAGGTATTATTGCCCCGAATTGCATTTCCATTTCGATTCTGTCTAGTTACTAAATTGTGTTCTTGGAGTTGGAAAGTTTACTCCCTTTAGATATCTGTTTCACTCACTGATAAAGTTTCCTTTCTACCTCCACTCTCCTGAGTTATTGTTCCGCTACTTGTACTTACATACATAGTTCTTTTTCCCTTTCCAATTGAGTTCTGTTGTATTCTCAGGAGCAAGAAGGAGAAGTTGCAGTGATAACTAGGTTGGGTGATCCGTCTTATAGACTTGAGATATCATCTTTGGTGCCTTACAGCGGTTTGGTGAGTTCATAAGCAAATTTTCTATTTCTTGTATGAAATAAGTGTATATGCAGTTGAGAAATTCCAACAAGGTTCATTTTCTCTTTGATCTGTGATAGCTCAAAAATGTACTGTAGTCGTCACTCCTTAGTGAGCTTAGATGCCACCTTTATTTTTTGGAGGAATTGTGATGTCACATGAGGTTAAAAAAAGGCTGAAACCGTTTAGTAGTCATAGAGAGCTTGCAAATGTATATTTCAGATTTCATGTTGTTTAGTAGCTTAGTGCTTCCCACTGTACTCTATTGTATATACTCCTGTATGCAGCAGACCATGTATGAGCTTTGAGGTCACCTGTATCCAGGTCAGAGCTCTTTGATATGCTATTTCAGATAAAAGAAATTGATATAGTATTGAAAACACTGGATGCTCATATGACTTTATTGAAGGTCTATCTGAAAATTTCTTGTTGTTTATGCTTCATACCTCCATTGCCATACTTGATGTTTTATACTTAGTCGACCATTTGTCCTAAAGCTGAAATTAGAAGTTTGTGAATGTTGTAGACACTTATGTTAACAAGAACGAAGAATCCGTGATGAAAATTTCCAAGAATACAGGATAAAGCCCAGTTATATGTTTAGTTAACCCTGATATTTTTGCAGCCAAGAGCAACACTCCACTTTCCAATCGGTCAAGTTTCAGTGGAAGAGAGGACAACTGAAGACGACCAGAAAATGTTGTCTGTGTATGGGGCTGCAAAAGCTGATTTTTTAGATGGCATTCTTACTGCCCAATACAACGAGAATGATCTGAATCTGAGATATTGTTATAAGGTGATTTATCGCTAATATTGTATTTTGTTCTGTTTTGAGACCACCGGCTTTACCTGATTCTATTATTCCATTCTTTGTGGCAGGACAACGAAGTAACTTTAATTCCAAGTGTCTCCTTGCCTTCCAATGCCGTATCGATGGACTTCAAAAGGCGTTTTGGTCCTTCTGATAAGTTAAGGTCATCATATTGCCACTTTTGCCCTGTCCAGTAACAAATGTATCCTTCACCTGTTTCTCCTCTCGAAATCTCTACAGTAGTAATGCTTCTAGTCATGAATTTTCTAAGTTTCTATTAATAATATATGTTCAGATCAAATTCTAGATGTTTTTTTATGCAACATTGTACAACTTCCATTGAGAATCTGCAATAACCAAGCATTCTCTCACAGTTTCTTTCCTACCCAATGTCAGACAGTCTCCCTCTGGTTTGTCTTTTCCCTACAGTTAGTTCACATGTAGTTCCAGCTTGGTCGGAAGACTTGAACAACATATTGCCAAAGTAAAGTTTTAGCCAAACGTTTACATTCAGTTATGTGCAAGGATGCAGGAATTACTGTATAGGACCTGCATCATATATATTCCTTATTTCCCCGTGAATCCTTTCGTTGATTCAGTTATGTGCAAGGATGCAGTAGTAATGCATCATATAAATTTTAGCCAAACGGTTAAATTCAGTTAGCTTATTTCCCAGTGAATCCTTTTGTTGATTTATCCCTTCTTTTCAGCTATCATTTTAACTTCGACACTGATGACTGGAATGCTGTTTATAAGCATACGATCGGTAAAAGTTACAAATTGAAAGCTGGTTATGATTCAGAGGTGCGAGTTGGATGGGCTTCGATTTGGGTATGTACATTGTGGCAACTCTGTTTTGCTCAGCATCCTATTTTATGTACCATAGAGCGCGTGGATTAGAAAATAGGCAGAATTAGCAACTCAGTCTTTCCTATCTCTTAATGATTGCATATTGGTAATCATAATTGGCCTGAAGGTTTCAGCTGTTGCTTGTCAATATATTATGTTATATAGTGGGGAGAACTCTTATACCTTTTTATTCAACATTGAAAGAAGATTGTGTATTGATATGTAACTTTCACTTCAATTCTGAACCTGAAATACACGTGCTCCCTAAGTTTGATTGCTGTTTGGTTACCTGAACTATCCTTGGTTACTATAGTTTCTCTTTTTTTATGACACTTTGCACTTGGTTACCTAAAGCCACCTTTTATCTCCTGCAATGTATACTAACTGGTGTTCTGCATATGCACATGTTATTGAGAAAACAATCATTATATATCAGTAGTATTTTCATGAACTGCATGTTTAAGCTTCTACAATATGGCCAGTCTTTCAGTAAGGCCACTTTGGTAAAATAGCTGCTTAAGAGTATTTAAGACAGTAGCGGAGTTTTGTTGTAGCATTTTACGGTCAAAGTCTAGTGATCTGTCCATTGAAAATATCAAATCGTTGTCTTCTGATGTTATAGAACACAAACAACCTTTCTGACCGATTCATGACCCAATACACATATTGTTTTGATGTTAGGCTGGACAAGAAGAGGGCAAAGCGAAGACTGCACCGATGAAGATGAAAGTTCAGCTGATGCTTCAAGTGCCCCAGGACAATTTCCGCAATCCTTCTGTACTATTTCGCGTGAAGAAAAGGTGGGATCTGTAGACTGGCACATTCCTCATATATGGAGATGCAGTGCTGGGTACCGAGGCTTTGTCTAACCTTTCGTGTAAACATCATATGTCATCAGTGGCTACACATGCTGCAAGCCCTAACTATTTTTATCATTTATTCTAGCTTATTGTGCATAATGGCGTCGGTCCACTCTGACTTCATTTACAAAGTGTATCGATGTCAATGGTTACAAGGCCTCGTAATTCTTGTCTGGATGAAAGGTTCCTTAGTGTGGGTGTGGGTGTTATTGCTCTAGTGGGTAACATATCCAATTGAGAATCTGCAGACATCTGTGGGTGCACGCTTTCTGTAGGAATTCTGTTCAGGCTGTGTTGTAGAAGAAACCCTTTCCTTTTTTTACTATAATCCCCGGCTGTGAGTACAACCAACTGCGATGAAATGATCAAACTCATTCCTCATAACAGAACTGGGCTCTGCATCCTTTCTTGCTAGATCAAGAGAACCATCTCTCCCATCTCTATCACCCATTATCCAGCCCGACTCCTGGGGCCTACAAACCTTTCTCGGTATCTTTCTTTGTAGTATAGAAGAAACCCTAACCCCACAAAAAAACCATGCACTGGCAGAGCTGAGTTTTTCTTTCTTTTTCCAATCAAGACAAGAGCTTTATTACTTAGGCAGGGAACAAAATTACAATCCATAGCCATGGCGCCTACTTATCAGGAGCATCTTGCAACCACAAGTCGGTGCACCACTCCGTTCTAACTGATTTAAACTACAAGACATATCAAGTTATCAACATACCAAATGTAGATTCGAACATCATTTACAATTCAAGATTCAGGTACCTCTCCAGACCTAAATCTTTCAATACAATTCATATTCTTCTTGCAAGAAAGCTGGCCAGATCTCGAAGCGAGGATCGGGATTACTGATGTGCAAGGACTGAATGCCAAGGATGAGGTCCGTCGGCTTGTACCCCGTCAGGTCCTCAAAATCTTTGTTCCACTGCCGCACCTGGATGGCCTTGGGGTTTAGGATTAGCCTCGCAAGGAAGACCGCAGACGCCGCCACTGCGGACGGCAGGAGCTGCAGCAATTCGTAGTCGATGACCGATGATTCGGCGAGGTCATGCGCCAACCGCTGGATCTCCAAGTCTTGCTCTCCATTGCTGTGCCTGGTGAAGTGTTCGACAAAGGTGTAGGCCGTCGGTCCGCCGAGCTCGTACTGCAGCACAGCCAACATGTTGGACTCCATGTCGGTCACATCCTTGGCCGTGTCGAACCTGCAGAGTTCGGCGATGCCCACGGCGTCCAGATTGAATTTTGTGCACCGCTCCTCGTATTTGGCGGCGGTGTAGAGCGCCGTGGCGCGGAGTAGACGGAGCTCATAGTGCATGTCAGCCGTCGACAGGGTTCGCAATGAGAGGAAGCGGTCCACGTAGGAGACGGCGCGGTGAAGCGTACCGGGGGCGAGGTCGAAGTAATGGCTGAAGTCGTCGATCCAGTACACGAGGTCTTGGCGAATGGACCTGCTCATCTGATTTGCCTGCACCGTGGTCAGGTAGTCTGGCGAGGGCCGCTGCTTGACATTCTTCTCCATCTCCCGGAGGTTGGCGTCCATGTGGGCGTTGTAGTCGGGCAGCGACGCGCAAGTCCGCGGGCGCTTGGCGGAGTTCTTTGAGGCGGCGACGCCCGAGGCAGGAGCCGCGCGTTTTCTTTGGACTGGGTGCCTGGGTGCCATGAACATCTCGACGGCGGGATGGAGCTCGATAACGTGGGCGTCGAGGAGGGCGGCGGTGAACAGCTCGCGCATCGCCGGGAGTTCGATGGAATCATGGAGTTCTGCGGCGTGGTGGACGGGTGCGGGAGCGTGGAGAGGTGGAAGCGGATCATGAGCATCGATGGCCCGGAGATAGGCGTCGTCAAACTCCGGCGTCCGCTGGTTGCCGCAGGCTAAGAAGGCGGCGGAGAGAGGAGAACCCGGAAGAAACTCAAAGGTGCAGGGATCCATGGCAGGCATACTTGATCGAGAATTGGAGATGGAGAAGAGAAGTGACCGACTCTTGGATCTAGGGTACCTGAGGAGGAAGGGGGCAGCAGGGACCAGGGAGTCTCGATCGAGTCCTACTTATTTATCCTGCATGGTTACGTCGTCGCCGGTTGCTCCCGCATATTCGGAAACCAGTTCGCTACCGGTCTCGTAATAGTCAAAATAGCGGGTTTAATCGCAGTGTAAGATTTACCATTCCAATTGCAACCGTGGAAGCTACGCTACTGCCTTTTGCCGTCAGTAAATTTGAATACAAGCGCTGCGCGGAACCGAAACACGTGAGCGTTTGATTATTGTTTATTGCTTACTTGATTATCTGAAAAAATATGTTTGGAGAGAATACCCTGGCTACCAGTGAAACCGAACGAAATCAGCGTATTTCTTCCTCACAAAATGCACACCAGACAATGGGTGTGAGCAGAGCAAAGTGCCACTGCACAAGAGCACCCATAGCCATCCCAATAGTTATTTGGACTGCGTTTTTTTTGAGCCACACCGGCGTGTTTTCGAAGTAGCCGGTCAATTTTAGAGCCTAATACAATCGTCGGCAACCCCGTGCCGACCCTTTCGCACGGGGTGTCGAACGGACGCGATGGCGCCTCAGGCCACGTAGGATTAGGCGTGTGGGACCGTCCTGCCAGCGAGAGTAGACGCCTATAGCGGATTAACTGCCCACGTGGAGAAGGCGGTCATCGTCTTCAATGGGCACGAAGGTTCCTAAGGCCTAAGGCGACAACGCGACGGCGATGCGACGGTTCCTGCTCATGAATACGCACCACCGCCTGCTGTAAAACGCCCGTCCCTCCCAGTCTCCGCCCATTCCACCACTCCCATCCTCCGTCAAACCCTAGCTGCCGCTGCCATATTATGTCCTCCGCAAGGGAGCACACTCACGAGGCCGGCGGCAGAGGTACTGACGTCGGTGAAGACATGCCGCACAACCTCAACCTCGATGAGGCGGAGGTGTTTCACCGAGCCCGTCTACTCGTTCCGCTAGAGTACCGCCTCCCACACGGGTGGCATTTGTCGAACGCCGGCTACGCGGTCCCACCATTGCCGGCAGGGGCGGAGCCCCGCACGCTCATTGACGAGTGTCGGGCGCAGATGACGCCGTAGCAGTGCGCAACTGAGGTGGTGGTTGACAAGCCGCGACTGAGTGGACGCGCTCCAGTGGGAGCGCGAGGCGGAGATCACTAGGTCCGTCGGCCCTAACTCCGGCCTGTTCAACCGCGTCAGCCGACGAGTGTGGTGGTATGGCGTGGCGTAGATCCCATGCTCGACGTGTATGGCTACCGCCCGCGGCAGCCTAAGGAGACTTATCGTCGTTCAGTGTGCTACCACGTGGCCTTGTCCACTTCCCCCGCGGCGCTTTCGGGTACGTCGCGCTCCGGCTCAAGCTCCGGCGGCCGGCAGCGGTCGGCGCTCTACCCCAGTCAAGACAGAGCGGAGGGATCGTCATCCGGGACGGGGCAAGGTCGTCTTCATCGGCACCAGCGCCCCTCCGCCCGAAGAAGGAGCCGATGGTGAAGAAGGAGGAAGCACCGACCTCCCCCCGGTCCTCCCGTTCCAGCTGGAGAAGACAAGATGGGAACTGGAGCTGGAGTTGCAGGCAGCTGCCCGCGGTGGCGACTATCCAGAGGATGCGTCGGGGTAGCATCTGCTGTTGCAGCGGTCGTTCAACGAGGACGTGCCTACAACGAGCGATAGGCAGGCATCATGGTGGTAGGCGATCGACATCAACAACGTCGTCGACCTCGATGCTCCTGGTACTGCTCCGGCGGTGGGAAGGAGGAGGAATCTTTATCGGACTTCAAGTTCGGACCGAATGACGATGGTGATGGCGTCGATAGCGCCTTCGACCACTAGTTTTAATTTGTTCGTCTTTTAGTATATATTTTGCAAACTTTCTATAAATTCAAGCGAAATCCAATTGTCTTTTGTGCATATTCAAACCCTAAAAACTTTTGGGGGTCTACATTTTAGAGTCGTCGGTGTGTGCACCCTCTCCCTGAATTGGGAAGAAGGTGCCGGCGCCCCAGTAGAACGATATCGGCGCACTTGCCAACACCTATTTAGGGCACACCGGTGAAGATGCTCTAACAAAGAGAAATGTGAAATGTTGAAGGCAGTGAGCTTTCGCAGAAACACTGACCGACTAGAGCATTTCGAGTAGGCCATTTGAATCGTAACTATTATTTGCCGGCTTGTAGGTCACATAGATCGCGATATGTGGACCGAAAAAAACGTCCGCAGACTAGATATGGTAAACTGTATTTTTTTTTTATAAAATCACCGGAGACAGAACATGCGTTCTATTTGACATTTGATGAGTGCATACATACAACGATTTTGCACAAAATTGGACCTAAACCTACGGAAATCGCCACCACGGCAAACTAAGTACCAAAATTCGGCTCATGGATGCTCATGGTACCCTGTAGTTATGGCGGTGACGCAGAAAAAGATTGTGGCAGCGCCTTCACTCGTCGTCGCTGACGAGGTTGTTGGAGTTCACAGCGGAAAACAAAAAAATCTAACCAACATACTATGATTGTCCAGATTTATCTAAGAGTAATGCTATAATGAAGATGGTTTCCGTGACGTACCCTCGTAGACCGAAAATGGTTAACGTTCCACTAAACATGGATGATGTTGTCGTACTCGTCACCAAGCTTAGGGTCGAGTTCAATCCTCGCCACACCATGTCGAGTGCCGGAAGTGTAGCACCATTGTAGTTTCGTACTCATACGGTGCTCAACGACGATTCCTGGTCTCCGATGCAGCAGATGTGTGGAAGTAGTTCTTCTAGTTCCAAACCTCAGCAGCGTACCCGCGTACTGAGTTGGGTTGACTCCCTCCATGCGCAGCTCTTCGAGGAAACACACTCAGGAAGAGAAAACTAGAGATAGAAGGCACCCTAGAGGGAGGGACCTTGGGAATTGTGGTGTGTCTTCTCATCCCTACATGTGTCCACTATATATAGGGGAAAGGGAGGGAGAGGAGGTTATCGTTCGGCAAGGTGGGAAAAAAGGGCGGAGTGGTGCGGCCGGCCACCGTGGCCCGCCCCACCCCCGCTTCCTTGGCCCTGTCGGCCCCCTCTTGGTCCATGGGTTGGCCGGCCACCACCCTTAATCGCCTTCCCTTCCGGGAGGAGCCTATTTAGGTTGGGAAGCCTTTTATGATTAATTAAATGAATAATTTAATATCAATTCAATTATTTAATATATAATACATATAATTTAATCCCGTTGATCCGATACACCTCCCGAATACTCCCGGAACCTTTCCAGTTCTCTCTTATCTATTTTCCAATGAATCCAAAACTATCTCAAGTGTCGTTGAACCCTTAAGCTTGTTACCCTATGGTTCGAGAACAAAACAGACATGATCGAGATGACTCTCCGATCAATGATCACCAGGGGGACCTAGATGGCCACAATGATCCAGCTGTACTACGAAGATATGATCTTCCTTTGAACCATTACGCTGAGTCATATTCCCTTTGTTACTTCGATACCGACACTCATCTGAGATATGATCGTTGACATCATCATACCTAGTTTGATCTCGTTACCGACAAGGCTATTCAACTCGTTCCTGTGTGATTCCATCCTCATGACCTATTCATACACTGCGCAGCTTCATGGATGTAATCACACCGAGTGGGCTCACAGTATCTATCTGTAACGTGGATGAAAAAATCCTGCTCTTGACACATATGACTTATCCTACCCCTTCGGAATATCCGAGAGGACCTTTATGATCACCTTTTTACGGAGTGAAGGTTGATGCAATAAAGGCAGCCTCCGATGATAGTGATTAGATATGATCTCACGGTATAAGGATTGTGTCACTGCGCTTTCATAAATATTGCAACGTTGAACTTTGTGACTTGATGGTGTCATAATACTTATATATTGCGTATGTCCATCATATCATTCACCCAATAATATGATCCCATTGTCAGTTGACATAAATGTCCATGATCAGGAAACATCGGTCATCGAACGGCCACAATGATCTAGTTTGCATATGTGATCACTAGGGACCCCTGGTTTGTTTATAATACCACACATGTATCAATGTACCCGATTAATACCGTTATAGTATGTCACGAAACTATTATGAACTTTTGAGATATAATAGTAATGAATACTCCATATTATTTACCTCTAGGGCACTATCTCCAACAAAGGTTGTAGTACACCTTGCCCTGCTCCTCCGCCACCACCCGCTACTACTCTGCTGGATAATTAGGCACAATTTCCATGATTAATTCCAGAATATTAAACATGTCGACAACAACTAACATGTGAAACTCGAACATACTAGATGCATTAATCAACATGAACAGTACCAAGAAAAACGGTACAACATCCATCGCTAAATAGATCGAGATATGTCGCACGTACCGCTCTAGTGGAGGTGGTGGTGGAGGTGTTGTTGGAGATATGCCCAAGAGGCAATAATAAAATGGTTATTATTATATATATTTGTGTTTATGATAATGTTTACATACCATTGCTATAATTGTATTAACCGAAACATAGATACATGTGTGTTATGTGAACAACAAGGAGTCCCTAGTAAGCCTCTTGTATAACTAGCTTGTTGATTAATAGATGATCATAGTTTCATGATCATGAACATTAGATGTTATTAATAACAAGGTTATGTCATTATATGAATGATGTAATGAACACACCCAATTAAGCGTAGCATAAGATCACGTCATTAAGTTATTTGCTATAAGCTTTCGATACATAGTTACCTAGTCCTTTCGACCATGAGATCATGTAAATCACTTATACCGGAAATGTACTTTGATTTCATCAAACGCCACTGCGTAAATGGGTAGTTATAGAGGTGGGATTAAGTATCCGGAAAATATGAGTTGAGGCATATGGATCAACAGTGGGATTTGTCCATCCCGATGACGGATAAATATACTCTGGGCCCTCTCGGTGGAATGTCGTCTAATTAGCTTGCAAGCATATGAATGGTTCATAAGAGACCACATACCACGGTACGAGTAAAGAGTACTTGTCAGGAGACGAGGTTGAACAAGGTATAGAGATACCAATGATCAAACCTCGGACAAGTAAAATATCGCGTGACAAAGGGAATCGGTATCGTATGTAAATGGTTCAGTCGATCACTAAAGTCATCGTTGAATATGTGTGAGCCATTATGGATCTCCAGATCCCGCTATTGTTTATTGGTCAGAGAGAGGTCTCAACCATGTCTGCATAGTTCGCGAACCGTAGGGTGACACACTTAAGGTTTGATGTCGTTTAAGTAGATTTGGAATATGGAATCGAGTTCGACGTTTTGTTCGGAGTCTCGGATGGGATCCAGGACATCGCGAGGAGGTCCGGAATGGTCCGGAGAATAAGATTCATATATAGGAAGTCATATTCCAAGTTTGGAAATGATCCGGTGCATTTATGGCAGGTTCTAGAAGGTTCTAGAAAAGTCCGGAAGAAATCACCATGGAAAGTGGAGTCCCGGAGGGACTCCACCTTGCATGGTCAGCCAAACCCTAAGGGGTGGAGTCCCAGGTGGACTCCACCATAGGTGGCCGGCCACCCCACCTAAAGGAAAGGTGGGAGTCCCACCTTGGGTAGGACTCCCCCCTTGAGTAGGTTTCCCACCTATGGGAGGTTTTGTTGTTCGGGTCTTATTCGAAGACTTAGACTACAACTCTTGGGGATTTCCACCTATATAATGACGAGGAGAGGGAGGGGGCAGCCACTCTTGGCCGCACCACCTAGGGCTGCCCATGGCCGGCACCCTAGCCACCCCCTCTCCCCAAACCCTAGCCTCTCCTCCTCCACATAATACTCCCGCAGCGCATAGGCGAAGCCCTGCCGGAGTTCTCCAACACCACCGCCACCACGCCGTCGTGCTACCGGGATTCCGAGGAGGATCTACTACTTCCGCTGCCTGCTAGAATGGGGAGAAGGATGTCGTCTTCATCAACACCGAACGTGTGACCGAGTACGGAGGTGCTGCCCGATTGTGGCACGGTCAAGATCTTCTACGCGCTTTTGAAAGCGGCAAGTGATCGTCTACCGCAGCAACGAGAGCCTCCTCTTGTAGGCTTTGGAAATCTTCAAGGGTTAGTCTCGTTCATCCCCTCGTTGCTACCGTCTTCTAGATTGCATCTTGGCTTGGATTGCGTTCTCGCGGTAGGAAATTTTTTGTTTTCTATGCTACGAATCCCTACAGTGGTATCAGAGCCAGGTTTATGCATAGATGGTTGCACGAGTACAACACAATTGTTTTGTGGGCGTTGATGCTTTGTTGTCTTTAGTTTGAGTACTTTGCATCTTTGTGGCATAGTGGGATGAAGCGGCTCGGGCTAACTTTACATGACCGAGTTCATGGGACTTGCTCCATGTTTGACATGCAACTTGTATTGCATAAGTGGCTTTGCGGGTGTCTGTCTCTCCCACCATAGTGAAGATTCAATTTACTCTTTCTATTGACAACACTAGTATCACCGTTGTGGTTCATGTTCGTAGGTAGATTGGATCTTACTCGAAAACCCTAAACCACGTAAAATATGCAAACCAAATTAGAGACGTCTAACTTGTTTTTGCGGGGTTTGGTGATGTGATATGGCCATGATGTGATGATGAATATGTATGAGATGATCATTATTGTATTGTGGCAACCGGCAGGAGCCTTATGGTTGTCTTTAAATTTCATGTTGAGTAGTATTTCAAAGTAGTTGTAATAGTTGCTACATGAGGTGAATAACCATGAAGATGGCGCCATGAACCTTGACGCTACGCTGACGATGATGGAGATCATGCCCATTGATGATGGAGATCATGTCCGTGCTTTGGAAATGAAGATCGAAGGCGCAAAGACTAAAGGGCCATATCATATCACATATGAATTGCATGTGATGTTAATCCTTTATGCATCTTATTTTGCTTAGAACGCGACGGTAGCATTATAAGATGATCCCTCACATTAATATCAAGATAATAAAGTGTTCTCCCCTCGTATGCACCGTTGATATAGTTCGTCGTTTTGAAGCATCTCGTGATGATCGGATGTGATAGACTCAACGATTACATACAACGGGTGTAAGCCATGTTGCACACGTGGAATACTTGGGTTTGCTTGACGAGCCTAGCATGTACAGACATGGCCTCGGGATAACGGAAACCGAAAGGTTGAACACGAGTCATATGGATGATATGATCAACATGTTGATGTTCACTATTGAAGCTACATCATCTCACGTGATGATCGGTTTTGGTGTAGTGGATTTGGATCGTGTACCACTTAACAACTATGAGGGATGTTGTATTAAGTGGGAGTTCATTAGTAATTAGATTAAAACATGAACTAATTATCATAAACATAGTCCGAGTAGTATTTTGAATTAATTTTGTAGTATTGGCATCCGTTTTCTACCATGCGCTAGTCTTGTAATTGAGATAGAAATACTGTTAAGTCTGACAAGAAACTTTACGGACTGGTACCGTATTGTTAAAGAATCAAGAAATGATTAAGTCCTATTTGCAAACTTTTAGTAAACCTCACATTGTTGATTCAAGGAGCTATGGTTTCAATTAGTACCTAAAGTCATCTTGTCTCCGTGAAACTTGAAGTCAAATCTGTTTGAAAAGTAAGGAGCTGAAAATTTAGTTTTCAGAAATAATCAAGATATGAGATATATGTGATATCTAAGACCTTATTGCAAGATGATAGAATATAATTTGGTGAGACTACATAAACTCATAAGTTTTATGGGAATGTACGAAGGTTGAAGACGCAAGGCGTCCCAATCCTCCAACTATTGGGGCACTAACGATATTCGCATATCCATGAAATGATCGTCCTTAGTATGCACCGTTGCTATGACTTGTCGTTTCGAAGCATCACGTGATGATCGGGTGTTATAGATTCTACGTGTGCATACAACGGGTGCAAGCCAGATTTGCACATACGAATACTGAGGTTAAACTTTACGAGCCTAGCATCTACAGACATGGTCTTGAAAAGTCGTCATGATATGATGGATAAAATTATGAATGAAATTGTTCATCATATTAAAAGGTTACTAATAGTGAAATCCGGAACACTTGTCATATGATGATCAACTTCAAAGTAAGAACCTCAAGGTTATTGGTATTTGACCAACAAACCTAGAAGTTATTAAAGATGAAGTGTTTTCTGAATAATGAGGAAAGCTAAAATAGAAATTACAAAATATTATGGGCAGAAAGAAAGAAAAGACTAGAAAGTCTAGCTCAGGTGTATATAAATGATATACATGTTGTGGATGTATTCCTCGTTTGGTCACACAATGAAATTCTTGGGTATTTGTACCATATTGGTTGGTATGAAGTATCATACAAAACAACGCAATACAAGAATACAATGGCCTAAGTGACTGACAAGGAATATGATAGGAATGCACGTCTGGAACAAAAATAAAGAGTTATTATGTTCATCGTTGGCATTCTATCTAGCCCTTAGAATTTATAATAAAGAACTTAATAATAATTATTTTGCTCTAGTCAAATGAAAACAATAAGTTGTTCAAATTATGACATTACTCCATGTACGATGGATAAGTTATTATAAATCTTAATGGTGAATCACACATACATAATATTGACGCTAAAATGCCATAAGGCAAATGATTTGAATTCCACTTATTTGTGGAACCGCCATTTAGGTCATGTTAGAAAGGAATGCATGAAGGAACTCCATGCAAATGGATTTTTGGAGTCATTTGATTTTTGAATCGTTTGGCGCTTGCAAATCTTTTCTAAAGAGAATGACTAAAATACCGTTCATAGGCCAAGAGTTGAACGGGCAACTAACTTAGTGAAAACATACATGATGATATATGTGGTTCATTGGGCATAGTTGTGTGCGGGAGATTCTTCTACTTCATGAAAACTTCCAACAATGAATTGAGTATATATATGTGGATATATTCGATAAGGAAGAAGTTTGAAACATTTGAATGGATTCAAATAAATTTCAGCATGAAGTGGAAATCATCGTAATAGAAAAGTCAAATATCTATGATTGGATCATTGGGAAAATATTTGAATTACGAGTTTTAGCGAACATCTAAGAGATATATGAAATTGTTCTACAACTCACGTTTCTTGGAGTATCATAGTGATGATGAAGTATCCAAGAGATGTATCCAAACCTTGTTGGGTCAATGATGAGATAAAATATTGATGCCATTATATTTTTGTGGAATATGCTTTAGTGACTACCGCTTTTGCACTAAATAGAGCATCATCATGATCCGTTGAAATGACATCATACGAGTTATGGCATGGGTATGAGCCCTAATAGTCTTTTCTTAAATTTTGGTATGCATAGCATAAGTAAATAAGTTCACAACCAAAATCGGATGAATGTCTTTGTTGGCTATCCCAAAGAATTGATAGGGAATTCTTTCCACTATGAAGTAAAAGACAAAAGTGTTTGTTAATGTTACTTGCTTATTTCCAAGAAATTGTTTTCTAGCAAAGTATTTGAGTGGGAGGACAATAGAACTTGATAAGGTTTATGAACCTGAGCAAAATGATCAGAGTAGTGCATGCAGCATCGGAAATGGTTCCGGAAGCGGCCACGACGATCATGGCTCCCATGACTACAAAATGTTTTAGCCATGGAGATCGAAGTACATATTGAACCTTGTAGGTATGGTTTACTTTGTGATCAAATAAATGATTTGTGGACAAAGGATTGTTTTTGAACAATGATAAATCAACTACATACAAAGAAATTATGATGGGCCCTGATTCCGTTAAAATGGCTATGCGCCATGAAATCCAAGATAGATGAATACTTTTTGAAAGTAAATGGATCTATAATATTGATGGACTTGGATGAAATATCCTTGAAGAAGCTCGACTTGTCGAAAAGTTGTTTACAACAAAGTTCAAAGAGTTGACTGCGATAAGATTAGATCTTCCGTAGCAATTCTTATAGTCTATGTGGATTATTCTAGTAATCGCTAAATATTTCTTTATGAGATATGATAGTAGGATGGTAAAATACATTACTTAACATAAGTATGTATTAAAGGTGTATACAAGATACAAACCAAGAGTTTTGCTAATCCGTGGAATACTAGATAGGTATACGAACTTCAATTGAATGAAGTGAGTATCACGGAGTTGGAATCTTCACCGGATGAAATTAAGTGGGAGCGCTGAGACATATTTATAATACTTTATGTAGATTACATATAGTTGGTTATAAATGATGTAATTATATACTTGATTAAAAGGTTTCATTGAGAAATTAACTTCAATGAAAGGATATGGATCGAAACAAATTTAGTGTCAAGATCTATGAAGATAGATTGAAACACATAATAAGTTTAAGTCAAAGTACATAGAATGGATATTGAAGTAGTTCAATATAGAAATATTAAGAAGGTGTTCTTTTCATGCGATGGTTTAACAAGACTTGAGTGTATTTGACATTCGATGAGTAAAAACACATGAGTGATTTTAGATCATGAATAATATGTACAAAATCAGATGTCCTATGCTCTAAAAAGTTAGGAGCATATACCAGAATGATTCATATGATGATCATTGGACAAACAGTAAGAATATCCCTGTGTGCTTTAGAAGAACCAAGGATACATATATAGTTTTATATGGGGTAATGACAAACAAATCGCTGTAAGGTGTTGCACCGATATTTGTTTGGTCACATATAAAAATGAAATTCAAATCTCAATTAGGCTAAGTGTTGTTTAAAAGGTAGCACAAAGCTAGATTTAGAAGAGTTCTAAATATTGTGACGGATTCTACAAACGAAGGCATAGTATGTCATTGTTTTGACAATGACTGAGGATGTTTAAGTCGAAGAATTCTTTGAGAACTTGGTGTAGTTCCGATAGTGTCAGAACTTTGAAGCTATATTGTGTATGACAATATTAGTGACATATTTCAGACCGCGGAAATAGGGTTCCACCAGAAGACCAGACATATTTAATGCCGACTCATTTGGAAAATGAGTGATGCGTTGAGACGCAAATGAATTGCAAAATACATACGTTTCTGAGCATGTCAGATCCATTGACTAAAACTTCTCCCGTGAGCAAAACATGATAAAGCACCGGAAGGCCAAGGTGTTATATCTTTACATATGTAAACTAGATTATTGACTCTAGTGCAAGTGGGAGACTGTTGGAGATATGCCCAAGAGGCAATAATAAAATGGTTATTATTATATATCTTTGTGTTTATGATAATGTTTACATACCATGCTATAATTGTATTAACCGAAACATTGATACATGTGTGTTATGTGAACAACAAGGAGTCCCTAGTAAGCCTCTTGTATAACTAGCTTGTTGATTAATAGATGATCATAGTTTCATGATCATGAACATTGGATGTTATTAATAACAAGGTTATGTCATTATATGAATGATGTAATGGACACACCCAATTAAGCGTAGCATAAGATCACGTCATTAAGTTATTTGCTATAAGCTTTCGATACATAGTTACCTAGTCCTTTCGACCATGAGATCATGTAAATCACTTATACCGGAAAGGTACTTTGATTTCATCAAACGCCACTACGTAAATGGGTGGTTATAAAGGTGGGATTAAGTATCCGGAAAATATGAGTTGAGGCATATGGATCAACAGTGGGATTTGTCCATCCCGATGACGGATAGATATACTCTGGGCCCTCTCGGTGGAATGTCGTCTAATTAGCTTGCAAGCATATGAATGGTTCATAAGAGACCACATACCACGGTACGAGTAAAGAGTACTTATCAGGAGACGAGGTTGAACAAGGTATAGAGATACCAATGATCAAACCTCGGACAAGTAAAATATCGCGTGACAAAGGGAATCGGTATCGCATGTAAATGGTTCAGTCGATCACTAAAGTCATCGTTGAATATGTGGGAGCCATTATGGATCTCCAGATCCCGCTATTGGTTATTGGTCAAAGAGAGGTATCAACCATGTCTGCATAGTTCGTGAACCGTAGGGTGACACACTTAAGGTTTGATGTCGTTTAAGTAGATTTGGAATATGGAATGGAGTTCGAAGTTTTGTTCGGAGTCTCGGATGGGATCGAGGACATCACGAGGAGGTCCGGAATGGTCCGGAGAATAAGATTCATATATAGGAAGTCATATTCCAAGTTTGCAAATGATCCGGTGCATTTATGGCAGGTTCTAGAAGGTTCTAGAAAAGTTCGGAAGAAATCACCATGGAAAGTGGAGTCCCGGAGGGACTCCACCTTGCATGGTCAGCCAAACCCTAAGGGGTGGAGTCCCAGGTGGACTCCACCATAGGTGGCCGGCCACCCCACCTAAAGGAAAGGTGGGAGTCCCACCTTGGGTAGGACTTCCCCCTTGAGTAGGTTTCCCACCTATGGGAGGTTTTGTTGTTGGGGTCTTATTCGAAGACTTAGACTACAACTCTTGGGGATTTCCACCTATATAATGAGGAGGAGAGGGAGGGGGCAGCCACTCTTGGCCACACCACCTAGGGCTGCCCATGGCCGGCGCCCTAGCCACCCCCTCTCCCCAAACCCTAGCCTCTCCTCCTCCACATAATACTTCCGCAGCGCATAGGCGAAGCCCTGCCGGAGTTCTCCACCACCACCGCCACCACGCCGTCGTGCTGCCGGGATTCCGAGGAGGATCTACTACTTCCGCTGCCCGCTGGAACAGGGAGAAGGACGTCGTCTTCATCAACACCAAACGTGTGACCGAGTACGGAGGTGCTGCCCGATTGTGGCACGGTCAAGATCTTCTACGCGCTTTTGAAAGCGGCAAGTGATCGTCTACCGCAGAAACGAGAGCCTCCTCTTGTAGGCTTTGGAAATCTTCAAGGGTTAGTCTCGTTCATCCCCTCGTTGCTACCGTCTTCTAGATTGCATCTTGGCTTGGATTGCGTTCTCGCGGTAGAATTTTTTTTTGTTTTCTATGCTACGAATCCCTACAGGTGTACCAGTCATCGTTGCAGCAGTAACGTTGTTGATGACAGTGTTGTTGACGACAGGTCGAAGTAGACGGTGTTGAAGGCGACGGTAGGCAGCACCGCCCGACTTGGATGGAAGACGACCCGTGATGAAGAGCTTGAATAGTCGCGAAGAGCGCTTCCCAAAAACCTAATTCGCCCTCTCCCGTACAGGATCACAAAGGTGAGCGGTTCTGGAGACCTGCTCTCCCGTTCGCCGGTGCACGCCGACAGACGGGATGGAGTAGGCTACGATGGAAGCGCAAGGAGAGAGAGGTGGCAAAACCCTAACTCATGTATTGGATATTTTTCTGCGATAGTCGGGCAAGAGATTATATAGGCTCAGGGAACCTAGGCAGCATGGCCCACGCCCACGTCACATGCACATTTCGAGTCGGTTACATATAGCCCACGATCCGGGAGTGACCCGAACCGACTAACTGCGACGCATCCGTCTAGGACTCTATTCGTTTTCCTGAACTGCAAAAAGAAAGGAAATTCCCGGCTCGAGGCTCAATCCACTCACCACGACCGCGACGCAACGAGTTGAGTCGAGTCGAGTCGAGTCGAGACGAGCGAGGAGGAGGAGGAGGAGCGCACGTGTACTACACCTATTCTCACTCACTTACAAATGGTGGAACAACCCACCTTATAAGGTGGTCTAACTTCTTCCCAACTTTCCATGTGGGACTAAACTTCCGACCTCTTGCCACTCCCTAGTGAGTTGCCGCCAACTTGGGCTCAAACTCACAAGGCTGCCACTATGTGGGCTTTGAGATTTATAGCAAAATATGAAATCTAATGTGGGTCACTATATGTGGGCCCAATATTTCAACAATCCCCCACCAGATCTCAAATACCCATTTAGAGATTTACCAAAACTTGGTGCTTGTTTATATACCAGTGTTTAAGCAGGGACTATTATGTTGAACTTCCACCTAGAACCTTAAGCTATCCATTCGTACTTGAAGAATGGACTAAGTCTTGAATTGCAAGTTTTGCGTGAACAGGTTTCACTCAAAGTAATAACAAGTACATGGCTGCCAGTAGCCTACCCCTCGGGTGAAGCATATGCGTCATACTTCGTGGTCTCTTCATGAGTTTACTAGAGATCACCCAAATCTCATAGATTGTGACATTTAACAATCAGACTCATATATGTGTGTTCTTTCAAGAATGATCTGTAGGACAACATCTTTGCTAAAATAGCCAACATAAACACATTAAGGTTTGTTGCCAACCTGCCTTACATCAATTGAGAGTTGTGCATCTTCACATAGAGAGGGTTACATAATACTCTCCTCAATTAAACCACAAGTTTGTTATTCCCAGGACCTAATTCACGGGATCTCCGATCACAAAGGTTGGGTTACTACTATGGTGTAACATCAACGGGTCTCAAACCCATCTCCCTCGATGCACTTACTATCACATTACATGATAGTTCCTTTGTAAAGGGATCTGCCATGTTTTTCTCTGTTTGACTATACGTAACAATTATTACTTTGGAGTTTCACAATTTCTTGATAGACTTTAAACGTCTCTTTACGTGTCTTGATAACTTCGCGTTATCCTTAGAATTATTCACTTTTACAATTACAGTTTGATTTTCGCAGTTGAAAAGAATTGCCAAAACAGGTTTTTCAACCACATGCAAGTCCCATCAAGAGCTCACGCAACCATTCTGATTCAACAGTGGATGTGTCTAAAGCAGTAAGTTCTGCTTCCATAGTTGACCTCGTCAATATGGTTTGTTTGCAAGACCTCCATGATATTGCGCCAGCTCCAAAGGTGAATACATACCCACTAGTGGCATAGAGATCAGCTACATCAGATATCCAATTCGAGTCACTATATCCTTCAAGCACAACTGGGTGCTCTAAATAGTGGTTCTCATAACTCATTATACCAAATAGGTAGCGCATGACCCTATCAAGTGCATGCCCATGATCAATACCCGGGTTTGACACGAACCTACTCAACTTTCTAACATCAAAAGAGATGTCAGGTCTAGTCGCGCTCGCAAAGTACATGAGTGAGCCAACAATATGAGAATACCTCAACTGATCTATGGCATAGTGTCACACTATGATCATAAGGTGTTGGAGAAGACTTGCTATCAATATATCTGAACCGGCTCAAGATCTTCTCAACATAATGGGATTGCATTAGAGTAATCCCACTTTTGTTCTTAATCAGCTTGATGTTCAGAATCGCACCAGCTTCTCCCAGATCTTTCATATTAAAGCTATTTGACAAGAAAGACTTGACTTTGTTTATTAATTCCATGTATGTACCAAAGATCAGAATATCATCCACATACAAACATAATATAACCCCTTCGCACCCACCATGGCGATAGTAAACGCACTTTCCAGCCTCATTAACATCAAAGACTACAAAAGTTAAAGTTCTGTCAAACTTCTCATGCAATTTCTTAGGTGCTTGTTTCAGACCATATAAAGATTTTAGCAACTTGCACACCTTTCTTTCTTCACCTTTTACTACAAACCCATCAGGATGATCCATATAGATTTCCTCTTCCAACTCTCCAATATGAAAAGCTATCTTTACGTCCATTTGATGAATAATAAGACCATAGGAGGCAGCCATGGATAGTAGTACTCGAATGGTGGTAAGTCTAGCCACATGTGAATAGGTGTCGAAGTAATCTTCGCCTTCTCTCCGTGCGTAGCCTTTCGCCACAAGCTGCGCATTGTACTTCTCAATAGTACCATCAGGCCTTAGCTTCTTCTTGAACACCCATTTGCAGCCCACGGGCTTGCATCCATGGGGTATTTCTGATAGCTCCCTGATACGTTGCAAACGTATCTGTAATTTTTGATGCTTCATGCTTGTTTTACATTAATTGCTATATGTTTTTTTACACTTCGTGGCACTTTTATGCATTTTATGGCACTAACCTAATGATAAGATGTCACAGTGCCAGTTCCTCGTTTTTTGCTGTTTTGTATTTCGGAAAAGTTGTACAAGAAATATTCTCGGAATTGGACGAAACAAAAGACAAACTTACTATTTTTCCCGGAGCGAAGACAGAGTCCAGAGAAGAGACGAGGGGGGCACAGGCTGGCCAAACCACCCCTAGGCGCGGCCTAGACCTGGCCCGCACCTAGGGTAGGTCTAGGGCCACCAGGCCTCCACCGACCTCGCCCTTCAGCCTATATAAAGCCTTCGACGAGAAAACCCTGAATATACAAGCCTCCATCCACGAAAAGTTCCATCGCCGCCGCCATCGTCTAGACGAGTTTCAGGGGTCAGAAATTCCTGTTCCGGCACCCCGTCGGGACAGGGATTGACCCCCGGAGCCATCTCCATCAACTCCACCACCTCCACTTCGACCTCATGATGGTTTGTGAGTTGTTCCCCCTGGGACTACGGGTTCTTGGCTGTAGCTAGTTGGTACTGTCTCTCCCATGTACTTCAATACAATGATCTCATGAGCTGCCTTACATGATTGAGATCCATATGATGTAATCGATGTTGTGTTTGTTGGGATCCGATAAATTGTGGAATTGTGATTAGATTGTTTATCATATTATCATACTTCTGTTATTTAAGATCTTGCATGCTCTCTGGTACTTATAGTTACCTTGATCAAGTAGTTGCTTGTATCTCCAAGAGGGAGTATTTATGCTCGATAGTGGGTTCATGCCTCTAGTTTTCTGGGAGAGTGACGTTTAACTTCTAAGATTGTAGATGTGCTGTTTCTACTAGGGAGAAAACAACAATGTTTTATCAAAGGATAATTCTATTGTTTACTTTACACACATTGCTCAATGCGATAGTCTGTTGCTTGCAACTTAATAATGGAAGGGGTTCAGATGATAACCTGAAGGTGGATTATTAGTCATAGATGCAGTTGGATTACGGTCTATGTATTATGTTGTAATGCCCAATTAAATACTACAGTAACCTTTATCTTATCATAGCATGCATTATCATGCCCTCACAATTATCAATTGCCCAACTGCAATTTGTTCATCCAACACATGTTATTTGGAGAGTTACCACTAGTGTAGTCGTGTAGATAGCTGGAAACCCCGATACTTATGTCACCAACATTGCTCTAAAGTCAACTACGCACTGGAATATTTTTCGGTGCCAACTCCTCTGAGTTACTGCTACTGCTGTTGTGTTACTATCGCCATTGCTTTCATATTACTGCTGCTTTCACATCACCCCTGTTACTAGTGCTTTTCCAGGTGCAGCTAAATTGACAACTCCCCTGTTAAGGCTTATAAGTATTCTTTACCTCCCCTTGTGTCGAATCAATAAATTTGGGGTTTACTTCCCTCGAAGACTATTGCGATCCCCTATACTTGTGGGTCATCAAGACTATTTTCTAGCGCCGTTGCTGGGGAAAACAAGACACTCCATCAAGCCCCATCAACCGCCATCACTCCCAAGTTCCATTAGAAAGAATCGAGTCCATCTCATTATGGACAGTTTCTTTCCAGTCATCTGCATCTGGAGATGCATATGCTTCTGCAATGGACGTGGGAGTATCATCCACAAGGTACACAATGAAATCATCACCAAAGGATTTTGCAATCCTCTGTCTCTCGCTCTGTATAGGAGCTTCATTGTCATCCTTCTCAGTAACATTCTCATGTGATTGTTAAAGATACTCATTATATGTACTAGCACGGTAGAAATTCTACAATGCTATGCATATCTTTCATAGGAACATATTTTCAAAAAATGTTGCATCACGAGATTTCATAATAGTATCAACATGCATATCAGGTACCTCAGATTGAACTACTAAAAATCTATAGCCTACACTCCGCGGAGCATAACCTACAAAGATACAATCCCACTGTCTTTGGTCCGAGTTTGCGCTTCTTAGTAATTGGAATACTGAATTTCGCCAAACATCCCCATGTGCGCAAATACAAAAGTGATGGTTTTCTCCCAACCCACTCCTCGTAAGGGGTTTTATCTTTATTCTTGTTAGGAACTCTATTCAGGACATGACATGAAGTCAACAAAGCACCCCCACCATGCCTTAGATAAACCAGCAGTGGCTAACATGGAATTCACCAAGTCAGTCAGCGTGCGTTTTTTCCTCTCGGCAATCCCATTTGATTGGGGCAAGTAGGGAGGCGTACTCTCATGAATAATGCTATGTTCCTCACATAATTCATCAAAGATTTTAGGAAAATATTCACCACCACGATCCGACCTAAGATGCTTGATCTTTCTCTCTAGTTGATTTTAAACTTCGGCCATATAAATTTTAAAGTAGTCTAAAGTTCATCTTTAGTTCGTAACAAATAAACATAGAAAAATCTAGTCGCATCATCAATCAATGTCATGAAATATCTCTTTCCACCTTTTGTCAACACACCATTCATCTCGCATAGATCAGAATGTATGAGTTCTAGAGGTTCCAAGTTTCTCTCCTCAGCCGCCTTGTGAGGCTTCCGAGGTTGCTTTGATTGCACACAACTATGGCACTTAGAATCTTTGGCAATGGTGAAATTCGGAATTAAAGTCAAACTGGATAGCGGAGATATTAAACCAAAATTAATGTGACTTAAACGAGAATGCCGAATGCTGGTATCATCACTAACATTGCTACAAATATGGTTCATATACTTATTGCTGAAATCAGAAAGCGAAAAGCGGAACAAGCCTCTGCACTAGCATGTACCAATAAATTGTCCAAACTTGGAAACACCTACTTTATTCGACTCTAAAACAACCTTAAACCCATCTCTGCATAGAAGGGAGCCGCTAATGAGATTCTTGTTCATAGTAGGGACATGATGCACATTTCTCAGCTGCACGATCTTCCCCGAAGTGAACTTCAGATCTACCGTGCCAACATCACCAACAGAAGCATGTGACTCATTCCCCGTCAAGACGGAAGAATCCCGGGCGACCTGGTAAGAAGTGAACATGGATATGTCAGCACACACATGTACATTAGCACCGGTATCTATCCACCAACATGGAGATTGAAATACCAAAAGAACAATAAAGAGATTATCGTACCCATCAGCATTGCTAGCGGTCACAGGGTTGACATGCTTCGCCTTTTTCTTGCGGTCTGCTCGCTCTAGGCAGTCCTTAGAAAAGTGGCTAGCCTCTCCACAGGTAAATCAGCTCAGACCTTATTTGTTTATCATCATCTTCTTCTTGAAGGTTGTAGTCTTCATAGGCATATTGAAGGAGGGCCTATTATTCCCTTTGTTCTTGTTGTAGGATTTCTTCTACACCATGTTGGCGTTAGACTGACCATCTCCTTTCTCAATACGTAGTATCCTTAGCCCGAGCTTTCTCCTCAACATCAAGAGACACTATCATATTTTCAACTGATATCTCCTGTCTCTTGTGTTTGAGATTTTTGGCAAAGTTCATCCATGAAGGGGGCAACTTAGCGATAATGCATCCAGCCACAAACTTGTCAGGTAAAACACACTTAAGGAGTTTAACCTCTTTCGCAATGCACTGTATCTCATGAGCTTGTTCGAGTACAGAATGGTTGTTCACCATGCTGATGTCATGGAATCTCTCCCCGATGTACAATTCACTTCTTGCATCGGTTGCACCGAATTTAGCATTCAGTGCATCCCAAAGATCTTTCCCGTCTTTTATGTGCATATCCAACGAAGAGAGTATGGTCTTCCTTGAACTTTTTCTGATCTTGGTCAGATATTGTTCCCTTAGGTAAGCCATTACTAATTTCGAACACTTTCAGATGAGTAAGCCAGAGCGTGGCTTTAATCTGCCACCTCAGTGCACACCGGTAAACTTATCCGGCCTTAGTGCATCAGCAAAACCAGCCATTGTTAACTCAGGAAATTGCCAAAAATTAGGTTTTTGGATTGTTGGATAATTAGACGCAATTTCCATGATTAATTCAAAAATATTAAACATGACGCCATCAACTAACATGTGAAACTAAAACATACTAGATGCATTAATCAACATGAACAGTAGCAGGGCAAACGGTACAACATCCATCGCTAAACAGATCGAGATATGTCGCATGTACCGCTCTGGTGGAGGTGTAGAAGTCGGTGTTGCAACAATAATGTTCTTCATGACAACGTTGTTGACGACGGGTCGAAGTAGACAGCGTTGAAGGCAACATTAGGCAGCACCGTCCGATTTGGACGGAAGATGACCCGTGGTGAAGAGCTTGAGCAGTTGTGCATAGCACTTCCCAAAAACCTAATTCGCCCTCTCACATACAGGATCGCAAAGGCGAGCGGTTCCGGAGACCTGCTCTCCCGTTCGCCCGTGCATGCTGGCTGGCGGGATGGAGTAGGCTACGATGGCAGCGCAAGCAGAGAGAGGTGGCAAAACCCTAACTCGTGTATTGGATGTCTTTCTGCGGTAGCTGGGCAAGAGATTATATAGGCTCGAAACCCTAGGCAACATGGCCCACGCCCATGTCGCACACATGTTTCGAGTCGGTTACAGATAGCCCACGATTCGGGAGCGACCCGAATCGACTAACTGCGACGCGTCCGTCTAGGACTCTATTCGTTTTTCGGAACTGCAAAAAGAAAGGAAAGTCTCAGCTCGAGGCTCAATCCACTCACAATGACCGCGACGCGTCTAGTCGAGACGAGCGAGGAGGAGGAGGAGCGCGCGTGCACCACTCCTATTCTTACTCACTTACAAGTGGTGGAACAACCCACCTTATAAGGTGGTCTAACTTCCTCCCAATTTTCCATGTGCGAGTAAACTTCCCACCTCTTGCCACTCCCTAGTGAGCTACCACCAACTTGGACTCAAACTCACAAGACTGCCACTATGTGGGCTTTGAGATTTATCGGGAAATCTGAAATCTAATATGAGCCACTATATTTGGGCCCAATATTTCAACATCCTCCACCTTGTCTTCTTTTTGTGGGGGTAGCTCTTGCCGCCCTCTTTCCAACAAAATTGGTTTAGTCTCGATCAAAGTTCCCAAACTCTATATAATGTATTTCTAAAATATCCTTCTATTTGGTTAGTAAATGAAAAAGGGAAAATCTTTGTATGGGTCGGGCGGCACTACCGCTGGCGCTACCACCCCACTTCTGCACCCGGGCTCCCCGCCCATGGTTTCTCCCTCGTACTAGGTCGGCACTACAGCGCGAGCCCAATAGCCGGTAGTACCGGTGCCCGGCCCGACCCCATCTCCTCTCCTAGTCTGCCTCCCCGAGGCGCTTGGTCGGTAGTACCGTCGACCGAGCTAGTACTACCGGGTTGGCCCAATTCCTGGCTGAAGATCACCTTCCCCCGCACTGTCTGTTGTTCTGAGCCGCGAGCGACCGGTAGTACCGCCGCTCAGGCCGGTAGTACCGGCCCGTGTGCAGATTTGGCCAGTCTGCTCCCCAACGGGTAGAAAATCGGGCCCTCTTTTAAGGCCTCTCTCTCTCCCCCTTTCCACTAGTTCTTATTCCTCACTTGCTCTCCTCCATTGTTGACCATTTGAGAGCTTCCTTTTCCTCTAGTCCCTCCATTATTCTTACTCCCATTTGAGAAAAAGAGAGAGATCTAGATCTATAATCCCACCAATCAAATTCTTCTCTTTGTGAGGGAATTCCTAGATCTAGTTATTAGAGAGAAATTTGGTGTTCCTCCTCCTATTTGTTCTTCCTCTCTTATTCCTCCAATAGCTTTAGTAGCTTTGCTAGAATTTTAAAGTGATGGATTTTACCATATTTATGGTGTTCTTTCTATTGCATTTGGTGCATCGGTTTGACTTCTTCACGGTGATACGTATAGGTGAAATTTCGTGAGATATTCTCTTAGGGAGATTGTTCCTGGAGCTTGTTCCTCTTGGGTCTTTGGACCCTAGACGGCTTAGTGATCTTTGTGGTGCCCTTGGGGCCTTCAATTAAGTTGTGGAGATTTCTTAAGTGTGAAGTCTTTGTGGCGGTTTTTGGGAGCCTCAAATTAAGTTGTGGAGTTTGCTCCAATCTTTGTGCGGGTTTGGTGACCACCCTCAAGGTTCCATCGTGGAGTGAGGACTTCCCTTTTAGTGGGAACGCTCGAGTAGAATATGGTGATGTCTTCGTGGGGTTGGGAGCCTTGTGCCTCCACACCGCTCCAACAGAGAGTATCTATCACTCGCAAGAGTGTGAACTTTGCACTACAAAGGAAGACATTTTTTTTGACAAATCACTTTCGTCATATTAAGGCCAATTTTCGTCAAGGATTACTTCGCGGTGACAAAATTTGATCGTCATGGGGTTCGTCAAGGAAGCTCCGTCATAAAATATCGGGGGTGACGGTATGCATTTTTTCGTCAACGTCAAATGTTTGATGGTGACGACCTACAAATTCGTCAACATCAAAGGTTCATTGTTGACGGACGAGGTTTGTCACGAAAAATTGCAACTTTCGTCAATATCTAAATCTTGGGAAGCTTCGATTGGTCCAAAAAAAGCATACGTGGCCTTACATGTGGGTCCATTTGGCTTCGACAACATGGGTCCGACGGCGCCGACATGGATATGCTGGTGGGACCCACAAAATATTATGACAAGCTGGACCCACAATATTCGACCGGTGGGATCCACAAAATTCAGACAAGTGGGACCGAGGTTGTTGCCGACATATGGGTCCCAATAATGCTGGCTCGGTGGGACCCACAAATTCGACAAGTGGGACCAGAAATTGGTGCCACGTGGTTTCATTTAATAGTGACGTTGTGACATTTTCCGTCACCTTTTGAATTTGACAAAATTTGAGAGCATTTGAATTATTTGCGAAATTTGGGAAACAAAAAAGCTGGCGAAATATCAAAAAGTAGACAATAAATATCATACTTAAATGGTGGCACAAGAAGTATATATGTCTCTCACGGACCGAAAGATTCATAAGAAAATTACAATTGGAACACAAAGAAATTAAAAGACCTATGATTAATAATGTTGTAGGACGGTGGTGCAATAGATTAGTTGCCACTGGGATTGAGACATGGATGGTGGCTGGGATGTCCTCAAGAGCAAATTAAGCACGGCATCCATTTCTGTCAGCCTCTTTTCATAAGCCGAGTCTTTTCTTCTTGGGCTTTCTTCACGAGCTTCAAGTTCTTCCTCCTCGCTTCTTCCCGATCTCTTCAAATTTTTCATCTTGTTCTTGCGGTCTTGCCCGCATGTCAACGTGGTACGTTTCAGCTGCTCGTATGGAGTTACTGCTCTTGATCGCGCAGTCTTTGTTGTAGCTCTCGATGCGTGTAGCTGAGACAGAAGACTTCCGGAACTTGTTGCGACGCCCAATCTTGGTAGGAATGTCTTGTTGCAGGTGGTGGATGGGCTTTTCTCGCTCAGAACTAGCTGAACAATTTGCAAATCAGTCAAATCAGGTTCATCTTCATTGTGTGGCGCCGCTTTTTTTTCCACCATTTGATCCTGCATAAAGATTACAATCATTGCATGGACAACATACAAAACTGGATTATATTATATTGTGCTAATAAGAAATATTTCTTACATATGCACTTTTTGCTTCAGCACTCATAATGTTATCCTTGTTAGTGTGTGTGATTCTAAAAAATTCAATTGGAGAGGTTTCTTCTTCCTGCTTCTTAGCCTTACGCTTGAAAAAATGTAGAATGCACATTACCATTGTACACTTGTGTATGACGAAGTATGAACTGTATTGGGAAATTCAGAACACTTACTAGATGTTCCCGGTGAGCAACATAGCTTCGAGATCCAGTGGTATGGAACTGTTTCACGACTTCTCTGTTCTTTCCATTTATTACACACGGTCCCTATGTTCGGTACATGCATTTTATTTATCCGGATCGGAGAAATGTAAGAATTCGGTAGTCTATTCTTGAAAGCAATAACGTTTATGTACCTGGTACTTCTCATCAAACCATCTTTTCACCAGTTCTTTCCAGCTATTCTCTTCTACATGACCTGGCTTCTTGAGATATGCTTGCTCCCGTGTGAGATTTTTAATTTTCGGCCAATACTCCTTTTTAAGCCTATATCGGAAGCTGCCGAATACTAACTTGCAGCATATCAGTGCACACATCTTGAGCCACCTCATCATTTTTGTCCATATTAAACTTTCCCTTCAAAATAGTGATGCATTAATCTGTAGATTCTTAGATAGATGATCATGTAGCATACTAATTAGGTTAAACCAAGATTGTACAGGACTCACCGCTATCGTACTTATAGCATGAGGAATGACATGTTTGAGAGTGTCATCTTTCTTGTACTCGTGTCCGAGTGTGTTGCAAGCGGCATTTTTTCACGGATGTGAATACCAACCTCATTGCTCGGCTTTGCTTGTTGGACATAATCCTTGGGTCTCCCGACACCACGAGTGAATTCAATTGGCATCTTATTGCCACCATTTCTTCTTGTGTACTCATGTAGTCCATGGCCCATGGTACGTCCGCGTCCACCTCTCTTTCTCTTACTACCGCCAGATGTTGTCAATGTCTCTGAAATAAGAGATATGAAATGATTCTCTTTTATATGAAAATATGCGGTACAGTGTTTAGTTTTTACAAACTTTCATACCTTGCCGCTCAAAGTTTACAATTTGATTGTCCTCGGGAGATGAGGTGCTGCCTCCAGATGTCATGATCTGGTTAGGTGAGGGTGCTCCTTCGGTGTTCGGACCAGCGGTGGCCATCGGCTCATCGGATGACCCAGCTTCAGGTTCGGTTGTTGCCATTGATCTTGTTGCAATGTTGGATGGTGCAACTTGAGGTATGGATCGCTTCTTACGTGCAACTATTGCGGAAGAAGCAACTATCTGCAAGCAAAGTAGAGGCTACATTAGTAGGAAACATTTAGCATGTACGTATTTCCTATCATAGTTCAGACATAGTTCCACGGACCGAGCTGAAGTTTTGCCGACGGTGCGGCTGATCCTCATCTGAATGAAGATCATCATCAGCAGTAGCTATCTCTTCTGGATTCGGTTCATACGAAGGGTCCTCTTCGACCTCCATCTCTTCGCAGACTGAGTCCTTTAGATTGTTACTAGTTCCTATTTGTACCCCACCATACACTAATGTACGTGCAAAACCGGAGAAATCTTTACGAAATTTGTGGGCGGGTCCATATTTTTCGAGCGAAATTTTTTTCCATGCGTACTACATTTTCTTGCATTTGTTTCTCCTTGGCAAGCTCATATGCCGGCTTGACGGGGTTTTGTGTCTCCGCTGAAATAATCGGAAGAGCGGAGCGTGAACAAAACATAAGAGGGCGCCAATTCCATAGAAAACAGCAAATAATTGTCTTTCCAAAATATTGTACGAGCGGCAAATGATTGAAAACATAAGAGTCTACGTATGATGTCGGCGAACAAAACATAAGAGGGGGCATATGGCAGGCTAAGGGACATCATGTGCTTTTAGATATCTACTCGTAACAAATAATTGACACATAATGAGGTATCGGTAGTTCAGTCCTATACCGATAGAAGTTCGGATATGTGCTGATAGAAGTTCGGATATGTCTTGATAGAAGTTCAGATATGTGCTGAAATTTGATTTTTGACTTTTGAAAGACATAGATAAACAAAAATTGTGGAAATAAATAGGCCGATGAAACAAAGTACATGATTAAAAAAACTTCATTACATTGTTAAGACGTGCATTGCACGTGCAAACTAACTAGTTCCATAGAAAACAGCAAACAATTGTTCTAGATCAAACTCTGCTTCCCTCTGAAACTGACGAATAAAAGTCTGAAGCAATGTCGTTGTTCACCTGTAGCTCGTCGAGGCTGTTTTCGGCAACGGCTGGAATTAGTTCGGTTAAGTGTTTCGGCAAACAATTGTCTATGCAAAAGATTGTACAACGGCGGGATGGCAAAGATTGTATAGCACGGCATGATTGTCTACGCAATAAAAACGATAAACCCTATACGTATGATGTCGGGATTGGATCTATCAAATATGCAAGATCTAGATATAGGTCAAACGGGCGTGGTAGACATGTAAAACCGATCTCTGGATCTAACCATCCGAAAAACACAACAACAAGCCGATCACCGACAGATTTACCTTGGTGTTTCTTCGAGCCGGGCGCCTTCTTCGGCGTGTGTGTGCGATTTTCCTTCACCACGACGTTTCGACGACTGCCGGCCATGGCGACCACCGGCCGGGGAGATAGATGCGAGATGGATGAACGTCCGGCGAAGACACCGGATCGGGGTGAGCACGAGAGGATGAGGTCGGGTGTGTGGGTAGTTAAGATGCTCGTAAATCATGGGGTAGAGGCACGACGTATATAAGGGAGGGCGAAATATTTGATAGGTGGGGTGCGCGGGAGGAGTGGAGGGAACAAAAAATTTGGGCGTTTTGGCAGCCGGCGTACTACAATTTGGAGGGAACAAGTTTTTGCCGTGAAAGAAAAAATATTACTCTAAAAATGGAACTGTACATGTATATTTTAATTAAAAAATGACGAGAAAACGAGT
Organism: Lolium rigidum; assembly: GCF_022539505.1. NCBI lineage: Eukaryota > Viridiplantae > Streptophyta > Magnoliopsida > Poales > Poaceae > Lolium > Lolium rigidum. The sequence goes on from NC_061509.1 coordinate 176,058,441, forward strand.
AAAACTCATAATAAATGCTAAATTCAATGTAAAATCATCGGTAACTAGTGGGACTGAGTAAATGTTGTGACATTCATGTGCAAAATTCAAATTTAAATTTTTCATGAGGTTTGGTGTAGTTTGATGTGAATTTACACAAGTGAGGACATTTTCGGCGGAACGGTCGAATCGTCGACCCGGAAGTTGTAAAACCTTTTGCATGTGAGGTATATGTGAGAACACATCCCACATATACATGTTATTGTTCACACATGTGATATTTTGTACTGAAAACACTTGTGGAACCTCATGTTGGTTGGGTCGATCCATGTGTGGACCCACATCGATCATGTCGGTGAAGGGCTCTTTTTCAAGCAAGCTGCACTTCAAATACTCAGATTGAGCTGCAAATTTTTGTGAGTGGTCATGAAGGGTAGGTATGTGTGCCTAAGGAGTTTCAGATTTTTCTGACATTTTTAGGTGTTTGTTGATTTTTTTATTAAAAAATGACGAGAAAACGAGTAAAACTCATAATAAATGCTAAATTCAATGTAAAATCATCGGTAACTAGTGGGACTGAGTAAATGTTGTGACATTCATGTGCAAAATTCAAATTTAAATTTTTCATGAGGTTTGGTGTAGTTTGATGTGTTGAAGTGATGCCTACTTTGGTATAATTGTGCACTTCGTCCACAAATGAGCATTTGTTTTTTATGTATGTTGAAAAAATGACTAACATGCCATAATTGTTCGACCTAACCTATAGTCCGAACAAAGGCATGTAGTCAACATGTTGTTGTACATTTGAAGTTGTAAATCATATGGTTTTAAATAATTTTGAAGTGCAACTTTATGATTCAATGTATTTTTGCATGAGATACTTTGTGTTTGACTTTTGAATAACTTAAAGGATAGCAACCACCATCTACCCCACGACCTCATTAAATAGCGGTTGTAGGCGAGTTACTACTACTTATTGTATTTATAATGCCCCTGGTTGGTTTTGCCTTCGCCCTCCGTTGTTCATGCGGTGAAGCAAGTCTCCTTCATCTTCTTTCTCTCTCTTTTCTGCTGAAAAACTCTTTTCTCTCTGAAGATTTTCGTTTGTTTTGAGAGGTAGGAAAATATGTTTTTACATGTCACTACTTCACCTCACCTCCTTTTTCTCTTGTTTGTTGAAAATCCTTTTTGTCCTCCGAATAATCTTGTTTGTTCAGATCTATGGATATATGTGTGTATGGTTTCGGATCTATGGATAGATTTCTATGAATATGCCCTACCTACCTGTATTTTTTACTAGCTTTGGTAATTGCTAAATATACACGGGATGAGCTTGTGTTGTTTGTGGTTCGATGGGCAATCATTGTCGGCAGAGGCGGGAGACTCTCGGTTCATTTCGTTGTTATCTTGGAAGCGAGATTTGATGACTTTATGGTATATATCCTTTTTTAGAATGTATCTTTTTTGTTGACGAGATTCTAGACTATATCCTTATTTTACTGCATTTTTTGTTCTCTTGTTTTTTCAGACTTGTGCCTTGTTTTGTGAGGAGGCGAGTTCAACAACCTTGTTGGTAATATCTTCTTTGTCGTTACATCGGATGAAGTGAAGTACAAATTTCATGTTAAGAAAGGCAGTTCGAAGACACGTGTTTTTGGTGCTTGGATACCAAAAATTTCTTCATGACTACGACACTGAAAGTTGGTGATCTGTATCATGTTTGGGTTTGATAGTGCTCTGAACTGTTTGGGATTTTTGCGGTAGGTCACGATGGCACGAAAAGCATCGTGTCGATGGTAATTCTGTTTTATCTTTTACCATGTGTTGCCCATTTTTTTAATATAACTGATGTTATATCTCCTCTTTTTTTATTCTTTTATTAATTTTAAATTTGTATGCAGAAATTCCAACTGCAGTTGTCCACACTAAAGGTGTTATGCTTACTACTGCTCAAACATTGAAGAAGGAACAACTTCTCCGTGAGCGTGGTCTTGGTCTTGGTGTTGTTTTTGTGCACACCTTGACGAATACTGATTTGAAGGGCAATGGACTGGTATAATTCTCGTTTTCTTTATGTAATCTTAGTTATCCTTTATATCCTTCCCATATATAATTTAATTTTTATTATTCAGCGTATACCGAAGGAAGTTGTTAGGTCCTTGAATATCTCTGAAAGCGGGGAGGCATGTTTTTTTGTTGATGACTATGGCTACCACCCTCAGGGTGCATACGACACTACTACTGATGGAAGGATGAAGTTCGATTCCTGCTGGTCGGAGTTTACTAAGAAGTACAACTTTGAATCTGGGAATGTTGTTCTCATTCTTTTCAACCAGGGCGGCCGTGGTGGTATTGAAGTTTCAGTTGATATCCTATGATATAATCTTTATCATATGATATAATTGTTTTAGTCTACAATTTGTGTGTGCCCATTGTGTGTTTATGTCATATCGCTACCCTGGCCGCTCTTGTGTGAAGGGATTGTATAGTGGGATTATGTAGGGGGTAAACTTTACGATTGACTATTTGGTCCTCCATTTTTTTCTACTTGCCAGTTCAATTTTCACTGATTTTAATTGTTCATTTTTTGCAAATTAATATGTACTTCCCTGGGCCTTGGGAAAAACAGAACAAGCCCACTAGGGTGGAAGTTAAACAACTGGGTATGATTGCCCAGGTTCCAAATAACAAAAGTAGAACATAGTCTTTGAAACATGACATAGTTTAACCATGAACCTCCGGGGGAACAACTAAACGAAACTAAATTTAGTGGAGAACATGAGGGCCAACAGGCTGGACCGACGAGCGGGATGAGGCCGGTCCGACGTAGTCCACGAGGAACTTGCCAAAGGCGGCGTGCTTCGCCTTGCTAGCGAGGATTGTGCTTACGCTTGCTACCTTTTCCAACTCCCGTCGCGTCTTGGATCGGACACACGAGATCGTTCGGGAAAACCCTGCCGCGAGAATGGGCAATGTGGCTTTCCGTTACGACGGAAAGGGATCCGGCCGGTCTTCAGCTTCTTCAGAACGAAGCGGCTCTTCCGGTCCCGGTCCTCCTTGTCGTTGTCAACGTCCTCAGAGTCTTCCTGCGATTTTGAAAGTAAAGAAGAAGTGAGAGAAGGAAATTAACTGAAATACAATTGAAGCATTAAATATTTTTGTATGAACATTATTAAGAATTAATCATGTAGAATCAACATTTATGATCCGAGATCCAACCATACATAATTACTTCACTAATATAAATAACCACCAATTTAAGCTGTTGTCACAACTTGTTCATGGGTAGTCCAATCATTATTTCATTATTATAAGTAAGCACCAATTTAAGAGAAAATGGTGATTATAAATTTCATGGATCGGGGATCAATCATTTGTTCCACGAAGATGTCTTGATTCATAAAACAATATGGATTCATGACGTCAATAAGCGGGAATTGAACAAAAATTATGGTCATAAATTACATGCAACTGATAATTCACTTGTTCCCCAAATTAAAATGATGTACACACTATGCTTTCATCGTATAAATAAGCACCGAGTTTAAGACAAATGGTGATTATAAAATCCATGTATCGAGATCAATTAATAGTACCTATAATATAATTCTTGTAATCATAATCACTCTGGTATGATTCATATTCGGATGAATTTAAGTTTGAAATGCGGTGAGCGTTACACTAAGCAGGTATCATTCATCACACAAAAGGAATCATTACGAGTTGAATCAAGATGTGCATCAAATATTACAGATCTAGTAACTACAAACCATAAATCAGATGAGCAAGAACCCCAGAATCATCAATTTGTACAAGAAGTCGTTGACAGGGCAAATCAATCTACCCTATGAGCAAACCCTATGGTGAACGGTAAGATCAAGAAAAACAGGGGATCGATCGGAATAGTAGAGTACCTCGCTGCGGTTGTCGGAGGCCTCCTCTTCGAACTCGTCGCACTCTACGGGGCCATATAGCTCGCGGTACTGCACAGGTGGCGGTAGAACGGGTCATTCGGATCGAAGCCCTGGTCATCTGCTTGTGCCGCGGGAGCGAGGACGTCTCCCGTGGCCTCATCAGCGACGGCGACCACGGCCGGTTGGGCGGAGCCCTCCACGGTCACGGCGCGGCGAAGAGCGGCTCCAGTTGCGGAAGAAGATCCCGCCTCCGCGGCGTCGACTACTACCGGACCATCGCCGTCGCCTCTGTCGACGTTGACGACCGCACTCGCCTCCGGCTCGTCTCCGCGAACACGCTTCATCTTCGGGATCTTCGGTGGAAGGGGAGGTCGGTGTTGCGCTGGTGGAGGTGCAAGCGGGGTTTTCGCCGGAGATTGGGGAATAGAAGTTGCGGGTGGGAGAGACGATGGGGCCGATGGATATACGGTGAGGTGCTGCCGTTTGGGTTCCTCTGTCGACGCGTGGGTGTGAAAACGTGGATTGCTGCATGTAGTCGAGTCCACTTTCCCATTACTTTGACATGGGTCCCACGCATGACGGATGGGCTGGCACGAGAATTTTCAGTATGGGTATTAAAAACTCTAAAATATTTGAAATACGAATTAGTGATCACACATAGCCTCTTCTTGAGTTTAGGGGATGAATTTTTGAAAATTTTCAAACCAAACTGCCAAGATAGCATGCTAGCGTCATTACCCACATGTTGATGCACCCTTATGCCAAATTTTTTTCTAGTTTGTTATTTTCCATGGAAAGTGTTAGCCACACATTGGCCAATACACAAGGTTTGGAAAGATTTCAACAAATTTTCAATTTTATATGAAAGTTTGAGTGTTTGGTGAAACCTAGGTTGACCTAATTGCACTAAGAGGTTGTCAAACCTTTTTCCAAGTGAAACTTCTGTTGTAGGGTAATGTGGTGACGTTAAATGCCCCAAATCCAAGGTGGTTTGGTCTGTTTTTGGCGATTTCCCCCTCTTTTCGTCCGAAAACCCCTCGTTCGACACATGTCCACCATGGGGACACCATGCCACCAACTCCAAAAATCAAAACCCATAGCAAGCAAGGTGTGATATCACAATGTGCACAAGTGTGCCAAATCATGCCCCAAATCCATGGTGGTTTGGTCGGTTTTTGGCGATTTCCCCCTCTTTTCGTCCGAAAACCCCTCGTTCGACACATGTCCACCATGGGGACACCAAGCCACCAACTCCAAAAAATCAAAGCCCATAGCAAGCAAGGTGTGATATCACAATGTGCACAAGGGTGCCAAATCATGCCCCAAATCCATGGTGGTTTGGTCAGTTTTTGGCGATTTCCCCCTCTTGTCGTCCGAAAACCCCTCGTTCGACACATGTCCACCATGGGGACACCAAGCCACCAACTCCAAAAAATCAAAACCCATAGCAAGCAAGGTGTGATATCACAATGTGCACAAGTGTGCCAAATCATGCCCCAAATCCATGGTGGTTTGGTCAGTTTTTGGCGATTTCGCCCTCTTTTCGTCCGAAAACCCCTCGTTCGACACATGTCCACCATGGGGACACCAAGCCACCAACTCCAAAAAATCAAAACCCATAGCAAGCAAGGTGTGATATCACAATGTGCACAAGGGTGCCAAATCATGCCCCAAATCCATGGTGGTTTGGTCAGTTTTTGGCGATTTCCCCCTCTTTTCGTCCGAAAACCCCTCGTTCGACACATGTCCACCATGGGGACACCATGCCACCAACACCAAAAAATCAAAACCCATAGCAAGCAAGGTGTGATATCACAATGTGCACAAGTGTGCCAAATCATGCCCCAAATCCAAGGTGGTTTGGTCAGTTTTTGGCGATTTCCCCCTCTTTTCGTCCGAAAACCCCTCGTTCGACACATGTCCACCATGGGGACACCATGCCACCAACTCCAAAAAATCAAAACCCATAGCAAGCAAGGTGTGATACCACAATGTGCACAAGTGTGCCAAATCATGCCCCAAATCCATGGTGGTTTGGTCAGTTTTTGGCGATTTCGCCCTCTTTTCGTCCGAAAACCCTCGTTCGACACATGTCCACCATGGGGACACCAAGCCACCAACTCCAAAAATCAAAACCCATAGCAAGCAAGGTGTGATATCACAATGTGCACAAGGGTGCCAAATCATGCCCCAAATCCATGGTGGTTTGGTCGGTTTTTGGCGATTTCCCCCTCTTTTCGTCCGAAAACCCCTCGTTCGACACATGTCCACCATGGGGACACCATGCCACCAACTCCAAAAAATCAAAACCCATAGCAAGCAAGGTGTGATATCACAATGTGCACAAGTGTGCCAAATCATGCCCCAAATCCAAGGTGGTTTGGTCAGTTTTTGGCGATTTCCCCCTCTTTTCGTCCGAAAACCCCTCGTTCGACACATGTCCACCATGGGGACACCATGCCACCAACTCCAAAAATCAAAACCCATAGCAAGCAAGGTGTGATATCACAATGTGCACAAGGGTGCCAAATCATGCCCCAAATCCATGGTGGTTTGGTCCGTTTTTGGCGATTTCCCCCTCTTTTCGTCCGAAAACCCCTCGTTCGACACATGTCCACCATGGGGACACCATGCCACCAACTCCAAAAAATCAAAACCCATAGCAAGCAAGGTGTGATATCACAATGTGCACAAGGGTGCCAAATCATGCCCCAAATGCATGGTGGTTTGGTCGGTTTTTGGCGATTTCCCCCTCTTTTCGTCCGAAAACCCCTCGTTCGACACATGTCCACCATGGGGACACCATGCCACCAACTCCAAAAATCAAAACCCATAGCAAGCAAGGTGTGATATCACAATGTGCACAAGGGTGCCAAATCATGCCCCAAATCCATGGTGGTTTGGTCAGTTTTTGGCGATTTCCCCCTCTTTTCGTCCGAAAACCCCTCGTTCGACACATGTCCACCATGGGGACACCATGCCACCAAATCCAAAAAATCAAAACCCATAGCAAGCAAGGTGTGATATCACAATGTGCACAAGGGTGCCAAATCATGCCCCAAATCCATGGTGGTTTGGTCGGTTTTGGCGATTTCCCCCTCTTTTCGTCCGAAAACCCCTCGTTCGACACATGTCCACGATGGGGACACCATGCCACCAACTCCAAAAAATCAAAACCCATAGCAAGCAAGGTGTGATATCACAATGTGCACAAGGGTGCCAAATCATGCCCCAAATCCATGGTGGTTTGGTCGGTTTTTGGCGATTTCCCCTCTTTTCGTCCGAAAACCCCTCGTTCGACACATGTCCACCATGGGGACACCATGCCACCAACTCCAAAAATCAAAACCCATAGCAAGCAAGGTGTGATATCACAATGTGCACAAGTGTGCCAAATCATGCCCCAAATCCAAGGTGGTTTGGTCAGTTTTTGGCGATTTCCCCCTCTTTTCGTCCGAAAACCCCTCGTTCGACACATGTCCACCATGGGGACACCATGCCACCAACTCCAAAAAATAAAAACCCATAGCAAGCAAGGTGTGATATCACAATGTGCACAAGGGTGCCAAATCATGCCCCAAATCCATGGTGGTTTGGTCAGTTTTTGGCGATTTCCCCCTCTTTTCGTCCGAAAACCCCTCGTTCGACACATGTCCACCATGGGGACACCATGCCACCAACTCCAAAAAATCAAAACCCATAGCAAGCAAGGTGTGATATCACATTGTGCACAAGGGTGCCAAATCATGCCCCAAATCCATGGTGGTTTGGTCAGTTTTTGGCGATTTCCCCCTCTTTTCGTCCGAAAACCCCTCGTTCGACACATGTGCACCATGGGGACACCATATTATGTTATTGTTCACCACTTTGAGATTTTTTCGATGAAAAATTTCAGATAAATGAGTAAAAGTCATAAAGAAAATTTTAATCACAATTTTTGGTGATTTTTACGTACGCTATGTTTTGATTTTGAAGAACTCTCTTGCTACTGAACATTTAGTTTCAAAAGAACAATTGTTAACATAAAATTGAAACCTCCCAAGACAATTGTTAACATAGCATGGCAAAATATTTACGAGTTTCAAAAGAATGGACTACTAGCCAAAAGCACCTCACGCAGGAGGGAGACCAAACCAAAAGATCAGGGGGTCATGCAGCAGAAGAGATGATCAATCCACCATCGGCGGGACTGCGTCGACCACGATCTTGCGGTAGAGCTCGTACGAGACCCAAGCATCAATGGCTGCATACTCGATGTTCATATTTGGAAGTGGGAAGTCCCCCACGATCTGTGCCGATGGTGGTGGAACTTCTTCTTCATATCACCGAACCATGAATCAATGAGTCTTGCTGCCATGGTAGCCATGCCAGCCCTCGCATGACCAGTGTACTTGAAGTACTCGTCCTGGAGATCGACGTAGTACTCAGAAGGAATCTCCATGTGCCATGTCCTCCGCGAGAACTCTCTTGTCACCACGGATGTCAACACTCGCAAACGTAGCGCCTTCTCGAAAGAAATCGCAGATTGCCGGAGACTCCCACCGGTTAGCACTGCGATAAACAAAGTAATGTACTAGTCACGAGATCGAGTTACAAATATGCAAGAACCTACGAGAGGAGACGAAGATGAAACAAATTAATAAATCGGGAACAATGTGTAGCAGATTTAGATCGGGAATGTCTTGCTTTTCCGGAACAATGTGTAGCAGATTTAGATCGGGAATGTACTGATTTTCGGGAACAATGTCAAACGAAAATCAAAGAGAGACGAACGGCGGCAAGTAAAAAACCCCAAACGAAAGATTAAAAAAGGGGATTAGTTCTTACGCTGCGTAGTGGAACACCGGCACATGTCGACGCATGCAGAGTTGAACCACGGCGATCTTCTTCTCGTCCTCGGCTCGATGGTTGGTGTACTCGAAGTCGAGGCCGACAAACTTGTGCTCCTCCTCCATGAGCCACTCCGTGTACATGTCGAGGACGCGGCGCACTTCCCAGGGGTCGTTGGTGTAGACCACATCCAGGTCCTCGTCGTCGTGGATGTGGACTGCGCGCTTGCTAGTCCAGTTGTAGATTTGCTGCTCATCCATGTCCATGGCGACGCAGCGGCGGAAGACGAAGATAATGAGGGAGAGGAGACGACGAGAAGTGTGGAAAATGGAAACCAGGATGCGGTGCGAATATTGAGACGGTAGGGGAGGGGGAAGGGGATAAATATTGACACGGCAGACGAAGAGAAAACGACTCGGGTCTAGTCCCTGCGACGCGCATTGGACCGTGTTGTCACGTCTAAACCCAGCACCGCCCATTTGCACTCCTATTGACCTACCGAAATTTACTCCACGATATAACTTGCCATCATTTCACGACCTCCTTCGGCCGCCGCCGGATCTCGCCACGTCTCTCGCCGCCAGATCTCGCCACGTCTCTCGCCGCCACAACTCGCCACGTCTCTCGCCGGCGAGACTTGTAAGACTCTCGCTCCGCGTCGAGACCAAGGATGGCGCCTACTAGTGGAGTACGTAAATAACATGTACGTCTCGCGATCGATCGTTGTTTCCGATTGGTAATCTTTCTTCATATTTTTTGTAGTGTCCGGTTTGCTTTGACAAGAAGGGGATGTGCGGCGGAGGGGAGTCGCGTTAGGTTTTTTCGTGCAAACACTACAAGAGGGTTTTGAGGAGAAGACGGTACATGCACTTATAAGTTTAAAATTCATTCGGATGTTTCATTAATTCGCCGCCACATCAAAGTTTAACACGTGATCCTAGTAGTTATTGCTAGTTTAGTACTATTATTCGGATGTGTGTAATAATTGTTGGTCACCATATGTATTAACCGCTTATTTATGGTTGAGTTTTACGATAGTTGTGATAACTTTTACGTTCATACCAGTTTTACGATAGTTGTAGCTGTTAGAGATAGAGGTATCGGTAGTTCAGTCCTATGCCGATAGAAGTTCAGATATGTGCTGATAGAAGTTCAGATATGTGCTGATAGAAGTCCAAGATCCGAGACTCGGTGATTATCCGAGTAGACGCATATTTAACTTACTTTTGTATTAACTCTACTGAATTTAGGTCATCCCTTGCTACTATAGACCGTATTTCCTTAAGAAGTATGGTGTCCGGACCTCCCACGGGACAACTTTTGAAGCTGCACTCAAAACCAAAGATGGCCATGCATTTGTTGTTAATGTTACCAACGAGAGCTGGCGAGAACCTATATCAACGGAAGATTTTGGAACGAATTTGCTAGAGTGTACAATTTTAAGGTTGGCATGGAGTTAATTTTCAGAGTTAACTCATCCGGTCGGGATACTCTTGTAATAAGCTGGGCCCGAACCACTAATCCATCCAGGTAATTTTCCACCTTTGGACACAATGATTGATCATATTAATTATTCCATCTTATGTCAGTTATTTTAATTATGCAGCTTACTACCAGTTGTCCCGTACGAAGCGTGACATTGTTGACTCGCTCAGTAGTACTGATGGAACAATGATAAATTGGAGGATGATGCATACCGTCATTCTTCGGGTGGACAACTTGGACTACCTTGTTGAGTACCACAATGCTTGGAGATTATGATCAAGGAGCACTACTTGTCCCAATGCTGCATACTCTGAATTGGACAAACAACGAAAATTACAACAAACACGTGGTAAGCGAGTAGATCATATCATTTCATTAAGTTTGCGACCTACATTACGTACAAGTGTTAACTAAACTATGTCCCTACTTGTTGGAACGAGAAAATCCCTAGCCGTTTGGTTCCTAAACATATGGAACAATATGGTGCAATCGGTATTGTGTGCCATCCCGAGTACTTTGGTGCATTCGTCCTACGCAATTTCTTCGGACGATGGTCGTATGTGCGTCGGTGGGTGGAAGGAGTTCATGGACAAGGAAAAGCACCTTCGGATGGGTGACAAGATGCTTGTTCTTGCTTTACCAGGAAATTCGGGGGTTTACTTGTTTGCTACCCATGTGCACGAAATCGATGCGGAGTAGCTAGTCCGTGATTCATGGTGCCGGTGTGTCCAACTATGCAGCCCCTTTAGGTTTAAATTAAGTTGTAAGACTCTTTATGCGATTGTCGATTTTGCTTGTGTTAAAACAATAGTTAGTCATATCGTGCTGCTTGGTTGTAATCGTGTCAAGTGTCGATTAATTAAAACCATTGTCAAAGTTATGTTACCGACATGTTGGCTTTCTTATATTTGTCCATATTTTTGCTTATATTAATTTGCTCTTAAAACCTTCGGATAATTCAATGACAAGTTCGAGATCGTAAACATCTAAATAAGAACATTTCAAATGTTTGGAACAAAACATATAGTTGTATGCAGTACATGTTTCTATCAATCTAAATCACTATCTTCTTCTGAATTTTTTCCCTCGTCATCATGTATGTTCTCTTCCAAAATGAGACTATCTTCCTGATTCTCTAGTTCATCTTCGCTCATATCCATGTCAACATTGGGACTATCTTCCGCATTCTCTAGTTCACGGATTGTACGAGCATCATGAATACGTACAACTTCAGCAGCACGATGATCATCCTCCTCTGCTTCCACATCTGCTTCCTCGTCTAGGTCGACAACATCATGAAATGTATGGTCGACTGAACCTTCATCCTCCTGGTATGCGTCTTCATTCCGTACAAATGCATCATCGTTACCATCTTCTAATTCTGGAACGTCGTCCACGGATCACCAAACTTTGTATCCTCCAAATAGAAGCATGTTTCAGCTTGGCTGGCCAATATGAATGGTGAATTCTTGAACCATAGGATAGAAGTGTTAACGCTTTTAAAAAAACCATCATCTTTTATCTTCGAACCCTTGCTCGCAAGGTCGAACCAGTCGCAACGAAACAAGTACACGGACCTGTCACCGTGTTTGTTAGTCCCGTACTGCAGTTCAAGAACTTCTTGCAGAACACCATAGTAGTCGGTCTCATCTGCATCACCAAAAGATCCCTTAGTCGCTACGCCCGAATTTTGAGTCTTCAGGTCTTTATCCCGAGTAAGCGTGCGAAACCTCGCACCCTTTACGTTGCAACCAGCGTATACTACTACACGCCGGTCTGGCCCAGCAGCCGGAGACTTCAAATCTTCGATGCATTGTCCAAGCTGTCTCACATGGTTTGCAAACCAACCTGCAAACTCTCTACGAACCGTCTCCTCGATGTCACGCACACCCCTACCTCCCAATTCTTGTCGGAATTCACTGAAACATAGAAAAAACACATATGAAATACAGGACAATTATGTCTGCAACATTGAGAAGTAGTTATTAAAGTGAAGCTAACTACTTACTTGATATAACATTCTACATCGTCACAGTTGTTCAGCACATACCAAACCATTTTGTCAAATTCCTTGTCAAAATGTTTCAAAATGGATTTCCCAAGACCTTTAGCTCCAACTGAAAATACTTCCATCTCGTCAGGATCAGGTTTTCTCCGAATGTCTTGGTTCCTATCATCTTTGTTAAATCTTGTTTCTGTGCCATCCTTGAAAAATCTAGAGCAAAAAATCAAACACTCATCAACAATGTAGCTCTCGCGATAGAACCTTCGGCCTTGCTTTGTTACGGACCGTAGACTTTAGATAACCTAATCTTCTCTCAACTGGATACATCCAACCATAATGAACAGGACCCCTCAAAAGAGCCTCCTCGGGAAGATGAATAGCTAAGTGCACCATTACATCAAAAAAAGCTGGGGGAAGAGCTTCTCAAGTTTGCATAGGATCACAACAATTTCAACCTTCAATCGATTCAGCACATCAACTTTCGGGGTTTTGGCACACGAGCTCCCTAAAAAATCTTCCTAGCTCTGCAATAGCCACATACATTTCCTTAGATGCAATTCCCTTGAGCCCAGTAAGCAACACTCGCTGCGAAGTATGTGGCAATCATGCGTCTTCATACCGGTAACCTTACAACCATCAATATTCACACATCTTCCCCGGTTTGCGCAATAACCATCTGGGAACCTAGTGTTTGCCAAATACCTACACAAATGTCTCTTCTGTTCCTTCGAAAGCGTCCATGGTGCAGGGGGCTTCGCATAACTTACTGCTGCATCATCATCATCCTTCTCAATTTTCTGCAACCAATACTTCTTCCACATTTTGAATTTCCTCAAATCAATTCTAGCACTAACAGTGTCCTTATTCTTGCCCTCAAGTTCAAGTAGTGTACCAACAATATTGTCACATATGTTCTTCTCAATATGCATCACATATAAGTTGTGAGCTATCTTAAGTTACGGCGGTACGGTAGATGATGTAAGCTGACTTTCGGGTGCCATGTTGGTTCACCGAGTACAGTTGCACGCTTCCGCTTTCTATTTATTGGATTTTTCCCATGTTCAAAATCCTTAACCATTTCTACCTTCGCAGCTACCTCTTTGGGTGTGTACTTCCTTGGTGGATCTCTAATCTCAGTTGTACCATTGAAAAGTCTGCTTCTCCTGTATGGGTGTTTTTTATCAAGAAATCGCCGATGCCCAATATATCCAATTTTGTTTTTCAAAGGTTCAGCGCAAGGATTCTCATCGCAATGCACACACGCATGAAATCCTCTTGTGCTTCGGCCCGACATAGTGGCATATCCGGGATAATCATGAATAGACCAAAGAAACGCACCATGCAATGGGAAATATTCCTCTGTGCATGCATCAAATGTCTCCACACCACTCCATAGCTGCATCATATCTTTTATCAGTGGCTGCATAAATACATGAAAATCTTTCCCTGGGGAATACTTTCCGGGGATTAGCAATGCCATCATGTAATTCGATTGATCCATGCACATCCATGGTGGGAAGTTGTAAGGAATCACAAAAACAGGCCACATACTGTAAGGATTACTCATACTTCCAAAAGGATTGAAGTCGTCCGTGGCAAAACCTAGTCTTATGTTACGAGGATCTTTAGCAAACCAATCAAACTTGCCATCAAAGTGCTTCCATGCCTCACCATCAGCGAGGTGCCTCGGTACATTGGGCTCAACAACCCTCTTCTCTTTGTGCCATCTTGTATGTGTCGACATTTCCTTTTTAACAAATAGTCTCTGCAACCTTTTAATTATAGGAAAGTACCTTAACACCTTGTGAGGGATTTTCTTTTTTCCAATAGGGTCTCTATATCTTGATAATCCACAAACATGGCAGTTCGTATCGTCCTTGTGATCTCCCCAAAATAAAGAACAATCAAACTTGCATGCATGAATTGTCTCATAACCAAGCCCAACATCAGAAAGAACACTCTTAGCATCAGCATATGATTTGGGAAAGTCCACATCTGGCAAAGCTGTACGTAAAATCTGAAGTAAGAGATCAAATCCTTTGTTTGTTATCCGGCTGTATGATTTGACATGAAGGAGCTTAATGATGAACGACAACCTAGTGAAAGAGGTGCATCCCTCATAAAGTTCTTTTTTCGCTGACTCAATTAGATAAGCATACAGATTTGGCAAGGTCGGGACCTTTATTTCCGGACTTCGCAGTTCATCGATCATACTAGACGAATCATCAACATAACAAACACCATTGTCTTCCTCTTCATCGTTGTCACTATCATACGCACCATCATCGTTTCTATCCCGCCCTTCGTCATCACTAAAATCTTCCCCATGTCTAGTCCATCTTGTATACGTCATGGACATACCCGAACAATTGCGGTGATCCTCGACTGTTTTTATATCCCGACGTATCAGATTTAGGCGGTCCTTGCAAGGGCACAAGATTGGTTCATCTGTATTGTCCAAGTGTTCTCGCGCAAACTTGATGAAATCCCTAACACCTGCCATGTACTTTGTTGTGAACTTCGGGTGCCATCGGTTATCCAACTTCGATCCATTGCCTACAATTCAGTTAAGAACATGCCAACGTTCTTCGAACAGATCTTGACAAGCGATTAAAAAATCTAGACCTAACGAACAATCGGGACAACTCACCGATGATGCGTCTCGCCGCCACCACAATGGAGCCTTCACGGAATTCTTCTCACCTCGACGAGAACCCTAGTCGATTCGGCCGTTAGCAAGAGCACCTATATAGGCCGTGTACTGCTAGCGGCGCGACTTAAACGAGGCACCCTCGGCCGACATAAATATTAATAAGGGAATTATTATGTCGTAACATCTAGATCACACCATTGAAATAAATATGTAGAATAGACTACTTACGGATCCGAGATCAAAATTCCATATCTACCTTAGCGGTAAGACTCCGCGTCGGTCACGCTCGAAGCCCTTGTTCGATTCATCCAAACCACAATTTTTACTTAATTAAATATGTTCCCGACAACCTGGGTCACGCATGATATATAAAACTAATAACATTTAATAAAGTAACTTAGTAATATTTTGTCACCTCGATCTTTGATTTCGTCACCTATTAACGAGACACGATGGAAGCCCTTCCCGCTTGGGTAATGGGTGACGATTTTTCTTGACGACAAATCATACCGTCAAGCATTACCTTAAATGCTTGACGAAAGATGAATTCGTCACCTATAAGGACACATCCATGACGGTATGCATTTTTGTCACCAGGGTTTTCGTCAACAAATCCCCCATCTCTTGTAGTGTTGGGATACATCGTTGTCTTTGCATTACCTCGGTTATTCCTATATTCCAGCTCTTTACTTACACACTTTAATTTGTGATAGCCTTCGTACTTGATGTTATATATCTTGTTATCACATAGTTGATTATCATAAGTTGTTGGTACACATAGCCACATAGGTGAGCCCTAGTTATATAGGTTTTGTGCTTGACAAATTAAACACTAGTTTTATTCCGCATTGGTTTAAGCCATAATCAAAAGAGTTTTAAACCTCCTATTCACCATAAATGCAATGCATGCTTGTATTAATAGCCCTTTCATATCATGTGTAAATTGCGTGAATAAATGACATGATGATATTCTTGGTATTTCTACCTCCTCTAGTTATTGTGCGTCTAACAATGTGGAGGAAACCGAAAAATATAATGGTATTGACAAGGTCGTATATGGAGCTTCAAGTAGCTCTTCACGATATAATTGTACGGTCATGATGTATGGTGCCTGGGCACCATGGTGCCCCAGTTGAGCTTCCTATATATATATATAATATATATATATATATATATATATATATATACCAGCACTATTCTGCAACCAGTTGCAGAATAATATTCTGAGCACCGACTTGTACTTTTCTGGACACAAGGTTGTACTTCCCGGACAACATGGTTCAACTTTGTGTCGAACTTACCTGAACTTCCTGTTTTCTTCAGAGGTACTAATTATACCTCAAGTTTCTCAACCATTTGTCGGAACTATGCAAATGATATACCGTTGGATAGGTAATGAAAAACCGCAACTTTTTCATGTTTACACTTTTCACAGATTTTGCACGGTACAAATTTAATTTTGAAAATACGAAAACGCTTCTATATGGCCACAAAACGAACTTTTAGTTCGATTTTTGAATCGCTTATCGAAACTGTGCAAATGATATACCGTTGGAAAGATAATGAAATTGCGCAACTTTTTCATGTTTTATGTTTTTCCGAAATCCTCACCGTTTTTGAATAATTTTGAAAATACCGAAATTCGGACGTACTCAAAAAACGAGCGGACAGTAATTTGGATGTTTTGTTTCAACCCTATGTCGGAATTATGCAAATGATATGGCGTTGGAAAGCTATGGACTAGGCGCAACTTTCTTATTCCAATTGTTTTCTCTAATTCGTTATAGTTTAAGAAAATAACTCGAATTACTGTCCGCCCGTTTTATGTGACGGGCACTGAATGATTTTCCCCGTGATTTCCAAGCATTATATTTAAACAATGCAAATGATATACGGTTGGAAAGGTGTCAAAATGGCGCATCTTTTTCATATATACCATTTTTGCCAAATCTGAACGGTTTAAAAGTAATTTTAGAAGTATTAGAATCATGTTTCCGGTATATTTTGTGGGATAACAACTTGAATTTGATGGATTAGATCCATTGATTTGTTGTAAAATGTTGTAGGTAATGAAATTAGACATATACTCTATCATATAGTGCTTTTGGTGACAAGGATTGAAGTGGTTGGTGATCAAATCAATGAGATTTGGATAATAGATTTCCGCCCCGTAAAAACAGAGCATTGAACTTCCCTCGACATGAGCTTGTACTTCTCGGGAAATGCAGTTGTACATCTTGGTGCGGTTTCACGAAAGTGTTCAGAAAAACTGATAAAATTGTATCTGAAAACTTTCTACTTCCCATGGTTACCGCTTGTACTTCCTCCAGTCACCGTTTGTACTTCCCGGAATCACAGATTGTACTTCCCGCAGATGAGGGGATTTTTGTTTGTACATTTAGATTTTGTCGGGTTTTTTATACTTCCTATATTAAGTGAGTGTACTTCTTGTGTCGAATGGTTGTACTTCTCAGCTTTAAGTGTTTGAACTTCCTCACGGATGACGAGATTTTTTTTGTACATTTAGATTTTTCGGTTTTCTTGTACTTCCTATAATAAGTGGTTGTACAGCTCGTGTAGAATGGTTGTACTTTTCGATGTCAATTATTTGAACTTCCTCGCGGATGATGGGATTTTTTTGGCATCTACATCTTGTTAGTTTTTTGTACTTCCTATGTTAAGTGGTTGTACTACCCGTGTTGAATGGTAGTAATTCTCAGTGTCAAGTATTTGAACTTCCCCGACATGAGGTTGAACTTCCTCGACATGAGGTTGTACTTCCCGGGAAATACAGTTGTACTTCTCGGTACGGTTTCACGAACCTGTTCTAAAAAACCAATAAAATTTATTTGAACACTTTGTACTTCCCGTAGTTAGTGCTTGTACTTCCTATAGTCAATGCTTGCACTTCTCTGAATCATGGCTTGTACTTCCCACGGATGACTGGACTTTTTTGTTTTTTGTACATTTGGATTTTGTCAGTTTTCTTGTACTTCCTATATTAATTGTGTGTACTGCTTTTGTCGAATGGTTGTACTTCTCAGCTTTAAGTATGTGAACTTCCTCGCGGATGATGAGGTTTTTTTTCTTGTACATTTGGATTTTTATCGGTTTTCTTGTACTTCCTACAATAAGTGGTTGTACTGCTCATTTCAAATGGTTTTACTTCTCATTGTCTAGTATTTTAACTTCCTCGCGTATGACGGGATTATTTTGGTTTTTCTACGTTAGGATTTTGTCGGTTTTCTTTGTACTTCCTATAATATGTGGTTGTAGTGCCCGTGTTGAATAGTTTTACTTCTCGTCGTCAAGTATTTGAACTTCCTCGCGGATGACGGGGTTATTTTTTTTCTACATTTGGATTTTGTCGGTTTTGTTCCACTTCCTATAATAAGTGGATCTTGTCGACAAGGGACACGTGGAAGAGGGGTAGCGGGACGCGGGCTAGGGCCGGTGGGGCGCTGGTCGATGCCGCGCTGGTCAGGGGCGGCCGTATAAGGGTAGAGGCTATTGGTTCGCGGGTCAGGGGTTGGTAGAGAGGCACGTAGGAACCCGTTAATGGAGGGACACCAGTGGATCTTGTCGGCAACAAGGTTCCGCGGAGGCGGACCGACGACAACTTGGAGCGCGGCACCGGCATTAGTTATCTTGTACTTTCTATATTAAGTGGGTTTACTGCTTGTGTCAACTAGTTGTACTTTTCGTCGTTAAGTATTTAAACTTCCTCACTACTGACGCGATTATTTTGTTTTTTCTGCGTTTTTATTTTGCCAGTTTTCTTGTACTTCCTATAGTAAGTGCATGTACTGCTCGTGTCGAATGGTTGTACTTCTCAGCGTTAAGTATTTGAAGTTCCTCATGGATGACGAGATTATTTTATTTTTTCTACATTTGGATTTTATCGGTTTTCTTTTCTATATTAAGTGGGTGCACTCCTCATGTCAAATGGTTGTAATTCTCGTCATCGAGTATTTTAATGGATGTACTTCTCGTGTCAAATTGTTGTAGTCGTTTTCACTTCTTTTTTCAGCATCAACTTTATTAGATGAACTTTTATTCTCGACATGAACACATACACCTCATGTTGTTAACAAATGCACTGCCCGACAAAAACATTTGCAGATTGACTTGTCTGCGAGTATACTCGTGCTTCTGGAGAGTTGATCATATTGCACTTCCTTTTTAGATGGACATTGAAATGAATCAAAAACTTGTAGAGGCAATTCACTAACTTCCGAGCTTGATTTCACATGCTTCGAATGATGTTCGCTCTTAATTCCTCACAATGACTTTCTAATTATTTTTTGAATATTCCGGTAGAAGTGAATTTTAGGGGACTTTTTAAATTGAACTTCTAGGGGGGCAATTTTTAGCAAACGAACTGGGCATATGTACTGCATCGAGTTGTGTATATGTATTGCCTGACAGATGCGGGTGCACTTTTACTGCATCTCATCCTATCAAATCATCCTATTTCTTTAGAGTTTTTTCTCATCAAGAAATTTAAACAACGGTAAAACATACCAAAATTTCAGCAAAAAAGGTGAAACATATTTGTACTGCTACATCACCGTTGTGTTTGATTTTGGTGGCTGTCGTCTGCGCTCTAGGAGACGTCCATGGGTTGTAATCCCCAAGTTCTAGTTCTAAGGAAGGAGCAACAACACACATAGTTCATTTATTCAGTTAGCCGACTTCAGACTGCAGCCATCAGGCCACCTTGCCGGGAGGAGCTGCCGGCCCAGGGAAGGAGGTTTATTCACTGCACGGTGCTGGAGGGAGGGGCTGGTTGGATTTTGCACTTCCTAGCACTATACGTTTTCACTTCTCATCTGAATCAACATGTACTGCCGAATGCAGCAAATAGAAAATACAGAGGTAGCACATGAACAACAGCTCGAGGAGACAGAGTGAAGGCTGCAGCCTCGTGCTGTGCTGCGCAGCGAACGCCGACGATGAAGATGAAGGAAGTTAGTTTTTGCGGCCGGAGCACGCGGCCTGTAGCAAACTAGAGAGCAGGAGGGGAAAAAAGACAGAGCGAGAGCTAGGTAGCAAGCTAGCTCTTGGAATCAATCAGAGTAGCACTCCTCCAGGACGTGCACTGCCCGTTGCTAAAATATTGCACTGCTCTGATTATACAAGCTGCAAAACTGACAAAAAAATCAAAAGAAAAAGATACCACGCGCGGGATCATGAGACTCCAGTGTCCGTCCGTCGGCTCATGTATATCTCGCCCTGTCGTCCCGGCGTTTTGGGTAGCGGCTGTACCGGAAACCACCGGATAACGGCGGCGAACTTCGGCCTGCGACGGCGCACTTCGGCCTGGGGCGGCGCCTAAGCTGCAGCAATGGGCGCCGAATCAAGGGAGTTCCGCCGGCGACGAGGAGGTTAGTTTCAGGCTCGAAAGAACTGACCGGATCGGGATCATATGCAGTACTGACCTCTCTGTTTAGTGCTTCATATAGCTGCCTTTAAGGCCGAATCCCTGCAATCATTAGGAGTTTTCAGTGAGCGCCGTACCAATACATAACAAACTCAAAATTTTAAAACTACCAATGCAAGAGGCAGATAAATAGCCAGCTAGCACAAATAAAAATCAAACCTTTTTAGCGGCGATTTCATGGCACCAAAAACTTTTTTAGCGGTGATCTCATGTCAAACTTTTGCAATCACAAATAAAAATCAACAAGAAAAAGAGATATGTAGAGTTCTTATGCTCATATCAATGTGGTTCTCCGACACCATGTACTTAACCTGAAATTGCTGCCGACGGAGGATGTCTTGTACTTCTTGCCAAATGTATTCATTCTATTCAAAATTTCAACATCAATACCGTTCACTTCGTTTGTGTGAACTGCACTCAATAACAGTCCCATACTTCCAATGATAATATCGGTGGGAAATTCAAACCAACTAATTTAAGAAGTACACACAACAAAAGATGCTACCAGTATCTTTTATCACAGCTAATGTCTTTTATCACAAGGAAAATATAGAGCGATGCTTATCAGAAGTACAGGTCCATGACTAACAAAAGTTCAGGTCTAAGAGAAAAGGAAGACAAATGGTATATGTGCCAATTGTAATTCCTAGTCTGAATGTTTGTACTGCTGACGCCTAATGACTGTACTTACTACTAGTAGTGCGATAGCTATTTGCAAGCTCACGGTCGAACGGTAGAAAAGAGAGATAGGAACAGCTGATGCGCACTTGCACGCGAGAGAAACAGAGAGGAGCTGTTGCGCCTGCGAGAGAGAGAGCGGAGCAGCAGTCTGTTCTCCAAAACCGAAAACATGCATTTGCACTTACTACCACTATGCGATTAACCTTTTCTGCTGAACTTGCCTGTACTGCCTAGCAAGAAACGGGAAAAAATCAGAGATATCACCGAGTTGGGCAGTCCTGTAGACGACGGCCGGACCATCTCTTTCGCGCCCCCACACGAGCCTCTGCATCGCCAGGAGCCCGCCCTCTCCAAATCCTCTGTTCCGTGGTGCATCTCTACGAGCCTCAGCACCATGAGGTTTGTATACTTCTCGGAGTGAATTCGTATACTTCCTATACCTGATGTCCTGTACTTAAAAATAGTGGCCATAATAATTAAAAATAGGAAGAAATTCACATATAAGCGCAAAGAATAAGAAACTGAAAAAATCCCCAAATGTCCAAGCCCGGGAGTAGATTCGAGGAGGCACCAAGGCACCAGCAGCGTGCAGCGAGCGATTCTTGAACGGGAACGAAGCTGGCAGTAGGGGAGCAGGCCGGCGGCAGTATCATCCGTGCTGGCAATGTAGTAGGAAGCTCCGAGGCGAGCAAGGGCGGACCAAGGGCGTCGGGAGGGAAAGTGGGGCGAGGGCCGCCGCTGGCCCACGGGTGAAGGGAAGGGAGCAAGGCTTTCGGGAGGGAGATCGGACGGCCGCCGGCGAAGCCATGGAAGAATCCGGCCGCGTTGACTGGTGGTGGAGGCCAGCAGCGCGCTTGTAGTGGGTCGAGGGGCGGCGACGCGCCGGCAGAGGCGCGGGGCTCGAGGGCGCAGACGTGCAGGTCGAGGGCGGCGGCACGCGGCTGTCCGGCGGCGAGGGAGCCTGGCCAGCGGTGGTGTGGTCGGGTCGGCCGCGCCTCGGCTTGCTGCGAGGATGGCGGCGGTGTGGTCAGGCCGGCCGCGCCCCGGCTGGCTCAGAGGATGGCGGCGGAGGGCGGCGGCAGGCCCCGGCTAGGCTGTGGAGGGCGCCGGAAGGCGGCGGCCCGGCCGGTGGTGAGGACGGCGGCAGGGCGGACCATGGCAGTTGGTTCGGTGATGTGAAGCTTTTTTTTTTTAGATGCGGTGATGTGAAGCTCGTGGGGAAGGAACAGGATACGAGTGGGGATTTTCTGTTTTCTACTCGCCCCGTTCAGTTCGGATATTTTTTCTGTGCGCGTCGTGTCGTCTCCTATGTAAGTGGGTGGTGCTCAGAATATTATTCTGAGCACCGATTTCAGAATAGTGTGATCCTATATATATATATATATATATATAGGATAAATACTTCCTACCCCTGGGTGTAGTTACACCCATGTCTAATATACTACCATACGGAAGTATCTATGATACTTTATCGGTTTGAGTATGTTCGTATACTATATCTAAGATACTCCAAATAAAGTTTTGTGAAAAAAATGCAAGTGAACCCATAGTTTGCACTATATATCCGAAATACATGCATATGTATACGTATAAAATGAGTCTACGTAAAAAAATCTGCATACTTCCTACAAAGTAGTATATATACTACCAAAATAGTCTTATATACTTCATACTACATGTACATACTCTTCGGTATGATAGATACTCTATAGATATATAGGACATATTCATACTACACCCGGGTGTAGCTACACCCACGCGTGTTTCTCATAGTCTATAGAGTATCTATCATACCGAAGAGTATGTACATGTAGTATGAAGTATATAAGACTATTTTGGTAGTATATATAATACTTTTTAGGTAGTATGTACATTTTTTACGTAGACTTATTTTTTTACGTATACATATTCATGTATTTCAGATATATAGTGCAAACTACATGCTCACTTGCATTTTTTTCACCAAATTTGGTTTAGAATATCTTAGATATAGTGTAAGAACATACTCAAACCGATAAAGTATCGTACATACTTCTATATGGTAGTATATTAGATATGGGTGTAACTACACCCAGGGGTAGGAAGTATTTATCCTATATATATATATATATATATATATATATATATATATATATATATATATATATAATAGTGTAGTTCTTGATAACTTTTTCTTAAAATTTGAAAAACTTTACTTAGCTTAACTTTAAAAGGATATAAGCTTTATTTATTGAAAGGGAGGTAATTGAACGCCAAGAGCAAGCATGTGCATGACCAGCAAAAATGCTCGCACCTGGTTGTTGCCGTAGCTGGCACAACATCTCGCAGCTCACATTTCCTCCAACTCCAAGTGAGATTCAGATGTAAATCCCCATACCCTTTTAACATGATGTGAAGTAGGGTAACAAAAAAAAGCCATAGTACCAAAATCAGGGATATAGGGCGCGTTTGGTAGCCTGCATGTCCCTTGGCTCGCATCGGCCCAGCTTTTTTCGGCCCGTTTGGTTACCTGGGCGATTTAATTTTTTTTCTAATCAGAATTAGCAATTTTATTTGCTATGACTCTATGTTCTCCTTAGTTAAATAGGAATTCTCAAATTATTTACAAATAAAAAAATATCTCAAAATAAAGTCGATAATGATCGAATGAAAATGCCAATAAATTTGTATTTTCTCTTTATTATATCTTTCATATATATATTATTCTTTTCTATCTATTAGATTATTCGTCCGAGCCATATCAAATTGAAAATATCTGAAATCCAATTCCATTATAGAAATTGGAATCAAATCCATTCTATATAGAAAAATGCATTTGCTAATTAGAGAAATAAAAAAAAGTTCAATAAATTCTATAATTTTATTTAAAGATATCTTCTACGCCGCGTTATTGCAGGAACCGCTTCTCAAAGCACCCTCGGACCAGGCCCTGGAGGAACGCCCGGCTCGTCCATTTCTACCGAGCCAACCCATCTCCGCAGAAGTGGAGAACGCGGCGTCCTCGTAGAGCCACCGCGGGAGATGACGGGAGCTCGCGCGGGACGGCAAAATCTCGGCGGGATGAATTCGGTCACCGCGCTTGAATTTTCACCACCGCAATAGGGGCGGCTCTCTCACCGGCAAATCCAAATCCCCCATTTCCCCCATTTTGAGCTCATCCACCGTTCTCGATCTAGCAACATGGCCGGCTCTACCTCACCCGCACGGTCAGCGAGGCTTGCGGCGGCGACGGCGGCTGTCGCGGCGGCTACTGGCCGCGAATGGTCGTATTCTTCCTCTGCATCGATGACTTTGGTTGTGGTAAGCTTCTGCAAACCCTAGCCTTAGATCTAGATCTTTTGGGTACACAAGCGGGGTCTGAACAAATCCATTGTAGGACATTCCTTCGTCGCTCGTGGAGGTTGTGGAGGTTTTCCAGGTTCCATCTGACTCGACGACGGGGACCATTCTCGCCGTTGACTCTTCCACTGGGATGGTGGTGCTGCCTACATCTTCGCCAGGGTCCCCTGCTTCCGCGACCTCGGTGTTGCGTGTGGCTCCTTTGACTGTAAGGCCGCTATTACTTATCTCGTTGTTCATTGATATGGTAATGGTAGTTCATTGATCTGCTAGTGCTTAAGGATGTCCATGTGGTAGTGCTAGTTCTTTGATCTGCTAGTGTTTGTCATGTAGGCGACCATACCTTTGGACTCCCCTAATCTGTCTGTGCCTACTGTGAATGCTCAGCCATGTCTGATTGCAAGCAAACCAGCCATGGTTTGGAAACCCGAGCTATCAGAGTTTGTGCTGAACCGGTTGGTTCAACTCGTCCGTAGCGGCGTATGCTTAAGGAGCAACATATGAAGAAGGTAGCCGTTGATGTTCTTGCATTCGCCGGCGTACATGTCACCATTCTTCATCTGTACAACCACATCAGAAACTGGAGGACGAAGTGGAGCGTCATTATGAAGATGAAATCCGATCGCATTCTGGACTGGAGTGAAGATGGTTGCTGCTTCTACGGCGGTGATGAAGGGACGGCGGACGAGTACATACAGGTACGAAGGCTCATTGAGTTCCTGCAAATATCTGAAAGTATTTATATGTAAATGTCGTCCGCACTAACAGTTGTTTCTTGTGGATTGCAGCGCTACCCGAAGCACCGTCAGTACGTCGGCACCCCGATCACGAACTACGCTCAGATGAAGACGATATTCACTCCCCGATTTGTGTGCAAGGCGCAGCTGTTCCAGCCTAACTTGCTGGTCAGGGCTATCAACTTTATTGCAGACAATGAAGCAGAATATGATGTCTACCGTAAGCTGCAGCCACCGGAGAGGAGGAGCTAGCTTAGGATCTGGCTCCGCAACCAGTTTCCTGCTTAGTGCTTCTGCTTCCTTCGTCATGATCCGCTGATTTTGGGAGGTGATCTTGTATCCCTCCATTAGCCAAGACTTGCTAGAACCTGGTCCCCGATCTGTAATGATGAATTTGTTCGAGGTGGTATATACTAACCCCTCGTATGATGAACCTGTGATGCATCACGGAGTAGTTGCTTCGTTCATGATGCATCGCCCACTAAGTAGTTGCTGTCTGTTACCAACACCTTTTGTGATGAACTAAATCTGATGTGTGCTGTTATTCAGTACTGGGTAACCTCACCACTCTAAGTGAAGGGGTTACCACAACACTGAGCTATCTGCAACCAAACAGTCTGTGGGTTGTATGAGCAGAGAAGAAAATACTGTAAACGGGCAACCAAACGATGGGTCCTGGGTTCCTTCTCCGGCGCGTAAAAGGCCTCACGGGCTACCAAATGATCCAGCTTTCATGGCCCATGGCCCGTTCGCGACGCGCAGGTGAATCCATCTCGCTGGAGCAGTGAGCCACGATTTTGATGCAAGCAACCAAACGCGTCCATAATGTACCAAAACATGGAAAACAGGCTCCCCTCAAATCCCAAATTTTCATGTGGCTCATGTTGCAGTACAGGATATGGACGTCCGAGAGCAGATTTAGTCATGGTCTCCAAGATGACAACAGCATGTTTCGCGTGCGTGTATGCTAGACACAAGTTGTGTACGTCTCAACGTCTGTGTACAACTGCTGAATACGACAGCAGGCACCCTGGTGTTGAAGATAGACCGGAGATTGGTGGAGCCGAGAAATAACGAGGCTCAGCAAATAAGCAGCAGGGAGAGAAGGTACAACGACAGCAGGCATCCCTGGTGTTGAAGATAGACCGGAGATTGGTGTAGCCGCGAAATAACGAGGCTCAACAAATAAGCAGTAGGGAGAGAAGGTACAACGACAGTAGGCATCCCTGATGTTAAAGATAGACCGGAGATTGGTGAAGACGAGAAATAACGAGGCTCAGCAAATAAGCAGCAGGGAGAGAATGTACAGCGATAGCAGGCATCCCGGTGTTGAAGATAGACCGAAAATTAGTGGAGCCGAAAGATAACGAGCCTCAGCAAATAAGCAGCAGGGAGAGAAGGTACAACGCGCATCACAAGGCGGGATCCACCCACGTGATCAAGCATGCGACCCTTGACAGCCTGAACTGCTGAATGCAATTCTCGTGCGTTTGATGCGCGGACGGACGGCGACCGAGGCAACCGATTCAGGAGCAGCATGGATCGTCCCACGCCTAGCGCTCAATTTGACATCACGCTAGTATGTAAAGTGGCGGCCCTGGAATTTTATAATTGGGTATGCCGCACAAAAAAATGACGATGATTTTGATATGATGTATTTACTTATTCAATAAATAACTATTCAATTTGCATTGTTAAACAATATATGCTCACTCCGTCCCAAAATAATTTTCTCAACTTCTATATATGGAAGTAATGGAAGTATTTTAGTTACAGATACATCCATATTTAGAAACAATTGAGTATGTAAATACTAACTTCGAAAGTTGCAAAATATTATCACAAAAATAGTTCAAAGACATCAAACTAATAGTTTGAAATATGCAAAAAAAAAAACTTACAATATTACGACCGGGCTGCAGGGTATGCCGGTTCCACCACTGTGTATGTTGGACACTATGGACGCGTTTGTTAGCCTGTCGTGGTTGGTACAGGAGTAAAATACAACAATAGTCATGGTACTTGCTGGAGTACTTGGTTATGGTCACTAAAGACGTTAAGAAGTCGTTTGAAAGTCAGGCTTTCATTTCATTTGTACATGTTTGAAATGAATACATGTATTTATTTCATTTACATTGTAATTTCAGAAATAGACACTTATTTGGTTACCACAAAAATTGCAAATAACAGCAGAATTCAATATTGAATTTGTAAATGGCTTCCATAGAGAAACGTAAATGACATGTCTCAGCTCGGAATCGTATTTACCCATGACATCATTTTACTAGATTTAATAAATAAAATGACAGTCCAATTCTATGGCAACCAAACAGCCCACCTATGAAAATTCAAAATGAATTCCAGGATTCCGGGCCCAATGGATACCAATAAGTAAGTGATGAATCTACGATCACTGGTTCCCGGAGGCGTTGTGTATCTAACGACGTGGCGTACGTGGGACCAATTCGTCAGCATACTTGAGGATAACATGTAGAGGGCATAGCTACAGGAGGGGTTATTTGCAAAATCGTCGTCGTCTACCTAGGACCAGATTCTTTTTGCAAAATTCCACCCCGCGAACTGCTTCGTCCCCAGACCACAACGCCTCACACTCTGAAGGCGCCACCACTACTTCAACCCGACCCCCACCGTTACTCCGCCCCGCCGCCTCTCGTCGTCAGTTTCCCGGACCCCCGATGCCCCAACCTCTGCATCCAGAACTCCGGCGCTGCAACCTCTGAGCGGCTCGATCTGCGGCCGCAGACAACATCTCCTACACCGGCTCCGCCGCCCCGGTGTCTGGCCTCGCGCGCGGTGGGGCGTGGCAGTCAACTGGGCGTGATTCCACGCCTTTTTCGACCTTGCCACAGGCCACCCGCACCCGCTCGTCGCCTACCACAACGCCGTAGACCACAGCGCAGGAAGAGGGAGGAGGGGGCGGGCTGGCAGATGGGGTCCACGGGATACGCCGGAGTGTGGTAGATGGGGTTCCCCTGGACCTCCTTGTCGTGCTGTGGATACGGAGGAGGCGGACGACAGTGGGCGGCGGCGGAATTTATCACACTGTGGATACGAAGGTTGGAGAAGAGAGACATGGAAGAAGAAGGAGCACATCTAAACATCCTAAGATTATAGGGGTTCTTTTGCAAGATAATATACATGGTTGGAACCTACTTATCCTGACATGTGGGTGCCTTCTTTTTGCCACGTAGCCAAATACACTGCAGCAACCACACACCCAGTGACCGTAGATTCATCAGCTAACATATTCAGTGACCGTAACAAGGTACAATTGTTGTACGATGACTATTTTGAGCCGCGCCAACAAATACAATGACTATTGTTGTATTTTACTCTTGGTAGAGTGCATGTATTGAGAAAAAATCATTTTTTTCGTGGCCTACCAAACAACATATGTCCAAAACAGTCTGCATAGCACGAACCTCAAAGCACTTAAAAAGGGCTCTTTGCTAGGCTCCAGTGCTACACCTGAATCAGGCGTTACGCCGTGAAAATTCCCCTTTATTTTAATGCAGGGCTGTTGGACCATCACATGACAGCCTCACATGCATATGCATGCACATGCAAGACGCAGCCACTAGCAAACAACCAGCTCAGAACCTTTTCATAACCCACCATTTACAACCTTGCATCGTTTCGAACGGGCCAAACTCTATTGGGCCAAGAATGTGCGTTCTTCTGGAGCCCGCCTACATGAGTCCAACCTAACAAACGTGCCCTCACTATGGGAACAAGTCAAGGGGCCGACGGCCGACAACCGTCGGCACAACCTGCCCTGCCGTTGGCCCACGCCTGTGCCGACGACAGCCGTCGGCACCTCGCCGTCGGCACAATGTGGCCTCAGCACAGCACCTGTCATCGTCGGCATAGGTCTAGCCGTCGGCACAGCCGGTAGCCCGGGACGACGTTGTCGACACAGACGCCGTCGGCACAGGCGTCGAGGGCCCCGCAGTACGGCTAACGTACGTTAGACCAGGGAGGAGACTGAGCTATGCTCGGACGGCCACAGAATGCCACGCGTCCACATCCCAGGTGCTGTGTCGACGGCATGGCGGTCGGCACAGCTTCATTGGCACAATTTTGACGACCGGCGTTTCTACGCCCAGCTGCTACTCCAGCTTATGTGCCGACAGCAATGCCGTCGGCACAACCCCTACCATTTGGCACCAAAAATGTTCCATCTTCTTAGAAAAGTGGATTCGTTCCAAAAAAGTTCCTGAAGCCGACAGAAAAAGATTGCAGCCAGGTTGATAATAATCGAGTGCCATTACTTCGTCGGTCCGAACCAAGGAATCCGTTAGAAATGTTTTGAAATGGATATTGCTGTGCCGACGGCATTGCCGTCGGCACAGAAGCTGCCATTCGTTTTTTTGCAGAAATCTACCTGCACAGCAACTGCATGATCAAATATAGCAGTAAATATGGCAGTTTAATAGAATGAAATGCATCACAACAACATCATCATCATCATCATATCAAATGTAGCAACAAAATCATCGTCATACAAATATGTAGCATGACACATCGACACACGTAGCACGACACATGGTGGCAACATCATCATACATCATCAACACATGACACACACGATCGACGCACACCCGCTAGACACCTAGCTAAGGGAAACTAAGATCAGGGGAACCAACCAAGTTCCTGACTCGTAAATTCAGGCGTCCGGCCTGTGTCGAGGTAGACTGAGGTAGAACCATGGCTCCATCGCCAGCAGGAGAAAACCCTGAAGCACCGGGAGAATGGCGACCGGGGTGCATCGGTGTGCCCTCGCACGACGAACCAGGAGAGGGTCAGTTCCACGAACTTCCTATGCCTTACATGTTTGACAAGAGTTAGCATCTTAGACATGTGAAAGGAAAGCGGTGACAACTGGTTAGGCACAGGACTTACCGGAGTCCGTGCGTAGTATGTGGCCGTGAAAGCTTCCCTCGATGGGCACACTGGAGTCGGCCCCGGCCTAGGTGGCTCCTCTTCCGGAAGTGCAATCCTCTCTCCAGTCAAGAAGAACGTCCTAGGCGCCTGCAAGATAGTTTAGATGTCAAGCGCTGCAGAAATAAAATAAAGGGGAGGTGGGACTTGTCATATCTTTGAACCATAAAATATTGGAACTTACACGACTCGTGGTCTCCTGGTACTCTTCCCAAGCCGCTCTCTTGAGATCCCAGTCTGCTACAACCGTCCAATACTTCTCATAAGCGGCCGCGTAGGCGGCCTCAAAGTTAGCCTACAATTTCCAAGAAAAGGAGTCTCGTCAATTTAGCCATTCAGGAATGAATGTTGGAAAGAAGATGAAAATGAGAAAAGTTACATCTGTACGACGGTGTCGAGGAGGCGCGATCGGTGGGTCATCGGCGGTGAGGGTAGACTTGATCTGCGTGAGGGTCCTCTGCGGCTTGATCACCCCACTAAGAAGCTTCGTACGACCATGCTCCGAGCCGCGCCCCGCCACCATAATCACCGTCAAGTATACCTGGCCATGGGCAGCCCGGCCCGAGGCCCGGTCCAAAGCCCGGCCCGAAAAACTCGGGCCTGGGCCGAGAAATGTTGGCCCGACTGCCGGGCCGGGCCGGGCCTGGGTAGCCCGAAAACAGCGATTAACACTACGGCCCGGCCCGCGGCCCGACGGCCCGATGGGCTTGGTGGGTATTTGGTTGGGCCGGGTCGGGCTTGGACCATATTTTTTTGCATCGGGCTTACCTCGGGCCGGCTCGAGGCCCGGCCCGGCCCGACACATGCCCAGGTATACCGTCAAGTCGGTCTCCTCCTGAATAGGATCATCCACCTCCGGATGAAGACCCTTGAACGCCGAGCAGTAGTTCTCCAACTCCTCTTCGGCATAGCCGAAGTACTCGGGCAGTGATGTCTACGGGAGCTTCTATTCTTGTAGACAGTGTTGGGCCTCCAAGAGCAGAGGTTTGTAGAACAGCAGCAAGTTTCCCTTAAGTGGATCACCCAAGGTTTATCGAACTCATGGAGGAAGAGGTCAAAGATATCCCTCTCAAGCAACCCTGCAACCACAAAGCAAGAAGTCTCTTGTGTCCCCAACACACCTAATAGGTGCACTAGTTCGGCGAAGAGATAGTGAAATACAGGTGGTATGAATAAATATAAGCAATCAGCAACGGCACCGGAAAAGTGCTTTTCCCAGGACGATAAACAAGCAGTAGTAACGCGATAAAACAAGTAAACAAGCAGCGATAGCGATATTTAGGAACAAGGCCTAGGGAATAGACTTTCACTAGTGGACACTCTCAACATTGATCGCATAATAAATAACTCTTTCTCATATGTGCTACATACACTCTTTTGTTGGATGATGAACACATTGCGTAGGATTACACGAACCCTCAATGCCGGAGTTAACAAGCTCCACAATTCAATGTTCATATTTAAATAACCTTATAGCATAATAGATCATTGCAAAATAAACCAAGAACTAACATAGTGCACACACTGTCCACATTACACTATGAAGGAGGAATAGATCACATCAATACTATCATAATGATAATTAACTCCACAATCTACAAGAGATCATGATCATAGCCTACGACAAGAACCACACGGTGCACACACTAGTCACCTTTACACCATGCAGGAGGAATAGACTACTTTAATAACATCACATGAGTAGCACACAACTAGTAGCGATACAAAGCTCATCATATGGATCTCAATCATGTAAAGCAGCTCATGAGATCATTGTATTGAAGTACATAGGAGAGAGATTAACCACATAGCTACCGGTACAGCCCCGAGCCTCGATGGAGAACTACTCCCTCCTCATGGGAGACAGCGAGCGTTGATGAAGATGGCGGTGGTGTCGATGGAGAAGCCTTCCGGGGCACTTCCCCGTCCCGGCAGCGTGCCGGAACAGAGACTCCTGTCCCCCAGATCTTGGCTTCGCGATGGCGGCGGCTCTGGAAGGTTTCTCGTACCGTGGCTTTTCGTATCGAGGTTTTAGGTCGAGGGGCTTCTTATAGGCGAAGAGGCGGCGTCAGAGGGGTCCGGGGCCACCGGACAATAGGGCGGCGCGGCCGGGGCCCGGGCCGCGCCAGCCCCTTGTGTGGGCCCCCTGTGGGTCCACTCTGGCGACTCTCGGGTGTTCTGGATGCTTCCGGGCAGAATAGGAACCTGGGCGTTGATTTCGTCCAATTCCGAGAATATTTCGTTACTAGGATTTCTGAAACCAAAAACAGCAGAAAACAGCAACTGGCCTTTCGGCATCTCGTCAATATGTTAGTTCCAGAAAATACACGAATATGACATAAAGTGTGCATAAAACATGTAGATATCATCAATAATGTGGCATGGAACATAAGAAATTATCGATACGTCGGAGACGTATCAGCATCCCCAAGCTTAGTTTACGCTCGTCCCGAGCGGGTAAACGATAAACAAAGATAATTTCTGGAGTGACATGCCATCATAAACTTGATCATATTGTAAACATATGTAATGAATGCAGCGATCAAAACAATGGTAATGACATGAGTAAACAACTGAATCATAAAGCAATGACTTTTCATGAATAACACTTTCAAGACAGGCATCAATAAGTCTTGCATAAGAGTTAACTCATAAAGCAATAATTTAAAGTATAGACATTGAGAGAATTCCTTATTTGGCCTTGGCTGAAATTTGTCTTCCTTTTTTGGCCCTGGTAAATATTTTCTTCCTTTCATGACCCACAAAGTTTGGTTGGTTCCTTATTTGGCCCTCTAGTACAATTTAAGCACTAAGATGACCATTTTGCCCCTGCCGTAATATGCTAGCAAATTTTTGAGTTTCATAAAAATCTAAAATTTATTCCAGAAATACATGTATATGATTGGGATGTACGTGCAATGTTTCGGGCACAAACACGTTTTATTTTAGGCTGTGAAAAAAACAAAAATCTGACATTATATAGGTGTATAGTGTACGTACGTATAGTCTGTCAGAAATTTGTCTTTTTTGTATCTTCCAAAATACAATGTATTTTAGGTTGAAATTTCTGGCGTACCTGCGGATTGTCTGTATTTTTGTGCCTATTTAATATCAAAAAATTTGGAGTTGTGGAAATACAAAAAAAATTGGAGTAATTTCTGCAATAAATTTGAGATTTTCCGGAATAAATTGCAATAGGGGCAAAATGATGCGCTGGTGCCAGCCACAGTGGGGGTTAATTTTTTTTTAACAAACCAACTAGTATATCACAACTTTTTTAGTGCAATTTTGTCACATATTGTTGCAGGGGTAAAATGGTCTTCTTAGTGCTTAAATTGTACTAGAGGGCCAAATAAGGAACCAACCAAACTTTGTGGGTCATGAAAGGAAGAAAAAATTTGCCAGGGCCAAAAAAGGAAGGCAAACTTCAGACAGGGCCAAATAAGGAATTCTCTCATAGACATTGAAGCAACACAATGGAAGATTAAGTTTCAGCGGTTGCTTTCAACTTGTAACATGTATATCTCATGGATAATTGTCAATGCAA
This sequence comes from Lolium rigidum, assembly GCF_022539505.1. NCBI lineage: Eukaryota > Viridiplantae > Streptophyta > Magnoliopsida > Poales > Poaceae > Lolium > Lolium rigidum. Next base: position 176,092,016 of record NC_061509.1, read on the forward strand.
AGCAATATAACAAGTGCAATAAGCATATGTAAGAATCAATGCACAGTTCACACAAGTGTTTGCTTCTTGGGATGGAGAGAAATAGGTGAACTGACTCAACATAAAAGTAAAAGAATGGTCCTTCAAAGAGGAAAGCATCGATTGCTATATTTGTGCTAGAGCTTTGGTTTTGAAAACATAAAGAGAGCATAAAAGTAAAATTTTGAGAGGTGTTTGTTGTTGTCAACGAATGGTAGTGGGCACTCTAACTACCTCATCAACCGGACTTTCAAGAGCGGCTCCCATGAAGGACGTTATCTCTACCAGGCAAGGTAGATCATCACTCTTCTCTTTTGTTTACACATGTACTTTAGTTTAGTTTTTCTTTATTTATGGATGACACTCCTCCCAACCTTTTGCTTACACAAGCCATGGCTAACCGAATCCTCGGGTGCCTTCCAACAATCACATACCATGAAGGAGTGTCTATTTGCAAAATTAAGTTGCTTACCGATGAATCGGAGCAAAACATGTGAAGAGAATTATTAATGCAAGTTAATTAATCGAGGTCGGGAACCCCATTGCCGACTCTTTTGCAAAATTATTGGATAAGCGGATGTGCCACTAGTCCATTGTGAAAGTCTGTCAAAAGTAAATGACAAGATCGAAAGATAAAACACCACATACTTCATCATGAGCTATAAAACATTGACACAAATAAGAGGTGATAAATTTTGAATTATTTAAAGGTAGCATCGAAGCAATTTACTTTGGAATGGCGGAGAAATACCATGTAGTAGGTAGGTATGGTGGACACAAATGGCATAGTGGTTGGCTCAAGGATTTTGGATGCATGAGAAGTATTCCCTCTCGATACAAGGTTTAGGCTAGCAAGGTTATTTGAAACAAACACTAGGATGAACCGGTGCAGCAAAACTCACATAAAAGACATATTGAAAACATTATAAGACTCTACACCGTCTTCCTTGTTGTTCAAAACTCAATACTAGAAATTATCTAGACTTTAGAGAGACCAAATATGCAAACCAAATTTTAGCAAGCTCTATGTATTTCTTCATTAATGAGTGCAAAGTATATGATGCAAGAGCTTAAACATGAGCACAACAATTGCCAAGTATCACATTATCCAAGACATTTTACCAATTACTACATGTAGCATTTTCTGTTTCCAACCATATAATAATGAACGAAGCAGTTTCAACCTTCGCCTTGAACATTAAAAGCTAAGAACACAAGCATTTATTCAAACAAAACAAAAACAAAAGCAAACAGACGCTCCAAGTAAAGTACATAAGATGTGGCCGAATAAAAATATAGTTTCAAGAGAAGGAACCTGATAATTTGTCGATGAAGAAGGGGATTCCTTGGGCATCCCCAAGCTTAGACGCTTGAGTCTTCTTGAAATATGCAGGGATGAACCACGGGGCATCCCCAAGCTTAGAGCTTTCACTCTCCTTGATCATAGTATATCATCCTCCTCTCTTGACCCTTGAAAACTTCCTCCACACCAAACTCGAAACAACTCATTAGAGGGTTAGTGCACAATAAAAATTAACATGTTCGAGAGGTGACACAATCATTCTTAACACTTCTGGACATTGCATAAAGCTACTGGACATTAATGGATCAAAGAAATTCATCCAACATAGCAAAAGAGGCAATGCGAAATAAAAGGCAGAATCTGTCAAAACAGAACAGTCCGTAAAGATGGATTTTATTGAGGCACCAGACTTGCTCAAATGAAAATGCCCAAATTGAATGAAAGTTGCGTACATATCTGAGGATCACACACGTAAATTGGCATAATTTTCTGAGTTACCTACAGAGAATTAGGCCCAGATTCGTGACAGCAAAGAAATCTGTTTCTGCGCAGTAATCCAAATCTAGTATCAACCTTTCTATCAACGACTTTACTTGGCACAACAAAACACAAAACTAAGATAAGGAGAGGTTGCTACAGTAGTAAACAACTTCCAATACACAAATATAAAACAAAGTACTGTAGCAAAATAACACATGGGTTATCTCCCAAGAAGTTCTTTCTTTATAGCCATTAAGATGGGCTCAAGCAGTTTTAATGATGCACTCGCAAGAAATAGTATTTGAAGCAAAAGGGAGCATCAAGAGGCAAATTCAAAACACATTTAAGTCTAACATGCTTCCTATGCATAGGAATCTTGTAAATAAACAAGTTCATGAAGAGCAAAGTGACAAGCATAGGAAGATAGAACAAGTGTAGCTTCAAAAATTTCAGCACATAGAGAGGCATTTTAGTAACATGAAAATTTCTACAACCATATTTTCCTCTCTCATAATAACTTTCAGTAGCAACATGAGCAAACTCAACAATATAACTATCACATAAAGCATTCGTATCATGAGTCTCATGCATAAAATAATTACTCTCCACATAGGCATAGTCAATTTTATTAGTTGTAGTGGGAGCAAATTCAACAAAGTAGCTATCATTATTATTCTCATCATCAAATATAGGAGGCATATTGTAATCATAATCAAATTTATCCTCCATAACAGGCGGTACTAAAAGACTACTATCATTATAATCATCATAAATAGGAGGCAAAGCATCATCAAAGTAAATTTTCTCCTCAATGCTTGGGGGACTAAAAAGATCATGCTCATCGGAACCAGCTTCCCCAAGCTTAGAACTTTCTATATCATTAGCAACAATGGTATTCAAAGTGTTCATACTAATATGTTCCATGGGTTTTTTAATTTTCGCATCAAACCATCCATGTCTTAAATCAGGAAATAGAATAAGAAGCTCATTGTTGTCCATTATGCCTAACTACTGTAAACAAGAAACAAAAAGATGCAATTGCAGGATCTAAAGTAAATAGCTTCGAGCATACACACGACGGCGCCAGAAAAGTACTTTACCTGGGACCGGAGTATGAGTGCCTTTTACCTTTCCTCCCCGGCAACGGCGCCAGAAAATAGCTTGATGTCTACGGGAGCTTCTATTCTTGTAGACAGTGTTGGGCCTCCAAGAGCGAGAGGTTTGTAGAACAGCGAGCAAGTTTCCCTTAAGTGGATCACCCAAGGTTTATCGAACTCGGGGAGGAAGAGGTCAAAGATATCCCTCTCAAGCAACCCTGCAACCACAAAGCAAGAAGTCTCTTGTGTCCCCAACACACCTAATAGGTGCACTAGTTCGGCGAAGAGATAGTGAAATACGGGTGGTATGAATAAATATAAGCAGCAGACAACGGCACCGAAAAAGTGCTTTGCCCGGGACGAGTAAACAAGCGGTAGTAACGCGATAAAACGAGTAAACAAGCAGCGATAGCGATATTTAGGAACAAGGCCTAGGGAATAGACTTTCACTAGTGGACACTCTCAACATTGATCGCATAATAAATAACTCTTTCTCATATGTGCTACATACACTCTTTTGTTGGATGATGAACACATTGCGTAGGATTACACGAACCCTCAATGCCGGAGTTAACAAGCTCCACAATTCAATGTTCATATTTAAATAACCTTAGAGCATAATAGATCATTGCAAAATAAACCAAGAACTAACATAGTGCACACACTGTCCACGTTACACTATGAAGGAGGAATAGATCACATCAATACTATCATAATGATAATTAACTCCACAATCTACAAGAGATCATGATCATAGCCTACGACAAGAACCACACGGTGCACACACTAGTCACCTTTACACCATGCGGGAGGAATAGACTACTTTAATAACATCACATGAGTAGCACACAACTAGTAGCGATACAAAGCTCATCATATGGATCTCAATCATGTAAAGCAGCTCATGAGATCATTGTATTGAAGTACATAGGAGAGAGATTAACCACATAGCTACCGGTACAGCCCCGAGCCTCGATGGAGAACTACTCCCTCCTCATGGGAGACAAGCAGCGTTGATGAAGATGGCGGTGGTGTCGATGGAGAAGCCTTCGGGGGCACTTCCCCGTCCCGGCGGCGTGCCGGAACAGAGACTCCTGTCCCCCAGATCTTGGCTTCGCGATGGCGGCGGCTCTGGAAGGTTTCTCGTACCGTGGCATTTTCGTATCGAGGTTTTAGGTCGAGGGCTTCTTATAGGCGAAGAGGCGGCGTCAGAAGGGGTCTGGGGCCACCAGACAATAGGGCGGCGCGGCCAGGGCCTGGGCCGCGCCAGCCCCTTGTGTGGGCCCCCTGTGGGTCCACTCTGGCGACTCTCGGGTGTTCCGGATGCTTCCGGGCAGAATAGGAACACGGGCGTTGATTTCGTCCAATTCCGAGAATATTTCGTTACTAGGATTTCTGAAACCAAAAACAGCGAGAAAACAGAACGGCGCTTTCGGCATCTCGTCAATAGGTTAGTTCCAGAAAATACACGAATATGACATAAAGTGTGCATAAAACATGTAGATATCATCAATAATGTGGCATGGAACATAAGAAATTATCGATACGTCGGAGACGTATCAGGCAGCGAGGGCTGAGGCTGGCTCAGATCGGGCTGCTTCAGCTTCATCTTCTGCCACCCTCCCACCTCGGTGAGAGGCTCCCTGAGTTCCGCCTCCTGCACAGGAAAAGAAATGTTATGTGTATCAAGTAGTAATATGAGGGGAAATAAATGCAAGTTATTCCATGTATATATGTACCTTGTGCTTCCTGTAGCGCTCAGTGTTGCGACTTCCCGCACTGTGTGTTCCTCCGGTGCCACTGTTTTCCTTGTTGCGCGCGCTCTTGGCGATGAAGTCGGCGTCTTCGCCAACCCACCTCGCTACCAACGCCTCAAATGCGTCTTCCTTATTTTCGCACCACAGGGGCATAACCTGAAAAATCAATATTCATTTGAAGAACACATAATGCAATCTCAACTATGCAGCAACATAGAATATCATTGACAATTTACTTACCTTCATGTAATCATCATTCGTCAGCTGAGTATCGTCCCTGATATTGTCAGCCTTCTTGACCCTCATGCCATGCTCAGCCTTGAAGTGCCTGATGCAGGTATGCTTCTGATTGTACCACTGCTGCCGTGTCAACCTCTGACAAGCCCTAGTAAGTACCGTCTTCCCATGCTACAATATTTGTCATCCGTAAACTCTTTCCAAAATTAAAGACAGTTTTTGGGACAACAATCATACTTCACATAATTCATGCTGAGCGCTTTCAACATTTTCTTTGCTTCATACATGGTTTTAGGCAGACAATTGCCTTCGGGCAACATGTTACCAATTGTTACCAGATTTTTTTTGAAAGCATGCACGAGTTCTGTCGAACTGGGCCTTGTCGGCTAGTACTTGCGCGATGGCATCGAGCTGAGAAATTTTTGCACCCTCGTATAGAGGCCTCTTAGCTGCAGCCATCATATCATAGAAGGACTTTGCGATTGGCTCTGGTTCCTCCTGTTCTGGCGGTTCCTCTGGTTCTGGCGGTTCCTCTGGTTCTAGCGGAGGCGATTCTGGCATGTAGGCATCGCGGAGATCATCTAGCAAGTATCTAATCCCATCGTCCTCATTGTCATCGATCCGCTGCCTTCATCACCTCACCTCTGACATGTTCGTACTGAGCAAAGTCAACACACGTTACGTAATCAGGCATATACCCATTCAACCAAAGATGTTTAGTCATAGCATCCTTTCCCAGACGATGACGCCTCTTGCAACAAGCGCAAGGGCAACTTGGACGAATGCCTGAATTTGAACCACGCGCTAACTCCTTCACTAATAAATTGGTCTTCCATACCCACTCATCTGTCATTTCAGTCGAACTAACACGGCCACTGTACATCCACCCATTATCAGCCATCCTCTGCTTTATTGGGAGACAAAAAACAAAAAGTAGCATGAAATTAAATGCATCATATTTTTTATTTTCTACCGGCCCAAACGCAAGCATCAACCTATATCTCTACTAGGTGGGCTCCTAGCAGCCGCCGAATCCGTAGATTAAGTACGTTCATGATACATCAATTTTGCATCACTATTTTATGTCATAATTTACTGTTATTCATTGATATATTTCATATTTAGAGATGATACTTATGTTATTTCACCTATTTTGCATGTTTCATGATTATTGGAGAATCACTCACCGGAGTCAGGATTCTGCTGGAAAAAGCACCGTCGGGATACAATATTTACGAAGATCAACAATTGACGGAAAATATACCGAAGCTCTTATTATTCCAGAAGACGGACACAGCCAAAAGGGGAGGCTGAGGAGGGCCTCCATGGGCCCTCCCATAGGCCGGCGCGGGCTCCACCCTGGCCGCGCCGCCATGTGGGGAGGGGGCCCACGACCCCCTCGGCCATCTCCCTTTCGCGTACTCCATCTCCAGAGAACCCTAAGGTGAAGGGGGACATCGAGAATAGACGCAGCCGCCTCTGCGGGGCGGAAAACACCAGAGAGAAAAGAGCTCTCCGGCAGGCTGAAACCTGCCGGGGAAATTCCTTCCCGGAGGGGGAAATCATCGCCATCGTCACCATCATCGAGTTGGACTTCATTGGGATCATCATCACCATCATCTCCACCGCCAACACCATCATCTCCACCTCTGCACCTCGTCTCCGCTGTAACATCTAGGGTTGAATCTTGATTATTTCATAGGGGAAACTCTCCCGGTATTGATTACTCCTTGTTATTGATGCTATCGAGTGAAACCATTGAACCAAGGTTTATGTTCATATTGTTATTCATCATCATATCACCTCTGATCATGTTCCATATGATGTCTCGTGAGTAGTTCTTGAGGACATGGGTGAAGTCTAAATGTTAGTAGTGAACTATGTTGAGTAATATTTAATGGTTTGATATTTAAGTTGTGGTGTTATTCTTCTAGTGGTGTCATGTGAACGTCGACTACATGATACTTCACCTTTATGGGCCTAGGGGAATGCATCTCGTATTCGTTTGCTAATTGTGGGGTTGCCGGAGTGACGAGCAACTTCGAACCCCCGTTGGTATATCGATGCATGAGGGATAGCGGGATCTCGTAGTTTAAGGTCTGTGGTTAGATTTATCTTAATTACTTTCTTGTATTTGCGGATGCTTGCAAGGGGTTTAATCACAAGTATGTATTAGTCCTAGGAAGGGCGGTGCATTAGCATAGGTTCACCCACACAACACTTATCAAAACAATGAAGATTAATCAACTATATGAAGCGAAAGCACTAGACTAAATTCCCGTGTGTCCTCAAGAACGTTTGGTCATCATAAGTAAACAAACCGGCTTGTCCTTTGTGCTAAAAAGAATTGGGCCACTCGCTGCAATCATTACTCTCGCATTTTACTTACTTGTACTTTATTTATCTGCTATATCAAAAACCCCTGAAAACTTGTCTGTGAGCATTTACAGTGAATCCTTCATCGAAACTGCTTGTCAACACCTTCTGCTCCTCGTTGGGTTCGACACTCTTATTTATCGAAAGTACTACGATACACCCCCTATACTTGTGGGTCATCAGTTCACCATGCTCTACCCCGGTACGAGACAGAATTCCGGCAGCACCTCCCCGCTGCTCTCCCGATACACGTCTCGGCAAAAAGCCGAGAGGATGTGCATCAAGAGAACAACGGGGAGACACTACCGAAATCCTGACTCGTATCGGGGAAGAGCACGTGAACGTACCCAAGTACGCATCCGCCGACTGTCCCGTAAATGCCGCAAGCGTTACAGTTGAAAATATGCCGACCACTAATGCATATTTATCCGCGTAACGCTTGCGGACGGGAAGTGACACCTAGGTGACGTGACTTGACATGGAAATTGAATCTAGTGATGTAAAAATGTGGAGGAGGTGGAGTTTTAGCCCACCCTCGGCGATGTCGGCGACCGTCTCGAATCGCGTCAAGCAGCGGGGATCCGGGGTCGTCACGCCAGGGGCCTAGTTTAGACAACAACTAATTCAAATTGTTAAAATCATATTTCTATTTCTATTTCTATTTTCCATTTCGATTTCTATTTCTATTTGCTATTTTCCATTTCTATTTCTATCTGCTATTTTCCATTTCTATTTCTATTTGCTATTTTGCATTTTTGTTTCTATTTCTATTTTCCATTTCTATTTCTATTTGCTATTTTTCATTTTTGTTTCTATTTGCTATTTTCCATTTTTGTTTCTATTTGGTATATTCAAATTGCAACAATTACTAATTAGTAAAATGCAAAAAAAAACTTACCTAGGTGGTGCGGCAGGGGAGGATCCGGGGAGGCGCGGGCGCGGCCGGCGAGCAGCAGCCGGTGGCGCGGTAGGGGCGGAGGCGGCCGGGGGAGGAGGGGGCGGAGGCGGCCGGGGGAGGAGGGGGCGGAGGTGGCTGGGGGAGGAGGGGGTGGCGGCAGCGGAGGAGCAGCAGCCCCGAACGGCGGCCGGATGTGCGGCAGGTGCGGCGGCGGCCGGGGGAGGAGGGAGTGGCGGCGCGCGGGTTGGAGGAGGGTTGGAGATGAGGGAGTGGTCAGAGCCGGACTTGGTCCGGCTCGACCACATATGCTAGGCCGTCGGCACAATTTTTTTTGGTTTTTATTTTTTTAATATTAAGGACTGAAATCTAGTAAAATATATTATTATAGGGAGACACACACGTTTTGGGGCCATTCCGACCCTTCGATGCTCGATTTCTGACGAAATCCTAGTTCTGTTGACCGCGCGATCTACCCCTTTGACTACATCCCAGCGGGGGTTCCCCGGTGGGCATATGCCTCCATTTGAGCTTGGTTAGGTCATAGGTACATGTGGTAACAACTATCAGCCCATATGACTTCGTTTACTTTGCCAACTGTGCAAAACGGGGCCGCCGGGACATGCTGTATGGCCGTACCGGGCGAGCGGGTGCAAACGTCCGCCAATGCGCTAAAAGGAAACCTTTAGCACATAAAATGACACATCGTAGACCTAAAAACATTTTTTCCGGCATTTATTGAGCGAATGAAAGAGTGGCCCCAGTTCAAATCCGGTCAGTTTCCAGCGGATTCGGCGGGACACCGCAAGAAGCGGGGAGGTGGGGGATTCCCAGATGGCTACCGCACGCATATGGCATGTGATAGGTGGTGCGTAGGAGGTATCCTACCACTGCGCGGAGGTCCCGCGCAATACTAAAATGCGCACCATGTAGCTGCTTCAAAAAAAGGCCTTCCGGAACCCCGGAAATGGAAACACCATCGCCCGTGGGTCGGATTGGAAATCCGCGACCGGGGCCTTGTTTCCCATCCTAGGTCCCACGCACGTGCCAAATATGGCCTCGTTCCGACAAACTATGTGGTGCAACGGGCCGTTTCCTACTCATTTCCCTCTAAAAGTCATAGAACTCCGGACGTGATAGCCCTGTTCGTGAAGGGTTTTTCAAGATAATTGTCGTATCCCAATTTCGTCTTTTCAAGTGGTTACTAGGACACATAAAACGACGCCACGCGGCTCCGCGCGATTTTTTGACTTCGTTTACTTTGCCAACTGTGAAAACCGGGGCCGCCGGGACATGCGGTATGGCTGTACCGGGCGCGCGGGTGCACCCGTCCGCCAACGTGCTAAACGAAAAACATTTAGCACATAAAATGATGTGTCGTAGACCTAAAAACATTTTTCCCGGCATTTATTGAGCGAAGGAAAGTGTGGCCCCAGTTCTAATCCGGTCAGTTTCTAGCGGATTCGGCGGGACACCGCAGGAAGCGGGGGGGGGGGGGTTCCCAGATGGCTACCGCGCCCATATGGCATGTGATAGGTGGTGCGTAGGAGGTATCCTACCACTGCACAGAGGTCTCGCGCAATACTAAAATGCGCACCATGTAGCTGCTTCACAAAAAGTCCTTCCGGAACCGCGAAAATGGAAACACCATTGCCCATGGGTCGGATTGGAAATCCGCGACCCGGGCCTTGCTTCCCAACCTAGGGCCCACACACGTGCCAAATATGGCCTCGTTCCAACAAATTATGTGGTGCAACGGGCCGTTTCCTACTCATTTCCCCCTAAAAGCCATAGAACTCCGCACGTGATAGCCCTGTTCGTGAAGGGTTTTTCAAGATAATTGTCGTATATCAATTCTGCCTTTTGCAGTGGTTACTAGGACACATAAAATGAAGCCACGTGGCTCCGCGCGATTATTTGACTTCGTTTACTTTGCCAACTGTGCAAAACGGGGCTGCCGGGACATGCGGTATGGCTGTACCGGGCGCGCGGGTGCACCCGTCCGCCAACGCGCTAAACGGAAAACATTTAGCACATAAAATGACACGTCGTAGACCAAAAAACATTTTTCTTGGCATTTATTGAGCGAACGAAAGTGTGGCCCCCAGTTTAAATCCTGTCAGTTTCCACCGGATTCGGCGGGACACCGCAGGAAGCGGGGGGGGGGGTTCCAGATGGGTACCTCATGCATATGGAATGTGATAGGTGGTGCATAGGAGGTATCCTACCACTGCGCGGAAGTCTCACGGAATACTAAAATGCGCACCATGTAGCTGCTTCACAAAAAAGGCCTTCCGGAACCCCGAAAATGGAAGCACCGTCGCCCATGGGTCGGATTGGAAATCCGCAACCGGGGCCTTGCTTCCCATCCTAGGGCCCATGCACGTGCCAAATATGCGACAAACTATGTGGTGCAACGGGCCGTTTCCTACTCATTTCCCCCTAAAAGCCATAGAACTCCAAACGTGATAGCCCTGTTCGTGAAGGGTTTTTCAAGATAATTGCCGTATCCCAATTTCGTCTTTTGCAGTGGTAACTAGGACACATAAAATGATGCCACGCGGTTCCGCCCGATTTTTTGACTTCATTTACTTTGCCAACTGTGCAAAACGGGGCCGCCGGGACATGCGGTATGGCCGTACCGGGAGCGCGGGTGCACCTGTCCACCAACGCGCTAAACGTAAAACATTTAGCTCATAAAATAATGCGTCGTAGACCTAAAAACATTTTCCCCCGCATTTATTGAGCGAAGGAAAGTGTGGCCCCAGTTCAAATCCGGTCAGTTTCCAGCGGATTCGGCGAGACACCGCAGGAAGCGGGGGGATTCCCAGATGGCTACCGCGCGCATATGGCAGGTGGTGCGTAGGAGGTATCCTACCACTGAGCGGAGGTCTCACGCAATACTGAAATGCGCACCATGTAGCTGCTTGACAAAAAAAAGGCCTTCCGAGACCCCGAAAATGGAAACACCGTCGTCCGTGGGTCGGATAGGAAATCCGCGACCGGGGCCTTGCTTCCCATCCTTGGGCCCACACACGTGCCAAATATGACCTCGTTCTGACAAACTATGTGGTGCAACGGGCCATTTCCTACTCATTTCCCCCTAAAAGCCATAGAATTCCGGATGTGATAGCCCTGTTCGTCTAGGGTTTTTCAATATAATTACCGTATCCCAATTCCGTCTTTTGCAGTGGTTACTAGGACACATAAAATGATGCCACGCGGCTCCGCACGATTTTTTGACTTCGTTTACTTTGCCAACTGTGCAAAACGGGCCCACCGGGACATGCGGTATGGCCGTACCGGGAGCGCGGGTGCCCCCGTCCGCCAACGCCGGGTACATGCAAGGTTAGGAAAAACCTACATCACACTTGTGCACAAATGTTAGGGACATATGGAAGTTTTTGAGCGATTCCAACGCTCCGGTGATCTGTATCTTGGGAAACCCTAGGGCGGGGACCCCGCATATCTACCCCTATAGCTTTCTCCGTGTGAGGGTTTACCTATGGACTTTTTTATTTGCTTTGGTTTGTTTATGACATATGTGCATGTAAACCATAGGTTGGGCACACTTTACCGTAAAACAGGCTCCGTTTGAGCCGTAGCAGGAGTTTCCACATACAGATCCTGGATTTTACCAAGTGCTAGCCCATGTCTGCGAAAATCGTCAACGCCGGGTACATCCAAGGTTAGGCAAAACCTACATCACACTTGTGAACATATGTTAGGGACATATGCAAGTTTTTGAGCGATCTCGACGCTCCGGTGATCTGTATCTTAGGAAACCCTAGGGCGGGGACCCCGCAGATCTACCCCTATAGCTTTCTCCGTGTGAGGGTTTACCAATGGAAATTTTTATTTTCTTTAGTTTGTTTAGGACATATGTACATGGAAACCATAGGTTGCGCACACTTTACCATAAAATAGGCTCTGTTTGAGCCGTAGTATGAGTTTCCACATACAGATCCTGGATTTAACCAAGTGCTAGCCCATGTCTGCGAAAATCGTCAACGCCGGGTACATCCAAGGTTAGGCAAAACCTACATCACACTTGTGAACATATGTTAGGGACATATGCAAGTTTTTGAGCGATCTCGACGCTCCGGTGATCTGTATCTTAGGAAACCCTAGGGCGGGAACCCTGCAGATCTACCCCTATAGCTTTCTCCGTGTGAGGGTTTACCAATGGAAATTTTTATTTTCTTTAGTTTGTTTAGGACATATGTACATGGAAACCATAGGTTGCGCACACTTTACCATAAAATAGGCTCTGTTTGAGCCGTAGTATGAGTTTCCACATACAGATCCTGGATTTAACCAAGTGCTAGCCCATGTCTGCGAAAATCGTCAACGCCGGGTACATCCAAGGTTAGGCAAAACCTACATCACACTTGTGCACATATGTTAGGGACATATGCAAGTTTTTGAGCGATCCCGACGCTCCGGTGATCTGTATCTTAGGAAACCCTAGGGCGGGGACTGATACGTCTCCGACGTATCGATAATTTCTTATGTTCTATGCCATATTATTGATGATACCTACATGTTTTATGCACACTTTATGTCATATTCGTGCATTTTCTGGAACTAACCTATTAACAAGATGCCGAAGTGCCAGTTCCTGTTTTCTGCTGTTTTTGGTTTCGGAAATCCTAGTAACGAAATATTCTCGGAATTGGACGAAACGAAGACCCAGGGGCCTATTTCGCCACGAACCTTCCAGAAGACCGAAGAGCATACGAAGTGGGGCCACGAGGTGGCCAAACCACATGGCGGCGCGGCCAGGGGGGCCCGCCCCGCCCTATGGTGTGGGCCCCTCGTCAGGCCCCGACTCGCCCTTCCGCCTACTTAAAGCCTCCGTCGCGAAACCCCTGATGCGAAAAACCACGATACGGAAAACCTTACTGAGACGCCGCCGCCGCCGATCCCATCTCGTGGGATTCTGGAGATCTCCTCCGGCACCCTGCCGGAGAGGGGATTCATCTCCCGGAGGACTCTACACCGCCATGGTCGCCTCCGGAGTGATGAGTGAGTAGTTCACCCCTGGACTATGGGTCCATAGCAGTAGCTAGATGGTTGTCTTCTCCTCATTGTGCTTCATTGTTGGATCTTGTGAGCTGCCTAACATGATCAAGATCATCTATCTGTAATACTCTATGTTGTGTTTGTCGGGATCCGATGGATAGAGAATACCATGTCATGTTAATTATCAAGTTATTACATATGTGTTGTTTATGATCTTGCATGCTCTCCGTTACTAGTAGAGGCTCTGGCCACGTTTTTGCTTTTAACTCCAAGAGGGAGTATTTATGCTCGATAGTGGGTTCATGCCTGCATTGACACCTGGGACGGTGACAGAAAGTTCTAAGGTTGTGTTGTGCTGTTGCCACTAGGGATAAAACATTGGCGCTATGTCCGAGGATGTAGTTATTGATTACATTACGCACCATACTTAATGCAATTGTCTGTTGCTTTGCAACTTAATACTGGAAGGGGTTCGGACGATAACCTGAAGGTGGACTTTTTAGGCATAGATGCAGTTGGATGGCGGTCTATGTACTTTGTCGTAATGCCCAATTAAATCTCACTATACTTATCATGTCATGTATGTGCATTGTTATGCCCTCTCTATTTGTCATTTGCCCGACTGTAATTTGTTCACCCAACATGCTTTTATCTTATGGGAGAGACACCTCTAGTGAACTGTGGACCCCGGTCCATTCTTTTAATACTGAAATACAAATCTGCTTGCAATACTTGTTTTACTCGTTTTCTCTGCAAACAATCATCTTCCACACAATACGGTTAATCCTTTGTTACAGCAAGCCGGTGAGATTGACAACCTCACTGTTTCGTTGGGGCAAAGTACTTTGGTTGTGTTGTGCAGGTTCCACGTTGGCGCCGGAATCTCTGGTGTTGCGCCGCATTACATTCCGCCGCCATCAACCTTCAACGTGTTTCTTGACTCCTACTGGTTCGATTAAACCTTGGTTTCTTAATGAGGGAAACTTGCCGCTGTGCGCATCACACCTTCCTCTTGGGGTTCCCAACGGACGTGTCAACTACACGCATCAAGCAAATTTCTGGCGCCGTTGCCGGGTAGATCAAGACACGCTGCAAGGGGAGTCTCCACTTCCCAATCTCTTTACTTTGTTTTTGTCTTGCTTTATTTTATTTACTACTTTGTTTGCTGCATCATATCAAAACACACAAAAAATTAGTTGCTAGCTTTACTTTATTTACTGTCTTGCACTCTATATCAAAAACACAAAAAAAATTAGTTTACTTGCATTTATTTTATCTAGTTTGTTTTATTTACTACTGTTAGAATGAGTAATCCTGAAGTTCAAGTTCGTTCATTTAAGCAACAAGGGGGAGAATGTTTAAAAGATGCTTGGTATAGAATTAGTGATGCCCATAATAGGTGCACTAAGAAACACTCCACCACTATCCTACTCAGGAATTTTTATGTTGGTATCTCTAGCTGGAATAGATATGTTCTTGATTGTCTCGCGGGAGGTAACTTCCTAGGCGCTCCCGCTTTAGAAGCTAGCTGCATTATTGAGAGTTTATTTGGAACACCACCTGTTAATGAAACTAAAATTGAAACCTCCCTTGAGGATGTTATGAAAAAATTGGAAACCATAGAGAAAAATTTTCCGAGTGTTGAAACTAAGTTGGATATATTACTTGATAAAACTGATGAACTTGATAAATCCTTAGGAGGAATTGATGAAAGAATTAGTGTCCTAGGAACTTGTGTTGACCATGATAATCAAATTAATAGGATTGGCGAACTTGAAAAAGCTATGGGAACCTTGGGTTCAACCTTTTCATCTTTACAGTTTAGAGAGAAAGCTTATGTGGGAAAGGAGCAAAAGTTTATGTATGTCTCTAAAATGCCTAAACCAAAGAAATATTATTATAGGCCTAAAATTGACAAAGCCCCTAGTACCACTACAAATGGGGGAGCTTATGATATCAATGCTCCGTCTCGCGATAACACTTGATATACACTTTCTGCGCCTAGCTGAAAGGCGTTAAAGAAAAGCGCTTATGGGAGACAACTCATGTTTTTACTCCAGTATTTTTGTTTTATATTTGTGTCTTGGAAGTTGTTTACTACTGTAGCAACCTCTCCTTATCTTAGTTTTGAGTTTTGTTGTGCCAAGTAAAGTCTTTGATAGTAAAGTAAGTACTAGATTTGGATTACTTGTGCAGTTCCAGATTTCTTTGCTGTCACGAATCTGGGTCTACCTCCCTGTAGGTAGCTCAGAAAATTAAGCCAATTTACGTGCATGATCCTCAGATATGTACGCAACTTTCATTAAATTTGAGCATTTTCGTTTGAGCAAGTCTGGTGGCCTAATAAAATCCATCTTTACGGACTGTTCTGTTTTGACAGATTCTGTCTTTTATTTCGCATTGCCTCTTTTGCTATGTTGGATGAATTTCTTTGATCCATTAATGTCCAGTAGCTTTATGCAATGTCCAGAAGTGTTAAGAATGATTGTGTCACCTCTGAACATGTGAATTTTTATTATGCACTAACCCTCTAATGAGTTGTTTCGAGTTTGGTGTGGAGGAAGTTTTCAAGGATCAAGAGAGGAGTATGATGCAATATGATCAAGGAGAGTGAAAGCTCTAAGCTTGGGGATGCCCCGGTGGTTCACCCCTGCATATATTAAGAAGACTCAAGCGTCTAAGCTTGGGGATGCCCAAGGCATCCCCTTCTTCATCGACAACATTATCAGGTTCCTCCCCTGAAACTATATTTTTATTCCGTCACATCTTATGTACTTTGCTTGGAGCGTCGATTTGTTTTTGTTTTTGTTTTGTTTGAATAAAATGGATCCTAGCATTCACTTTATGGGAGAGAGACACGCTCCGCTATAGCATATGGACAAATATGTCCTTAGGCTCTACTCATAGTATTCATGGCGAAGTTTCTTCTTCGTTAAATTGTTATATGGTTGGAATTGGAAAATGCTACATGTAGTAACTCTAAAATGTCTTGGATAATTTGATACTTGGCAATTGTTGTGCTCATGTTTAAGCTCTTGCATCATATACTTTGCACCCATTAATGAAGAAATACTTAGAGCTTGCTAATTTGGTTTGCATATTTGGTTTCTCTAGAGTCTAGATAACATCTAGTATTGAGTTTTGAACAACAAGGAAGACGGTATGGAGTCTTATAATGTTTACAATATGTCTTTTATGTGAGTTTTGCTGTACCGTTCATCCTTGTGTTTGTTTCAAATAACCTTGCTAGCCTAAACCTTGTATCGAGAGGGAATACTTCTCATGCATCCAAAATCCTTGAGCCAACCACTATGCCATTCGTGTCCACCATACCTACCTACTACATGGTATTTATCCGCCATTCCAAAGTAAATTGCTTGAGTGCTACCTTTAAAATTCCATCATTCACCTTTGCAATATATAGCTCATGGGACAAATAGCTTAAAAACTATTGTGGTATTGAATATGTACTTATGCACTTTATCTCTTATTAAGTTGCTTGTTGTGCGATAACCATGCTTACGGGGACGCCATCAACTATTCTTTGTTGAATATCATGTGAGTTGCTATGCATGTCCGTCTTGTCCGAAGCAAGAGAGATCTACCACCTTCATGGTTGGAGCATGCATATTGTTAGAGAAGAACTTTGGGCCGCTAACTAAAGCCATGATTCATGGTGGAAGTTTCAGTTTGGACATATATCCTCAATCTCATATGAGAATAATAATTGTTGCCACATGCTTATGCATTAAAGAGGAGTCCATTATCCGTTGTCCATGTTGTCCCGGTATGGATGTCTAAGTTGAGAATAATCAAAAGCGAGAAATCCAAAATGCGAGCTTTCTCCTTAGACCTTTGTACAGGCGGCATGGAGGTACCCCATTGTGACACTTGGTCAAAACATGTGCATTGCAAAGATCCGGTAGTCCAAGTTAATTAGGACAAGGTGCGGGCACTATTAGTATACTATGCATGAGACTTGCAACTTGTAAGATATAATGTACATAACTCATATGCTTTATTACTACCGTTGACAAAATTGTTTCATGTTTTCAAAATAAAAGCTCTAGCACAAATATAGCAATTGATGCTTTCCTCTTTGAAGGACCATTCTCTTTAATTTTATGTTGAGTCAGTTCACCTATCTCTCTCCACCTCAAGAAGCAAACACTTGTGATTAATTGTGCATTGATTCCTACATATTTGCATATTGTACTTGTTATATTACTCTATGTTGACAATTATCCATGAGATATACATGTTACAAGTTGAAAGCAACCGCTGAAACTTAATCTTCTTTTGTGTTGCTTCAATGCCTTTACTTTGATTTATTGCTTTATGAATTAACTCTTATGCAAGACTTATTAATACTTGTCTTGAAGTACTATTCATGAAAAGTCTTTGCTTTATGATTCACTTGTTTACTCATGTCATAACCATTGTTTTGATCGCTGCATCCACTACATATGTTTACAAATAGTATGATCAAGGTTATGATGGCATGTCACTTCAGAAATTATCTTTGTTATCGTTTTACTCGCTCGGGACGAGCAGAACTAAGCTTGGGGATGCTTGATACGTCTCCGACGTATCGATAATTTCTTATGTTCTATGCCATATTATTGATGATACCTACATGTTTTATGCACACTTTATGTAATATTCGTGCATTTTCTGGAACTAACCTATTAACAAGATGCCGAAGTGCCGGTTCCTCGTTTTCTGCTGTTTTTGGTTTCAGAAATCCTAGTAACGAAATATTCTCGGAATTGGACGAAACGAAGACCCAGGGGCCTATTTCGCCACGAACCTTCCAGAAGACCGGAGAGCATACGAAGTGGGGCCACGAGGTGGCCAAACCACATGGCGGCGCAGCCAAGGGGGGGCCCGCGCCGCCCTATGGTGTGGGCCCCTCGTCAGGCCCCCGACTCTGCCCTTCCGCCTACTTAAAGCCTCCGTCGCGAAACCCCTGATGCGAAAAACCACTATACGGAAAACCTTACTGAGACGCCGCCGCCGCCGATCCCATCTCGGGGGATTCGGAGATCTCCTCCGGCACCCTGCCGGAGAGGGGATTCATCTCCCGGAGGACTCTACACCGCCATGGTCGCCTCCGGAGTGATGAGTGAGTAGTTCACCCCTGGACTATGGGTCCATAGCAGTAGCTAGATGGTTGTCTTCTCCTCATTGTGCTTCATTGTTGGATCTTGTGAGCTGCCTAACATGATCAAGATCATCTATCTGTAATACTCTATGTTGTGTTTGTCGGGATCCGATGGATAGAGAATACCATGTCATGTTAATTATCAAGTTATTACATATGTGTTGTTTATGATCTTGCATGTTCTCCGTTACTAGTAGAGGCTCTGGCCAAGTTTTTGCTTTTAACTCCAAGAGGGAGTATTTATGCTCGATAGTGGGTTCATGCCTGCATTGACACCTGGGACAGTGAGAGAAAGTTCTAAGGTTGTGTTGTGCTGTTGCCACTAGGGATAAAACATTGGCGCTATGTCCGAGGATGTAGTTGTTGATTACATTACGCACCATACTCAATGCAATTGTCCGTTGCTTTGCAACTTAATACTGGAAGGGGTTCGGACGATAACCTCGAAGGTGGACTTTTTAGGCATAGATGCAGTTGGATGGCGGTCTATGTACTTTGTCGTAATGCCCAATTAAATCTCACTATACTTATCATGTCATGTATGTGCATTGTTATGCCCTCTCTATTTGTCAATTGCCCGACTGTAATTTGTTCACCCAACATGCTTTTATCTTATGGGAGAGACACCTCTAGTGAACTGTGGACCCCGGTCCATTCTTTTAATACTTGAAATACAAATCTGCTGCAATACTTGTTTTACTCGTTTTCTCTCGCAAACAATCATCTTCCACACAATACGGTTAATCCTTTGTTACAGCAAGCCGGTGAGATTGACAACCTCACTTTGTTTCGTTGGGGCAAAGTACTTTGGTTGTGTTGTGCAGGTTCCACGTTGGCGCCGGAATCTCTGGTGTTGCGCCGCATTACATTCCGCCGCCATCAACCTTCAACGTGCTTCTTGACTCCTACTGGTTCGATTAAACCTTGGTTTCTTACTGAGGGAAACTTGCCGCTGTGCGCATCACACCTTCCTCTTGGGGTTCCCAACGGACGTGTCAACTACACGCATCAGGGACCCCGCAGATCTACCCCTATAGCTTTCTCCGTGTGAGGGTTTACCAATGGAATTTTTTATTTGCTTTGGTTTGTTTAGGACATATGTACATGGAAACCATAGGTTGGGCACACTTTACCATAAAATAGGCTCCGTTTGAGCCGTAGCAGGAGTTTCCACATACAGATCCTCGATTTTACCAAGTGCTAGCCCATGTTTGCGAAAATCGTCAACGCCGGGTACATGCAAGGTTAGGCAAACCCTACATCACACTTGTGCACATATGTTAGGGACATATGCAAGTTTTTGAGCGATTCCGATGCTCCGGTGATCTGTATTTTGGGAAACCCTAGGGCGGAGACCCCGCAGATCTACCCCTATAGCTTTCTTCGTGTGAGGGTTTACCAATGGAATTTTTTATTTGCTTTGGTTTGTTTAGGACATATGTACATGGAAACCATAGGTTGGGCACACTTTACCATAAAATAGGCTCCGTTTGAGCCGTAGCAGAAGTTTCCACATACAGATCCTGGATTTTACCAAGTGCTAGCCCATGTCTGCGAAAATCGTGAACGCCAGGTACATGCAAGGTTAGGCAAACCCTACATCACACTTGTGCACATATGTTAGGGACATATGCAAGTTTTTGAGCGATTCCGACGCTCCGGTGATCTGTATCTTGGGAAACCCTAGGGTGGGGATCCCGCAGATCTACCCCTATAGCTTTCTCCGTGTGAGGGTTTACCAATGGAATTTATTATTTGCTTTGGTTTGTTTAGGACATATGTACATAGAAACCATAAGTTGGGCATACTATACCATAAACTTGACTCCGTTTTAGCCGTAGCAGGAGTTTCCACATACAGATCCTGGATTTTACCAAGTGCTAGCCCATGTCTGCGAAAATTGTCAACGCCGGTTACGTACAAGGTTAGGTAAACCCTACATCACACTTGTGCACATATGTTAGGGACATATGTGGTAAAAAGTATCAGCCCATATGATCTCAAGGTCCCCTCTGGTTCACCGCCGAGGGAGCTCCCCCCTACACGTCTAGAATTTGCCCAAGTGTCGGAACCCCATGTCCGTGAAGACGGATACACCTGTGGGGTTTAGCCTTGGATCCAAAACCATCTCAAATCACTTGTGTGCATTCCATGGGGAGACACACAAGTTTTGGGGCCATTCCGACCCTCCGATGCTCGATTTCTGATGAAACCCTAATTCTGTTGACTGCGCGATCTACCCCTTTGACTACATCCCAGCGGGGGTCCCCCGTTGGGCATATGCCTTCATTTGAGCTTGGTTAGGTAATAGGTACATGTGGTAACAAGGATCAGCCCATATGATCTCAAGGTCCCCTCTGTTGGAAATATGCCCAAGAGGCAATAATAAAGTGGTTATTATAATATATCTTTGTGTTTATGATAAATATTTGCATACCATGCTATAATTGTATTAACCGAAACATTGATGCATGTGTGTTATGTAAACAACAAGGAGTCCCTAGTAAGCCTCTTGTTAAACTAGCTTGTTGATTAATAGATGATCATGGTTTCCTAATCATGAACATTGGATGTTATAAATAACAAGGTCATATCATTAAGTAAATGATGTGATGGACATACACCCATAGTAAGCGTAGCATATGATCAAGTCATTTAGTTCTTTGTGCTTCAAGCTTTAATATGCATAGTAACTTAATCCTTCGACCATGAGATCTTGTTAATCACCTACACCAGATGGATGCTTTGATGACACCAAACACTACTGCGTAAATGGGTTGTTATAAAGGTGCCATTAAGTGTTCGGAAAGTATAGGGTTGAGGCACTTGTATCAACAGTGGGATTTGTCCATCCTAATGACGGATAGATATACTCTGGGCCCTCTCGGTGGAATGATATCTGATTAGCTTGCAAGAATGTGAATGGTTCACAAGGGATATCATATCACGGTACGAGTAAAGAGTACTTATCGGTAACGAGGTTGAACTAGGTATGGAGATACCGACAATCAAACTTCGGATAAGTAAAATATCGCGAGACAAAGGGAATTATTATTTTACGTGTATGGTTCTTTCGATCACGAAGTCATCGTTGAATATGTGGGAGCTATTATGGATCTCCAGGTCCCGCTATTAGTTATTGATCGGAGAGGAGTCTCGATCATGTCCGCATAGTTCTCGAACCGTAGGGTGACACACTTAAGGTTTGATGTCCTTTTAAGTAGATATGGAATATGGAATGGAGCTCGAATGTTGTTCGGAGTCTCGAATGGGATCCGAGACATCACGAGGAGGTTCGGAATGGTCTGGAGAATAAGATTCATATATGGGAAGTCATTTTCCGGGGTTCGGAAAAAGTCCGGTGTTTTGACCGGAGCTTCTAGACGGTTTTGGAAGGACCGGAATAGTCCGGAATATTGTGGAAGGTTCCGGAAGTGTCCAAGAAGACTCGGGATGTCTAAGGAAGTCCGGAGGGTTCCATAATAGGTGCAACCACGTTGCCTTAAGGGAAAAGGAGTCTTTCCTTAATGCAATTTCGGAATTGGCAAAAGAGTCCGAGTAGGAGTAGGTTTTCGGAACCGGAAACCTGTCGGAACTCAGTCAAACTTGGGGGCAGGTTTATGGACGACCCAAGGGGCTTGGCCACCTATTTAAAGGGACCAAGGGGCACCCCAAGGGCACCCCAAGTCGCAGCCCAAGCTCCCTCTCCCAAAACCCTAGCCGCCCCTTCCTCCTTCCTCTTGCACGGCTACAGCGAAGCCCTGCAGGATTTCTCCACCACCACCGCCACCACGCCGTCGTGCTGGCGGGATTCCGAGGACGATATACTACATCCGCTGCCCGCTGGAACGGGGAGAAGGACGTCGTCATCAACACCGAACGTGTGACCGAGTATGGAGGTGCTGCCCAACTGTGGCACCGTCAAGATCTTCTACGCGCTTTTGAAAGCGACAAGTGATCGACTACATCAACAACGAGATCTAATCTCGTAGGCTTTAGAATCTTCGAGGGTTAGTCTCATGATCTTCTCGTTGCTACCATCTTCTAGATTGGATATTGGCTTGTTATTCGTTCTTGCGGTAGGAATTTTTTTGTTTTCTATGCTACGGATCCCATCACCCTCCGGTTCACCGCCGTGGGAGTTCACCCCTACAGTCTAGAATCTGCCTGAGTTTTGGGACCATTCCCACCCTCCAATGCTCAATTTCTGACAACATAATAACGATACATTTAGGAACTTGAGACCCACTGATACGTCTCAAACGTATCTATAATTTCTTATGTTCCATGCTAGTTTTATGACAATACTCAAATGTTTTATACACACTTTACATCATTTATATGCATTTTCCGGCACTAACCTATTAACGAGATGCCGAAGCGCCAGTTCCTGTTTTGTGATGTTTTTGGTTTCAGAAATCCTACACAGGAAATATTCTCGGAATTGGACGAAACGAACGCCCAGGGTCTTATTTTTTCATGGAGCTGATACGTCTCAAACGTATCTATAATTTCTTATGTTACATGCTAGTTTTATGACAACACTCACATGTTTTATACACACTTTACATCATTTATATGCATTTCCCGGCACTAACCTATTAACGAGATGCCGAAGCGCCAGTTCCTGTTTTGTGCTGTTTTTGGTTTAAGAAATCCTACACAGGAAATATCCTCGGAATTGGACGAAATTAACGCCCAGGGTCTTATTTTTCCACGGAGATTCCAGAAGACCGAAGGAGATACGAAGTGGGGCCACGAGGTGGCGACACCACAAGGCGGCGCGGCCAAGGAGGGGCCCGCGCCGCCCTATGGTGTGGGCCCCTCGAGCGCCCCCCGACTCTGCCCTTCCGCCTAGTTAAACTCTCCGTCGCGAAAACCCTATTACCGAGAGCCACGATACGGAAAAAGTTCCAGAGAAGCCGCCGCCGCCAATCCCATCTCGGGGGATTCAGGAGATCGCCTCCGGCACCCTGCCGGAGAGGGGAATCATCACCGGAGGGCTCTACATCACCATGCCCGCCTCCGGATTGATGCGTGAGTAGTTCATCCTTGGACTATGGGTCCATAGCAGTAGCTAGATGGTTGTATTCTCCTCTTGTGCTATCATGTTTAGATCTTGTGAGCTGCCTATCATGATCAAGATCATCTATTTGTAATGCTACATGTTGTGTTTGCTGGGATCCGATGAATGTTGAATACTATGTCAAGTTGATTATCAATCTATTATATATGTGTTTTTTATGTTCTTGCATGCTCTTCGTTGCTAGTAGAGGCTCTGGCCAGGTTGATACTTGTGACTCCAAGAGGGAGTATTTATGCTCGATAGTGGGTTCATGCCTCCAATTAATCTGGGACGATGACGAAAGTTCTAAGGTTGTGGATGTGTTGTTGCCACTAGGGATAAAACATCAATGCTTTGTCTAAGGATATTTGTGTTGATTACATTACGCACCATACTTAATGCAATTGTACTGTTGTTTGCAACTTAATATTGGAAGGGGTGCGGATGCTAACCCGAAGGTGGACTTTTTAGGCATAGATGCATGCTGGATAGCGGTCTATGTACTTTGTCGTAATGCCCTGATTAAATCTCATAGTAATCATCATGATATGTATATGCATCTCTATTTGTCAATTGCACAACTGTAATTTGTTCACCCAACATGCTATTTATCTTATGGGAGAGACACCACTAGTGAACTGTGGACCCCGGTCCATTCTTTTACATCTGAAATACAATCTACTGCAATCTCTGTTCTCTGTTGTTTTCTACAAGAAAACATCATTCTCCACACCATACGTTTAATCCTTTGTTTACAGCAAGCCGGTGAGATTGACAACCTCACTGTTAAGTTGGAGCAAAGTATTTTGGTTGTGTTGTGCAGGTTCCACGTTGGCGCCGGAATCCCTGGTGTTGCGCCGCACTACACTCCTCCGCCAACAACCTTCACGTGGCCTTCATCTCCTACTGGTTCGATAACCTTGGTTTCTTACTGAGGGAAAACTTGTTGCTGTACGCATCACACCTTCCTCTTGGGGTTCCCAACGGACGTGTGCTTCACGCGTTATCAAGCTCTTTTTCTGGCGCCGTTGCCGGGGAGATCAAGACACACTGCAAGGGGAGTCTCTCACATCCAATCTCTTTACTTTGTTATTGTCTTGCTTTACTTTATTTTATTTCTTGCTTTGTTTGCTTTCTTTATATCAAAAACACAAAAAAAATTAGTTGCTCTACTTTATTTCATTTGTTTTGTTTGCTTTCTCTATATCAAAAATACAAAAAAATTAGTTACTTGCATTTACTTTATTTACCTTTGGTTTATTTCATCATGCTTCCTCCTAAGTTCACTCTGAAAGATATACCGGTAGGGCAAGGGTCTATCATTGGAAGAGATAATATAGAAGAATTTTTCACTCATGTTAGTATGGTTGAAGATTTTGAAGATACACACTTGATAAAAGTTGTTCCTACTTATGAAAGTGCTACTGCCTCTTTAGTACACATGTTGGAAACTAGATTCGTAAATCTCAATCCTATAATGCAACATATGTTTCTTACACTCTCTGATATGGAAATGGGAGAAAAGAGAGATTTTGTATTAGAGGTCCTTCTTAGAGAATTTGGTGATATAGCTAAAGAAGCTAGAAAAGTTTTTATTAAGCATAAGAGGCTTGGCTTTTATACCGATTTTGCAAAAACACTTGAAAAGAGGGACATGGATAGATTAAAGTACACTAATAACGTTAATTGTGAGGGGGAGATTAAAGTACCGATACCTAGTAAGCTCCGAGGGATGCATGAAGCTCCAGAAAATAACTATGCTTGGCATGTTCCTGAAAATTTGTTTCATGAGGATAGTAAGCCTAAGAGCAACGAAAGAGGAGTTACTTACATAGACAAGATACAATGCATTGTTGAGAAAACTCCCAACTCCCCTGGTAATAATGTTAATTCTTCATCTCTCGATAATACTTGATTCACACTTTCTGCGCCTAGCTGAAAGGCGTTAAAAAAAACACTTCTTGGGAGATAACCCATGTATGTTTTTATTACTGTTTTGTTGAGTCTTGGAAGTTGTTACTACTGTAGTAACCTCTCCTTATCTTTACTTTATTGCATTGTTGTGCCAAGTAAAGTCTCTAATAGTAAAGTTGATACTAGATTTGGATTGCTTACGCGAGAAACATATTTCTACCTGTCACGAATTTGAGTA
Source organism: Lolium rigidum (assembly GCF_022539505.1). NCBI lineage: Eukaryota > Viridiplantae > Streptophyta > Magnoliopsida > Poales > Poaceae > Lolium > Lolium rigidum. The sequence continues at coordinate 176,117,585 of NC_061509.1, forward strand.
GATCTCTCTGTAGAAGAATCAAAAAAATCTGCCAATTTACATGCGTGATCCTCAGATATGTACGCAACTTTCATTAGTTTTGAGCTTTTTCATCTGAGCCTGTTAAGTGCCTCTAAAAAATTCGTCTTTACGGATTGTTCTGTTTTGACAGATTCTGCATTTTATTTCGCATTGCCTCTTTTGCTATGTTGAATGGATTTGTTTGTTCCATTAACTTTCAGTAGCTTTGGGCAATGTCCAGAAGTGTTAAGAATGATTATGTCACCTCTGAATATGTGAATTTTTGATTATGCACTAACCCTCTAATGAGTTTGTTTCGAGTTTGGTGTGGAGGAAGTTTTCAAGGATCAAGAGAGGAGGATGATACAATATGATCAAGAAGAGTGAAAAGTCTAAGCTTGGGGATGCCCCCGTGGTTCATCCCTGCATATTTCAAGAAGACTCAAGCATCTAAGCTTGGGGATTCCCAAGGCATCCCCTTCTTCATCAACAACTCATCAGGTCACCTCTAGTGAAACTATATTTTTATTCCGTCACATCTTATCTGCATTACTTGGAGCGTCTGTTTGCTTTTGTTTTTGTTTTTGTTTGAATAAACTCGGATCCTAGCATTCTTTGAGTGGGAGAAAGACACGGTCCGCTGTTTCATATGAACACTGGTGTTCTTATCGTTACTTTTAATGTTCATGGCGAAGGTTGAAACTGTTTCGTTCATTGTTATTTGGTTGGAAACAGAAAATGCTTCATGTGGTAATTGGTATATGGTCTTGAATAATTTGATACTTGGCAATTGTTGTGCTCAAATAAGATCATGTTTAAGCTCTTGCATCATGTACTTTGCACCTATTAATGAAGAACTACCATAGAGCTTGTTGAAATTTGGTTTGCATGATTGGTCTCTCTAAAGTCTAGATATTTT
>NC_061509.1:176118603-176286388 GCF_022539505.1 Lolium rigidum
GAGATGAAGGCCATGTGAAGGTTGTTGGTGAAGGAGTGTAGTGCGGCGCAACACCGAGGATTCCGGCGCCAACGTGGAACCTGCACAACACAACCAAAATACTTTGCCCCAACTTAACAGTGAGGTTGTCAATCTCACCGGCTTGCTAAAAACAAAGGATTAAACGTATGGTGTGGAAAATGATGTTTACTTGCGATGAACAACAGAGAACAGAGATTGCAGTAGATTGTATTTCAGATGTAAAAGAATGGACCGGGGTCCACAGTTCACTAGTGGTGTCTCTCCAATAACAAAAAGCATGTTGGGTGAACAAATTACAGTTGGGCAATTGACAAATAGAGAGGGCATAACAATGCACATACATATCATGATGACTAATATGAGATTTACTTAGGGCATTACGACAAAGTACATAGACCTCTATCCAGCATGCATCTATGCCTAAAAAGTCCACCTTCGGGTTAGCATCCGCACCCCTTCCAGTATTAAGTTGCAAACAACAGACAATTGCATTAAGTATGGTGCGTAATGTAATCAACACAAATATCCTTAGACAAAGCATTGATGTTTTATCCCTAGTGGCAACAACACATCCACAACCTTAGAACTTTCTCGTCAGCTGTCCCGGATTCAATGGAGACATGAACCCACTATCTAGCATAAATACTCCACTTGGAGTCACAAGTATCAACTTGGCCAGAGCCTCTACTAGCAACGGAGAGCATGCAAGATCATAAACAACACATATATGATAGATCAATAATCAACTTGACATAGTATTCCATATTCATCGGATCCCAACAAACGCAACATGTAGCATTACAAATAGATGATTTTGATCATGATAGGCAGCTCACAAGATCTAAACATGATAGCACAAGAGGAGAAGACAACCATCTAGCTACTGCTACGGACCCATAGTCCAAGGATGAACTACTCACACATCAGTCCGGAGGCGATCATGGTGATGTAGAGTCCTCCGGGTGATGATTCCCCTCTCCGGCAGGGTGCCGGAGGCGATCTCCTGAATCCCCCGAGATGGGATTGGCGGCGGCGGCGTCTCTGGAACTTTTCCGTATCGTGGCTCTCGGTAATAGGGTTTTCGCGACGGAGAGTTTAAGTAGGCGGAAGGGCAGAGTCGGAGGAGGCACGGGGGCCCCACACCATAGGCCGGCGCGGCCCCTCCTTGGCCGCGCCGCCCTATGGTTAGGGCGCCTCGTGGCCCCACTTCGTATCCTATTCGGTCTTCTGGAAGCTCCGTGGAAAAATAAGACCATGGGCGTTCGTTTCGTCCAATTCCGAGAATATTTCCTGTGTAGGATTTCTGAAACCAAAAACAGCACAAAACAGGAACTGGCGCTTCGGCATCTCGTTAATAGGTTATTGCCGGAAAATGCGTATAAATGATGTAAAGTTTGTATAAAACATGTGAGTATTGTCATAAAACTAGCATGGAACATAAGAAATTATAGATACGTGTGAGACGTATCATTGCGCCGCACTACACTCCTTCACCAACAACCTTCACGTGGCCTTCATCTCCTACTGGTTCGACAACCTTGGTTTCATACTGAGGGAAACTTGCTGATATACGCATCACACCTTCCACTTGGGGTTTCCAACGGACGTGTGCTTCACGCGTTATCAAGCTAAATTTCTGGCGCCGTTGCCGGGGAGATCAAGACACGCTGCAAGGGGAGTCTCTCACATCCAATCTCTTTACTTTGTTATTGTCTTGCTTTACTTTATTTTATTTTCTGTTTTGTTTGCTTCTTTATATCAAAAACACAAAAAAATTAGTTGCTTTACTTTATTCCATTTGTCTTGTTTGCTTTCTTTATATCAAAAACACAAAAAAATTAGTTACTTGCATTTACTCTAATTTATTTAGTTTTCTTTACTTATTTTTATTACTGTTAAAATGAATACTCCTGAGAACACTAAGTTGTGTGATTTCACTAGCACCAATAATAATGATTTTATATGCACTCCTATTGCTCCACCTGCTACTACAGCAGAATTCTATGAAATTAACCTGCTTTACTAAATCTTGTTATGAGAGAGCAATTTTCTGGTGTTAGTTCTGATGATGCTGCTGCCCATCTTAATAATTTTGTTGAACTTTGTGAAATGCAAAAGTATAAGGATGTAGATGGAGACATTATAAAACTAAAATTATTTCCTTTCTCCTTAAGAGGAAGAGCTAAAGATTGGTTGCTATCTTTGCCTAAGAATAGTATCGATTCATGGACTAAATGTAAAGATGCTTTCATTGGTAGATATTATCCTCCTGCTAAAATTATATCTTTGAGAAGTAGCATAATGAATTTTAAGCAATTGGATAATGAACATGTTGCTCAAGCATGGGAAAGAATGAAATCTTTGGTAAAGAATTGCCCTACCCATGGACTAACTACTTGGATGATCATCCAAACCTTTTATGCAGGACTGAATTTTTCTTCGCGGAACCTATTGGATTCAGCTGCTAGAGGTACTTTTATGTCCATTACTTTGGGGGCGGCAACAAAGCTTCTTGATGATACTGAAAGGACTCCACAAGGTAAGAAGGTAAATTCTGTTGAAGAAACCTCCTCCTTGAGTGATAAGATTGATGCTATTATGTCTATGCTTGTGAATGGTAGATCTAATGTTGATCCTAATAATGTTCCCTTAGCTTCATTGGTTGCTCAAGAAGAGAATGTTGATGTGAACTTCATTGAAAGTAATAATTTCAATAACAATGCTTATAGGAATAATTCTGGTAACAACTATAGGCCATATCCTGCTAGTAGTAATCCTTATGGTAATTCTTATGGTAGATCTGTTTTGCCTAATGAGGAAAAGATGCTAGAAATTGAAAGAGCTACTAAGAGCTTTATGCAATCACAATATGAGCAAAATCAATTGTTTACTAGAACTATGAATGAACAATCTACCTTGTTGAAAAATATAGGGAATCAACTTGAAAATTTGAATATGGAGATTTCTTGTTTGCAAACTAAGCTTTCAAATGCTGAAAACCGAATCTCATACATGTCTGAGTCACAATCTTCTTTAATTAATAAAATGGCTGCTAAACCTGAGGATAATGATAACAAAAATTTTGCTACAGCAAACGCTATCCAAGTTCAAATTAATGAAAATATTAGATTGATGGCTGAATTGCATGCTAGGTGGGAAAGAGAAGAAAAATTTGCTAAAGAGAATAATGTAGCTAAAGTTTGGATTATTACCACCACTAGTAATGTTGATGCTTCACATGTTGCTAAACCTACTACTATCAATGGTAAAATAATTGGTGTTGGCAATGTTTCTACTCCTAGTGCAAAGCGTGCAAAACTGCCTGAAACTGCTAAAACTGCTGAAACTGTTAGTGATAAAACTGCTGAAATTTTTCAAAATATTGGGGACAATGATCCCATTGCTGCAGATCATAATGGTTTAGATTTTGATGATTGTCATATCTCTGAAGTTATTAAGTTCTTACAAAAACTTGCTAGAAGTCCTAATGCTAGTGCTACAAATTTGGCCTTTACAAAACATATTACAAATGCTCTCATAAAAGCTAGAGAAGAGAAATTAAAACTTGAAACTTCTATTCCTAGGAAGTTGGAAGATGGTTGGGAGCCCATCATTAAGATGAAGGTCAATGATTTTGATTGTAATGCTTTATGTGATCTTGGTGCAAGTATTTCTGTTATGCCTAAGAAACTCTATAATATGCTTGACTTGCCACCATTGAAAAATTGTTATTTGGATGTTAATCTTGCTGATAATTCTACAAAGAAACCTTTGGGGAGGATTTATAATGTTCGCATTACGGTTAACAATAACCTTGTCCCCGTTGATTTTGTTGTCTTGGATATTGAATGCAATGCATCTTGTCCCATTATTTTGGGAAGACCTTTTCTTCGAACCGTTGGTGCTATTATTGATATGAAGGAAGGGAATATTAAGTATCAATTTCCTCTTAAGAAAGGTATGGAACACTTCCCTAGAAAGAGAATGAAGTTACCTTTTGATTCTATTATTAGAACAAATTATGATGTTGATGCTTCATCTCTCGATAATACTTGATTCACACTTTCTGCGCCTAGCTGAAAGGCGTTAAAGAAAAGCGCTTATGGGAGACAACCCATTATTTTAGTTCTGCACTTTTGTTTTATATTTGAGTCTTGGAAGTTGTTACTACTGTAGCAACCTCTCCTTATCATATTGTTGTGCCAAGTAAAGTCTTTGATAGTAAGGTTGATACTAGATTTGGATTTCTGCGCAGAAACAGATTTCTTGCTGTCACAAATTTGAGTAGATCTCTCTGTAGGTAACTCAGAAAAAATCTGCCAATTTTCATGCGTGATCCTCAGATATGTATGCAGCTTTCATTCAATTTGAGCTTTTTCATTTGAGCAAGTTAAGTGCCCCTAAAAAATTCGTCTTTACGGACTGTTCTGTTTTGACAAATTCTGCCTTTTATTTCGCATTGCCTCTTTTGCTATGTTGAATGGATTTCTTTGTTCCGTTAACTTTCAGTAGCTTTGGGCAATGTCCAGAAGTGTTAAGAATGATTATGTCACCTCTGAATATGTGAATTTTTGATTATGCACTAACCCTCTAATGAGTTTGTTTTGAGTTTGGTGTGGAGGAAGTTTTCAAGGATCAAGAGAGGAGGATGATACAATATGATCAAGAAAAGTGAAAAGTCTAAGCTTGGGGATGCCCCCGTGGTTCATCCCTGCATATTTCAAGAAGTCTCAAGCATCTAAGCTTGGGGATGCCCAAGGCATCCCCTTCTTCATTGACAACTTATCAGGTCACCTCTAGTGAAACTATATTTTTATTCCGTCACATCTTATGTGCTTTACTTGGAGCGTCTGTTTGTTATTGTTTTTGTTTTTGTTTGAATAAACTCGGATCCTAGCATTCCTTGTATTGGAGAAAGACACGCTCCGCTATTTCATATGAACAATGGTATTCTTAGCGTTACTTTTAATGTTCATGGCGAAGGTTGAAACTACTTCGTTCATTGTTATATGGTTGGAAACAGAAAATGCTTCATGTGGTAATTGGTATATTGTCTTGAATAATTTGATACTTGGCAATTGTTGTGCTCAAATAGATCATGTTTAAGCTCTTGCATCATGTACTTTGCACCTATTAATGAAGAACTACCATAGAGCTTGTTGAAATTTGGTTTGCATGATTGGTCTCTCTAAAGTCTAGATATTTTCTGGTGAAGTGTTTGAACAACAAGAAAGACAGTGTAGAGTCTTATAATGCTTGCAATATGTTCTTATGTAAGTTTTGCTGTACCGGTTCATACTTGTGTTTGCTTCAAACAACCTTGCTAGCCAAGCCTTGTACTGAGAGGGAATACTTCTCGTGCATCCAAATTCTTGAGCCAAAACCTATGCCATTTGTGTCCACCATACCAACCTACTATGTGGTATTTCTCTGCCATTCCAAAGTAAATTACTTGAGTGCTACCTTGAAAATTTCATTCTTTGTCTTTGCAATATATAGCTCATGGGAAAATAGCCTTAAAAACTATTGTGGTAAAGAATATGTAGCTTATGTATCTTATTTCTTATAAGTTGCTTGTTGAGCGGTAACCATGTTTCGGGGACGCCATCAACTATTACACCTTTGTTGAATATCATGTGAGTTGCTATGCATGTTCGTCTTGTCCGAAGTAAGGGCGATTTATCATGATCAAATGGTTTGAGTATGCATATTGTTAGAGAAGAACATTGGGCCGCTAACTAAAGCCATGAATCATGGTGGAAGTTTCAGCTTTGGACATTAATCCTCAATCTCTTATGAGAATATTATCTCGTTGTTGAATGCTTATGCATTAAAGAGGAGTCCATTATCTGTTTTCTATGTTGTCCCGGTATGGATGTCCTTAGTTGAGATCTATCAAAAACGAGAAATCAAATGCGATCTATCTCCTTGGACCTTTGTACAGGCGGCATAGAGGTACCCCTTTGTGACACTTGGTTGAAACATATGTTATGCAATGATAATCCATGTAAATCCAAGCTAATTAGGACAAGGTGCGAGCACTATTGGTATTCTATGCATGAGGCTTGCAACTTATAGGATGTCTTATGCATAACACATATGAATTATTACTACCGTTGACAAAATTGTTTCTATGTTTTCAAAATAAAAGCTCTAGCACAAAAATAGTAATCCATGCTTCCCTCTGCGAAGGGGCCTTTCTTTTACTTTATGTTGAGTTAGTTTACCTACTTCTTTCTCTCTTAGAAGCAAACACTTGTGTCGACTGTGTGCATTGATTCCTACATACTTGCTTATTTGCATTCATCATATTACTTTGTGTTGACAATTATCCATGAGATATACATGTTGAAGTTGAAAGCAACCGCTGAAACTTATATCTTCCTTTGTGTTGCTTCAAAACTTTCTACTAAGAATTTATTGCTTTATGAGTTAACTCCTATGCAAGACTTATTGATGCTTGTCTTGAAAGTACTATTCATGAAAAGTCTTTGCTATATGATTCAGTTGTTTAATCATTGTCTTTACCATTGCTTCGAATCACTTCATTCATTTCATATGCTTTACAATAGTATTGATCAATATTATGATAGCATGTCACTTCAGAAATTATCCTTGTTATCGTTTACCTACTCGAGGGCGAGTAGGAACTAAGCTTGGGGATGCTTGATACGTCTCAAACGTATATATAATTTCTTATGTTCCATGCTAGTTTTATGACAATACTCACATGTTTTATACACACTTTACATCATTTATATGCATTTTCCGGCACTAACCTATTAACGAGATGCCGAAGCGCCAGTTCCTGTTTTGTGCTGTTTTTGGTTTTAGAAATCCTACACAGGAAATATTCTCGGAATTGGACGAAACGAACGCCCAAGGTCTTAATTTTCCACGGAGCTTCCAGAAGACCGAAGAGGATACGAAGTGGGGCCACGAGGCGCCCTAACCATAGGGCAGCGCGGCCAAGGAGGGGCCCGCGCCGGCCTATGGTGTGGGGCCCCCGTGCCTCCTCCGACTCTGCCCTTCCGCCTACTTAAACTCTCCGTCGCGAAAACCCTATTACCGAGAGCCACGATACGGAAAAAGTTCCAGAGACACCGCCGCCGCCAATCCCATCTCGGGGGATTCAGGAGATCGCCTCCGGCACCTTGCCGGAGAGGGGAATCATCACCCGGAGGACTCTACATCACCATGATCGCCTCCGGACTGATGCGTGAGTAGTTCATCCTTGGACTATGGGTCCATAGCAGTAGCTTGATGGTTGTCTTCTCCTCTTGTGCTATCATGTTTAGATCTTGTGAGCTGCCTATCATGATCAAGATCATCTATTTGTAATGCTACATGTTGCGTTTGTTGGGATCCAATGAATATGGAATACTATGTCAAGTTGATTATTGATCTATCATATATGTGTTGTTTATGATCTTGCATGCTCTCCGTTGCTAGTAGAGGCTCTGGCCAAGTTGATACTTGTGATTCCAAGAGGGAGTATTTATGCTCGATAGTGGGTTCATGCCTCCATTGAATCTGGGAGAGTGACAGCAACCTCTAAGGTTGTGGATGTGTTATTGCCACTAGGGATAAAACATCAATGCTTTGTCTAAGGATATTTGTGTTGATTACATTACGCACCATACTTAATGTAATTGTCTGTTGTTGCAACTTAATACTGGAAGGGGTGCGGATGCTAACCCGAAGGTGGACTTTTTAGGCATAGATGCATGCTGGATAGCGGTCTATGTACTTTGTCGTAATGCCCTAAGTAAATCTCATATTAGTCATCATGATATGTATGTGCATTGTTATGCCCTCTATATTTGTCAATTGCTCAACTGTAATTTGTTCACCCAACATGCTATTTATCTTATTGGAGAGACACCACTAGTGAACTGTGGACCCCGGTCCATTCTTTTACATCTGAAATACAATCAACCGCAATATCTCGTTCTCTGTTGTTCTTCACAAGCAAACATCATTCTCCACACCATACGTTTAATCCTTTGTTTACAGCAAGCCAGTGAGATTGACAACCTCACTGTTAAGTTGGGGCAAAGTATTTTGGTTGTGTTGTGCAGGTTCCACGTTGGCACCGGAATCCCTGGTGTTGCGCCGCACTACACTCCTTCACCAACAACCTTCACGTGCCCTTCATCTCCTACTGGTTCGACAACCTTGGTTTCATACTGAGGGAAACTTGCTGCTATACGCATCACACCTTCCACTTGGGGTTCCCAACGGACGTGTGCTTCACGCGTTATCACCCACACACGATACAAAGCACTTAAATAACTAGACCCACACACAAACCAAAGTACTTAAAGAACTACCACACACGAACCGAAACACTTAAAGAACTACACCCACACACGAACCAAAGCACTTAAAAACTACACTCACACACAAAGCAAAACACTTAAAGAACTACACCCACACACGAACAAAACACTTAACATTGGGTCGACACATGACCCGCTAGACACATGGACTCGACACACACACATACTAATCAGTTGTCGAAATCTTTGTCCTCACTGGGGGTGTCCTCTGAAGCGGTACTTGAGAGGTTCCACAACCACCGTTCATCATCCTCCACCCATGTCGACGCCTCTCCTTTGGCGCACTCCGCTTCATATTCGGCCCTCCTCTGCCGCTTTCCCGCCCTCCTCTCTCTCTTGTACGTCTGATTCTCCTTTCAGAATGCGCGCGTGGCCTGGACGTCTCCGGGATGGTCTCTGCGCCATTGTGCCATGAACTGCTCGTCCGCCTCGGTGGTATCAATCCGCCGCTGGCCATCTCTGTACCGTCGCGCTTCACCCTCCGAGCGAAGTAGCGGCTCAGTAGAGAGACTCTGGGCTTCCGTCAGAGACCTGACCTCCGGGAAGTTCATTTCATGGCGCGACCGGCCAAACCTCCAAGCCGCAACGTCGTATGCGCGGGCAGCAGCCTCCTTCGTGTAGAAGGTGCCGAGCCACACACGCGCACGACCGGCGGTGATTTCAGCCGCGAAATGGCCCGCAGCCCGCTGGCGAACGCTAGTGAAGCCCGTGTTGCTACGGCAACTAGGAGCCATCTCAACGGCAGCTGAGCTCAGAGGATTCTGTGGTGCTGTTGGATGAGAGAGGTGATGATGAGAGAAATGTTGCTGGTGCTGTTAGAGAAGAAGACATGGCTATATCTAGGCCGATGAGGGGCTGAAACGGCGGGAATACTTAGCGGGAGAGAATGAGCGCGAGAAGAATGACGGGAAATCATGGCGGGAAAAAAGGGCAGGAGAGAAGGGGCGGGAATACTTGGAGGGAAAAAATTGCAGGGCAGCTGCGCCGACGGCATGCCGTCGGCACACATAGTGTGAAGGTGTGTCGACGGCCTGGCCGTCGGCACAGCTAGACGCTGTTTCCTTCCCACTGACGTCGTTGTCGGTGGCTGTCGGTGGCCCCACCACCTTCCTATGTGCCGACGGCTAGGAGGCGTGCCGTCGGCACAGACGAGATGTGTGCCGACGGTTATCCTATGCCGACGGCTGCCTTCGGCCCAGATGATCCTGTGCCGACGGCTAAGCTGTGCCGACGGCGATCTTCCTGGCCTGACGGCGTGGCCTTCTGTGCCAACGGCGGCCGTCGGCCCACGTTCTGGCCGTCGGCACCTTGGCGGGTTCCCGTAGTGCCTATGGGAAAACCTCAACGCATGGGTGTTCAGCAACAGAGATAACCAATACTCATGTAAACCTATCATCAAAGATCATGGATGAGTTTGGACAATGGACAGCGGGAGTTGCAGTTGTCTTTGAGTTAATTTTGAGTGATTAGTCCTTAGTTTTTCTTTTAGCAGCCTGATGGTTCTCTGCCCGAATCTTCTGGGATAGGGACATGATATTGTAAATTACATCTCTACCTTCTTTAAAAATACAGCACGCATTCCCTGTGCTCTCCAAAAAAATGTTGTGGTGTATCACAAAAACGGCTATAAACAGCTCTTTTCGAAACGTAATTACTTGCCATAATGAGGTGTTGACATTTCACAGATCTTGTCCTATATATAGGTGCTCCGAACCTATTGTTCAGAGCATCCTTGGCAAGCCACACACACTGACACACAGCTCACAGAAAAGCAATGAAGGGAAGCCTCTGCCACGAGCTCGAGACTGGCCTCCCTGCCGCCGATGTGTGGGAGGTCTATGGAAGCCTCCTCCTTGCGCAGCTGATTCCACAGGTGCTTCCCACCATTGCCGCCAATGTTGAGGTTGCAGGAGATGGCGGGGTCGGAACAATCTTGCATGTCACCTTCTGTCCCGGTAAGAATCTGAACTCAGGCACTTCATCTGATCTACCCTGCTTCAGGCTGCATGCTGATTAATTTCATGTTGGCGATTTATGTTACTAGGCATCCCGCTGACATATCAAAAGGAAAAGTTCATCAAGGTCGACCATGAGAACCTTGTCAAGGAGGCGGTCGTGGTGGAAGGAACCGTCCTGGATCTGGGATTTCTGAAGTACCTGATGCGGTTTGAGATCGTAGAGAGTGCTGACAAGACTTGCGTGATAAAGTCAACCCTGGAATACGAAGTTGCCGACGGTGATACAAACACCGCATCCCTCGCCAGCACCGCTACTTTAGCTGGTCTGGCTGAGGCCATCACAAATCACCTCAAGGCGCAGAAGAGCGCTGAGAAAACTTCATAAGATCAAGCGTCCCACCAGATCTGTGTTAAAATAAGCTCCATGCATTTCCTTTGTAATTTACTATTCACTGTGTTATTGCTTATATTTGGAGTATGATTATAAGCTGTTGTTGCAACTTTCATCATGGTACCGCAAATTTGTGCAATGTATTTTTCTTAGAGTGAATTACACTTTTTACCATGTACTTGTGTAGTTGTGTATTTGTGACCAGTGTAACAAAAGAGTTACGTTTAACTCTTGTTTTCCAATTACATGAGCATGCTGATTGAGTGCCCTGTGGTATTTGTGTTCAACGGCAATATAGAAGTGATAATGTCAGTGCTAGTTGATAGCTAGGGTAATATAGAAGAAATAGTGTCCGTGCCAGGCCAGTACAGCTCTGAAGAAAAATAGCCAGAGTACAACTCATGTGACGCGAGCACAAAAGTATCAATAACCCTATGTTTCAGAGTATTTTTACTTCTGAGGCCCATGCATGATGCAAATCAAGCATCAATCTATCACCAGTTAAAGCCAGCCATGTCGATCAAGCTCCCAGAATGTACAATCAGATTATTATCATTTTCAGTGTACGAAGCATAATTTACTCTCACTTTGGATCTTTGTGTCCAATTGTTTTCCTCCCTGTTGCACCGAAGCATGTTTAGAATTTGAAAACCCACAATTATTAGTGTGATAATTGCCTGATCTGAGATGTCACATACTCTTTCTATGTATGTGGTTTGGCCCATATTATAGTATTACTTCGCTTCAGAACTTTTCTTTTTTGACAAGTTTCATTCACAAATAATGCTACTGTAACATTTTCGAAACAACCAGACAACAAGAGTATGGCATACTTGACACCGTACCTTTTTTTTAAACCATGCAGAAGAACGGTATGTGAAATTAAGTAACAGTAAAACTGAACCACCTAGGCCCCTTCTCAGTGTTTTGAGGTCCTCAACCGTCCGATCACAATCTTGGACGCCCAGAATCTCTCGGTCATCATCGTGTGTGGTGTTTTTGACCGCGTCAGCTTCGCGTTAGGCTCAACCCAAAATGACTGGGCCGCTACTCCTGAGAATGACCTTGATGCCTTGTGGTGAACCGGGCCTCTCCAAAGTGATTGGGCCGCTTAATTTGTTTGTCTGGGCTGCGAGTTGCGATCTGCCTCGACGGAAGGCCGTGGACACTGGACGCACAACGCTGCCTCCGCGGTCATTCCTTCGTGCAATTAATGGCTTTGAAGGTGCGCCGCCACGACCCTTCCGTTCCTTCTTCCTTGCTTTCCTGTTGAAGTCGGCGCCGTTTCTGGTCTGCTCACCTCTCCCTACTCATGAGGCAGTGTTCCTATGCGATAGCTATGCATTCCCACATTGCTGTTGAAATCTCGTAGGTATGGCAAGAACTCTAAATCTAAAATAGTTTCTTGATGAATGGCATGTTCCGAAATAGCAGAGGTCTTCGCGACTTGGCTAAGCATTCCCACATTGCTGATGGTTGTAGAGATTATGATTTAGATTTTCTTGCTATATCGGAGACGGGTAGGCGAGATTTCTCTCAAAGTTTTCTCGACCGTTTGTCGGGCGGGATTAACTTTCAGTGGTTCTCTCGCCGCCACGAGGTAGGTCAGGAGGCATTTTACTTGGCGTACGCATAGACACCATGACCGTCTTGACTAGTTCTGATGGAGAGTATCATATTAAGCTCGACATTCAGAATAAAGCAGACGGTTTCGTGTGGAGTCTGGTTGCTGTGTATGGTGCCGCCCAAGAAGAGTTTAAGGCTGACTTTTTACGTGAGTTGGTAAACCTTACAAAGGATAATTCTTACCCGATTTTAATCGGAGGTGATTTTAATTTGTTGAGGTTTCCTCATGAGAAAAGTGAAGGCCGCTTTGACGGTCATTGGCCTTTCTTGTTCAACTTGATAGCCTTGATTTAAGAGAGGTGTTTATGATTGGTCGACAGTTTACTTGGGCGAACAGCTTGCCGGAGCCCACATACGAGAAACTAGATCGCGTGTTGATGGATACCGAATGGGAAAATAAATACCCTCTGGTGTCAGTCCGCGCACTAGAACGTATTGAAAAACTGTCTGACTACGCTCCCATCCTTTTAACCACCGGGAATCCCACACCCGTTTGTAAGCGGCCGTTCAAATTTGAACTTGGCTGGTTATATCGAGAGGGATTTCATGATATGGTTAAAAGGGTTTGGGATAGACCGGTCGGGGGGAGCACGCCCATTTTGAGATGGAATAATAAAATGCGTTCTATGCGCAAACATCTCTCTGGGTTGGGCTGCCCATACGGCTGGTATTCTTAAAAAGAAAAGTCTCGCTTATCAACTCGTGATTGATGAGCTTGAGGCTGTTGCGGAGACTAGACCCCTGTCTACACATGAGATTGAGCTTAAAAATCAATCCAATGAACAGATGGCGGGTCTTCTTCGCGAAGAGGAGCTCAAATGGTATCAACGATCCAAAGCTCAATTCATCTTGGAAGGAGACTCGAATACGCGGTATTTCCATGGCTTAGCTAATGGGAGACACCGGAAAAAACGTATTCACTCTCTTATTCAAGATGAAGGGTTGATTGAAGGCCATGAGCAACTCAAGTCTTACATTACTAATTATTATAAGGGTCTGTTTGGTCCTCCGGAGGAAAGTACTTTCTCTCTTAACGAGGACTTAACGGATGATATACCCCAAGTTTCTTTGGAAGAAAACGGCTTGCTAACCGCACCTTATACCGAGGAAGAGGTTAAGAAGGCAGTTTTCCAAATGGAATGCAACAAAGCACCGGGTCCGGATGGGTTTCCAGCAGAGTTTTATCAAACTTTCCGGGATACTATTAAATCGGACCTTCTAGATTTGTTCAGTGATTTACACATTGGACAACTAGAATTATTTCGTCTAAATTTTGGTGAAGTTATCTTGTTACCGAAAATTAATGAGGCAGAAAGGATCCAACAATATAGACTCATTTGCCTATTAAATGTAAGTTTCAAGATTTTCACGAAAGTGGCCACCATTAGACTTAATACGGTTGCAGATCATGTTGTTTTACCATCGCAGACAGCCTTTATGCAAGGACGTAATATCCTTGATGGAGTGGCGGTTTTGCATGAGACGATACATGAGATGCATTCTAAGAAATTAAATGGGGTTATTTTAAAGCTTGATTTTGAGAAGGCGTATGATAAAGTTAAATGGTCTTTCCTTCAACAGACACTCAGGATGAAAGGCTTTTCGCCTGAATGGCGAGCTCTAATTCATGACTTCGTGTATGGAGGTAGTGTTGCAATCCGGGTTAATGATGACACCGGACACTACTTCCAAACACGAAAAGGGTTACGCCAAGGAGATCCGCTATCTCCGATGTTATTTAACATCGTAGCGGATATGTTGGCGGTACTCAAGAGAGAGCCAAGTCTGATGGTCAGATTGAAGGTGTGATTCCACATCTGGTTGATGGTGGCTTATCTATCCTTCAATACGCTGATGATACAATTCTTTTTATGGACCATGATCTTGAAAAAGCTCGAAATCTGAAATTAATTTTAGCAAGCTTTTGAGCAATTATCGGGATTGAAAATTAACTTCCATAAAAGTGAATTGTTCTCGCTTCGGTGATGCCCAAGACGATGTAGCTCGTATACGGAGTTATTTGGTTGTGGGCAAGGCCAATTTCCGATTCGCTATTTGGGTATTCCGATTCACTATCGGAGACCGACAATTGCGTAATGGAAATTAGTGGAAGAAAGATTACAAAAACGACTCAAGTAGTTGGAAAGGAAAATTGTTGTCCCTGGGTGGAAGATTGGTACTCATTAATTCAGTACTAACTAATATGGTACCGTATATGCTATCATTCTTCATCCTACCAAAAGGAATTCTGCATAAACTCGATTATTATCGATCCAGCATTCTTTGGCAAGGGGACAACGAGAAAAAGAAATATCGACCGGTTAAATGGAGTATAGTTTGTAGTCCCAAAGATCAAGGAGGGCTTGGAGTTCATGACCTGGAGGTCAAGAATTCAGCTCTTCTGGGTAAATGGCTTTTTAAGCTACTTACTGAGGATGGAATTTGGCAAACTATACTTCGGAGAAAGTACATCGGCTCGAAGACATTATCTCAGGTGGTTTGGAAACCTGGGGATTCACACTTCTGGGCTGGACTTATGGCGACAAAAAATGTCTTTTTTCGACATGGGACTTTCACCATTAAGAATGGAGCACAGATACGTTTCTGGGAAGATGCTTGGCTCGACAATGCACCCCTATGTGAACAGTATCCCGCTTTGTATAGAATTGCGCGTCGCCAAGGTGATACCATTGCAACTGTAATGGCTACATCACCCCCGAATGTGACGTTCGTACAGGTTTTACTAGGACAAAGGCTCGTGGCATGGAACAACCTAATTCAGCGGCTTGGAGATATTCAGCTATCGCTGCAGCCGTATGAATTTCGATGGAACCTCCACGTAGATGGTTCTTTTTCTGTAAAATCTCTATACAATGCGATGCTACTTTCTGATTTACCAGTTGATAATAATAAGAAAATTTGGAAGATGAAGATACCATTAGAAATTAAAATTTTTGGATGGTATCTTCGTCGAGGGGTTATTCTCACCAAAGACAATCTTGTTAAGCGGAATTGGCACGGAAGTACACGATGTGTTTTTTGTCATCATGATGAAACCATCAATCATTTATTCTTCCAGACGCAGTTTGCGAGATCTATATGGTCAGTCATCCAAGTAGCGTCTACCTTGTATCCTCCGACTAGTGTCGCTAATGTCTTTGGCAATTGGCTTCATGGTATCAGCTCAAGGTTTAAAATGCTTCTTAGGATGGGGGCGCTAGCAGTTATCTGGGCGCTCTGGCTATGTAGAAATGACAAGATCTTTAACGATAAAAATTGCTCTTTGTTGCAGGTTATCTACAGGTATTCTCCGTTCGTGGTTACCTCTTCAGCGTGTGGAGAACCGAGACCTGTTTACGGAGGTCTGTACACGGTTGGAGGATACGGCGAGGGATACTTTTTCCCTACATGGGTGGCAGCATAGTCTACGGATAGTTGCTCCACCTAGCTCTTAGGCGTTATATGATTCATCGTTCCGATATGTATTTCGCCTATTTTTGTTTTTTTGTAACTTTGGTCACTTGAGACAACAAACGGCTGTGTGCATCCTGGTTATGCAGAGGCTGGATGTAATTGCTTCTTGAAGTAATAAAGCATCCTTTATCGAAAAAAATGCGATAGCTATGCTTGATGCGTGGGTTTCCTTTTCATGCATAGGTTCTAATTCCTGTTTTCTCAGATTACTTATGTGCTCATTCCTGCTGTTATTTTGGTGGTTATGTTAGGATTATGGCAATCACGATGATGGGCGATGCGGAGGATGAAGTGGCGGCGACGAAGGTGGGGCGATGCAGAGGAGAAGGATGCAACATGAATGGATCGAGGACGTGAATAGATACGAGCAGGATACAGATGAGACAACACATGCGGAAACTCCCGATGGTGCAAGAGGAGGAGGTTGGGGACGACCTGCTCGACAAGCATCCTCCGCGGCGCATGAGTCACAGTCCACAAGAATAAGGTAAATTTAACCATAGTTCTTCACCTTCTATCTCTGAGCCCCTTTGCTGCCTCTCTCTCTCTCGGGTCCATCTTGCTGGGCGTCTGGGTCTGAGGGTGAGGACGAGGCTCCAATGAAGCAGAGGAGATGGTGTGCACAGCTGCTGCTTCGTACTAGATGTGATCATGTGAGCAAACAAATCTTAGGCGGAAGCGTTCCGCTGCATCTGGCTCAGACCTTCTCTCTGTACCGACCTCACCATTCCCGCCACTCCCGTGATCCCACTTAGATCACCCAGTCCGGACCCGGTAGGACGATGATGTCCTCTGGTTGTTCACTTTCTTACTCTACTAATCTTTTGCGGGACTGTAAAAGTTTGTTGTTTTGTAGCATGACATGGGAGTATCAGACTAAGAGCACTGACTTATCATGGAGCACTATCGCTATATACACATTTAGCTCTGTATGTGATTGGTTTCTATAACTTTTGCGGTTGCCAGCTGGCTTAATATATCTATTTCATATTTTCTTCTAGGTTCATTGGAATAATTGACACGAATAAATGAAAAAACTCTTCAACAGCAAAAAAACAGGTACAGGTTGCAATGTTCTTTAACCTCTCTTTATTAAGTAAACAAATACACTATTGGCATAGAAATATTTCCAAGCATGTTTCTATTCCAGCTAATAGTTATATGCATGGTTGTCCGAAGAGGTTATTTTGGCTATTCAGGATTGAACTATTATTAGTTCATAATTTGAACAGGTACATGTTGCAATGTTTATCTATCTCTACTTAATAATGAAATAGCTACAAGCGACAATACGCTTTAATCGCAGGTATATTTTACAAGCATTTAATATCATCTATTCGGTCATTTTGCCTGTTCTGGATTGGACTATCATTAGTTCATCATTTCTAATTACTAATTGCTTGGATGGGTTGGTGAAAGATTTATATTTATGTTGCGTCATTCGATTACTAATTATTGCTTATGCTTATGGCGATTCGGGGTGTGGGTTACATGTTTGTTCGTTTAATTTCAGTTTTCCACTAGAATTTTTTTGAGCCTTTATTTTTCCCTCAGCAGCATATCATTTTAGATGGTGTAATATTGCAAAACAAATCCTTAAAGTTCAGCAAACAGTCTGGCAGGCATGTCACTCTAATTACCTTTGCACTTTTTAATTAAGTATTGATAGGATTTTTCAAGTTTAATATTTCATTCTCCATTCTAAGCCTATCATTTACTTGATATTTATTTCAGAAACACAATATCTGGGCAGGATAACACTGGCAATCCATCTGTCTGCCATCATTAAGTTGCAAGTACAAATTTTAGTTGGATTTTGCAATCTTCAGAGGCTCCATTTGACTGTAAGAAGTTTCAAATTAAAAAAAAAACTTGTTTGTGTGTCTTTCAGGCTAACCTGATTGCGGCCATTTTTTGTGTTACCTGAGTGTAAATGGACATGCTTTTATTTTCATAGGTGATTCTCATTTCTACAGTATGCAAGGACAGATGGACAACAAACGTGCTGATGTGAAGATACAAGTAAATCTGAGATCAGAAAGAGGTGAGTTGAAATTTTATTGGTTTGATGTATCGGCACAGTATAATAAGTGGGTTGATCTTATTCACCTAACTATGTTGATATGTCAAACTTAAGTCAATTATGTTGTTGTTCAAATGGAATCGTGGATGCTGTCTATGAATCATAATAAAGATATTGAATATTCCTAATTTGGATAAGTGCTTTGATTCTTGCATATTTCTTAGATGATTATTTTTTGAAGATTTAGATGAATGTTTCTGTTTCTGATTGGCTCTACCACGAGGGACATCTTTAGTCTCAATGTTGCACTTCACATTAGCATTTAGGTTTAGCCATTAAAACAGAGTGCATTTGCTCAACAATGCAAGACTTGAATTGTTCGAACATGACCTTCATATTAGAGGTGAAGTTTGAGCAAGAATATAAGATACAAGCTTTAAGAGGATAGAGTTTGTACTGTCTTTCTCTATCCCTGTTTTGTACTATGTTCTCATTAATGTGATATAGAGAAAATGTAAAAAAAGCAAGAGCATATTTGTTCTGAATTTATACAATACAATGTGCTACATAACATGTATAATCTTATTTTAATGCAAATTGTCAAGGTTTATAAAATATACTACCTATCTACCAGTTTTTTCAAACATTCTTCCTACAAATAGACGGGCGCGACAACTTGCGCCTTCATGGTCTAGTATATAGAAGAAAGAAATGCCAATAGAAAGGCCGGAGTACACGACCAGAAGTTACAAATGGGGCAGACACGACAACCTCTGAGCGACCAAACTGAGAAAAGGAAGAAAAAACAGACTGAACTAATAGCAGACTGAAATGAGATAGAACTTGCAAAAAAAACCCATGACTCCAACCCAAACGACCTTGAGGAACAGATGTTCAGTGAAGCTAAGTCGCTTCAGTTGCCCATAACCTAGCAGCAGTAATTATCAGGGATAAGATAACTTTCTATTCTTAATAGGTGATCCCATTTTCCTGCACATGCAAGGTATACACCTCATCAAGAACGTCCAACCAATCCTAGCCTTCCACCTGAACAGTCTGCCATGTCACCATTTTGTTTTATTAGATTGTTTATATAGCTGATTAACAGTTTATCACAACGTCACTAAAAATAGTCCGCATGTTTCCTCTCCACACTGATCACTAACTTGACCCTTGCCCTCCTCAAACGATCACAACATTGATGGACATTAATTAATTTATTTGGCATGCACCTTCGCTCCTTCCTCTCCTCGCAGCACTAGGGGCAAACGGAACCACCGACCCAAGTCAGCAGCCTGTCATGTCATTACTTTTGTTTTTCATTTTTCTGGAGCTGATAATCACTATGGAACGTCAGCTGAAAATAGAACATAAGTAGGGCACGTTTCTTCTCCATTATTGCAAATAGAACATAAGTGGGGCACGTTTCTTCTCCATTATTGCAAGTTTGTAACCGATGTGTAAATTAGCCATTGCACTCCTCAAACCGTCCATTTTTTAATTGCAGGGACATGATTTGCTTCGTCTGCTATGTGAGAACTGATCAGTATTTAACTTGGCCTTGGGAGAGCATCTTTGAGGTCACCTATGCCAGGTTGGTCGTGGGATGTGTGGACCAGATATTCTCCTGTTAATTTGCCCTTCGTGATTTGATTTGTCTGCTTCTAATCTCCCCTCCGCGGACCAGATCTCCACCTGTAAATCTCCACGAGCTCCCTGGAGTACCATCGGCCAGGGTGTGATGGCTTCATGATTATGGTTGCAACTTTTGTGAAGTAACATGAAACTTAGTTTCACAGGCAGGCTCAGGTTGCAGCGTGGTTTCGTTGCTTCTTTTCTACATCATTGCCTCCTTTGATCGATGAAGGATTTTTGCCTCCACATGGTGCTTCTAGGGTTCTACTTCCATGAACTATCTGGTGCAAGGTTGGCATTCATTTAGTTTTCAAAGTTTGATGATACCACACACAGTTTGATGGTACATCGATAATATGATAGCATAAGATACTCATACTCATAACAGGCAGATGGTTACCAGGGCTCTTTCTGGAACAAGAGGAAATGCATAGATTGTATAGGGTGGAACTGAAGCCGGGATCATCCAAGTATGGAGCAGATTGACTACTCATGCAAACAGTCAGGCGTAACTCATGCTTCTGCATCACAGTGTGCAAAAATTCACTCTGTTTTGATCCTTTCGGATGGACCTGCAGGTTTCTCCCAGTGATGCTTTGATTTGATTCATAGTGATCAATCAACTGCATCTCATTTGCCTATCGGGCCTGCACACAGATAGATTGACTACGCTCCTGCAATTTGCTTGGATCAAACACTAGCGCTGCTCCAACAGTAGAAGAGGTTTAATTAATTCAGAATCCCGGTTGAGAAGAATTTTCTTAAAATCAGAAATTGATTTACACGAGAATCGCCATGTCTGCTGGTACAGTTTTAGGCTAAGTAAAGTTAGCCTGTAAAGGTCCATACGTACAGAAATCCAAACCAGGGGTGCAAAATTGTCAACAGCCCGCAGTGTGTTTTATACTAGTAGACAAGCTTCACTTATAAATACCAGTTATACTTGAAACAGCACCCAACAAGAGGCTTAACATAATTGGCAGTTTACCATTATTTTATTCAAAGATAGTACCACATACATGTTGAAAGTACATCTAGGGTATCTACCCATAGAGGGCACATGCTCACCAGGTGCCAGGAATCTTTCCTGGAACAAGAGGAAATGCATACACTTGTATGATAAAACTAAAGCTGAGGTCAACCAGGCAATTAAGGAGCAGATCGACACTACTCTCGCAAACGGTCCGGTACAACTCATGCTTCCTCGTCACGGCGTGCAACAACCATTATGTGTTGGACGGGCCTGGAGGTTTCTCCTTGGGATGCTTCGATCCATAGTGATCAATCAACTGCTTCTCGTTAGCCAGCTGCGTCTGCACACAGATATAGAGAGGCCATTTACAGAACGAACAGCGAAATATAAGCATGATGCTACATGAAGTTCACACCGCACCATCCAACAGGTGCAAAGCTTATGTGTAGAAGCAGGAATCCGTTAACTAACTATACACCATGTACTATTCTTTTTCGAGAACTATACACCAGATACTATTCTTTTTTTGTGTGAAATAGACATCATAAACTACTCATTACGTTTCCCCACAATTTCAAACCGAGCTGCCCAAAATGGGATCATGACAGTGCGTATCATGTTGGTGGGAGCTAGGGAGAAGTTCATCAATCATCACATCTCTTCTCTCCTACTTGGGCTACTCGCGATCCAACTCTTCCCTGTGATTAATAGGGAGTAGATGATTTAGCAAAACAGAATTGCTACTTGGTAGCCCAAAAGGGGAACAGGACATGGCGCATGGGATCGGAATGAGACACTGCCGATCTATCGTATATACTCAGGACTAGGATGAACTGCTCACCCGAATCGCGTGTGAGATCGACATCGCCGTGAATCGGTCCATCGGGACATGGGGTAGGTAAAAGGGGAATGGCGATTAGGATGAAGACCCTGGATGCTGACCTTGCAGACGGGGCAGACGATCTTGAGCCCTTCGGCGCGGGCCTCGAGCTGCGAGCCCTTGGACTTCTGGTTCTTCTCCGCGCTCCGCCGCTGCGCGTCAATCTTCTGCTTGCCCCGCGTCATCCCGCCGCCTCTCTCCCCTTCCGCGTCCGGTCGATCCCGAGCCGAGCTCCACCGTCTCCGTCCAAACAACCACCACGGCTCTTCTGGATCCTTCCGTTCCGCTGTCTGGCAGGCCAGCATGGGCGACCCATGGCCCTGTATACTGTATAGGTGGGTGGGCTTTCTTTCCCTTCCTCGGTCGCCCGGGGCCGGGCCTTCCCACAGCTGAGAATCAGCCCAGCCTCCTCCGGATGGATGTATTTTTTGGTCCAGGAAGACCTATTTTTCCAGCGGCGAATTCAGGATGAATGGAAGTTTTTGATAAAATACGGAGAATTCAGACAAAACTAGGCGAAACTCGTTCAAACATAAGCGAAATTTAATAATATTTAAGATATATAGGCGAGTCTGTACATATATAGGCCGAATTCGTACATATATATGAATTCGACGACAGAAACATAAACTACTACATGTCGTCGTCGCTCGAGTTCCCGGCGTTCGACGCCGCCGGCGGCATCCCCAGGGGGGAGTTGCTGACCTCGATGTGCGCGAGAACACGGGCGAGCGTGCGGCCCGGCGGACCCAACCAGCGGCGGCGGCCGGCGTCGTTGTTACGCGCTGGAGGAGGGGGAGGACCGTCGTACGCTGCGAGTTCCCGTTCGTGCCGGAGACGGAAGAACTCGTTCGAGACGTCGTAGTTGTCTGCGCGGTACCGCTCCTCCGCCCGCTGCTCATCGGTGAGGGTGACCAACACAGCGTCGATAGCGGCGTCGAGCTCGTATCCTCCCACCGGAAGCGGTGGGATCGAGACTCCCCCCGCGCTCAGGCGCCATCCTCCGGGCACGCGGAAGTCCGGCGGCGCCGGGTAGCTCGCCATGTGCAGGAGTCCCGCCTCCCACTGGTGTAGGGAACGGCGGCCGAAGCCGTTGTTCGCCGCGCCGTGGCCCGCCATTGCTCGCTGGTGGATGTGGATTGGGGAGAGAAGATAGGGCTGGGGAGAGGAGGGAGACGGCGGTGGTGAATGCGGCGACACGCGGTAGGTTCCGCGATAAATAGAGCGAGCCGCACGTGAATCCGAGGCGATGCCGCGTGGAAGCTGCACGTCCGGCGAAGTCTGACCGGTGGCAGGCTTTTGAAGCGCGCGGAATACGATTGGCATCTGTCACCGACAAGTCGGGGCCACCATCCGCGCGAGAAGCTTTCTCGATGTTTCCTACGCTTTCGTTTCGTCCGGAGTCCCCGAGCGCTCCCCGGGGGGCTGGGGATGACCTGGGCTCGCCGGACAGATGAAACCACAAATCCGGGCGAAAACGAGGTTCCGGGGGCGCGGCTGGGCCGTTCGTCCATCCGGATGAAAAAAAGGGGTGCCGGGGGGCTTTCCGGGGAGACGGATGGAGATTCTCTAAAAAGTGATGTCGGCTGCTAGCAGTTTTTCAAACGCTACAAACAGGAATTGCAACACATATGGATCAAAACAAGATCAAGCATATCAGAGATAAATCCAAATGAATAGTACTAATTATTATTATATCACAACCAAATAGTTTCATCAAATCACGAATAGTTTAATAAATATTATAAAATAAAAATGAAGTACCTGACAAGGTATTAACTTGTCAATGCCTACAAGTTGTAGACTAGGGTTTCATAGAAAGTAGAGGGCAAGTAGATCTCGAAGGTTTCAGCCGAAAAGATGCTCGACTGCTAAAAACTAGGGTTGTGTTGACAATGAATCGATCATTTCTTTCTCCCTCGACTTCCCCTTATATAGGAGGCGGAGCCGAGGGTTTCGTGATGTACAAGTTACAAACAGCGGGAGACTCTTTGAGTTCGTCCCGTATAGTTACAAGTCTCTATTCCTAATATATCTCTATCTTCCATATCGATGCTTTATTGGGCTTCCGGGCTTTGTAATCTTCAGGTCATGGGCCTCCAGTAAACCCCGGTTACCTTCTTCGGCAGGCCCATTAGGGATGCGTATGTCAGTAGCCCCCGAGATTTTGCTTGAATCGTAGAATCGAGTAAAATCTCCATCATTACAATTAACTCATAATTTATTCGAGTCACTAGACAATTTCCATAGAACAGTTATATATTGTGCAGGGATAATGGTAAATTGGGCTGGTTCATCTAACGGATCAGGTACCAGTTAACTGCTCTCGTGGCAATCCTGCAAAAACCTACTTCAAGGTCAAGTCCCTAGACTCGATCCCGGTATACTGGCGTAATTCAACATGTGCCGCTTAAGGTCTTACCATGATCCTAATTCCAGTCCTATTTTATCGAGTACCTAACACGTCCGTTAGGATTTTTCTTCGCATCTGTTGATACGGAAAAAAGTAGCAGAGCGCATTCATGTGCGATACCACGCCACACAGGACGGATCCCGGGGTCTTACCTTCGTAAAATATTACGGCATTCCGAGATTTTTTCGCGGCGGACGCGCTCTGAGAATATATTGTCGAGTGCCTTTTCCGGCTACTGGAATGGCATATTTATTCGAGTCATATAATGACTTACTATCTTGACCTCCCGATGGGAGTATATGAAGAGTTATGTTTTAACTCGAACATGTACAATGATACTCCTTATATTTCATCGGGTGCACGACCAGCGCTTCCGATGGGAATAGCCCCCGAGGCTACAACCAAGTGCTTGTACTTGGTTGTAGGCTCAACTTTTTACTGTCTTGTCGGTATATTGTCAGCTTCTCATTTTGTTCATTTTTATCGGGTGCGCGACCAGCGCTCCCCATGGGAGTAGCCCCCGAGGCTACAGCCAAGTAGCCAAGTACTTGTACTTGGTTGTAGGCTCAATTTTTCTATTTTGTATCAACTCGATATTTTCTTTTGTTGCCTCCCTCTTATCAGAAATATGAACAATATTTTTGATAAGAGTATCCCCCGAGCATATGACCAAATGCTTTGTATTTGATCATAAGCGCCCGATGTTTTTCTGGTTAGCTCACTCGTGGTTTTCCCTGTCGCTATATTTGATAGAAACACTCGATGTTTTTCTTCAGAATGATATCATTGCTGACGATAGCCATGACCACCTCCTTGAAAACCACTGCTCCTGTCACGTCTCTGAAGTGTGGGTCCAAAGTTCTACACGGTCGACACGTTGCACAAGTGGGGACACACGTCCTCCGCAATTACCGGCACACAGGCAGTAACTTCTGTCCAGTAACTTCTTGCCGAAAAGATGATTATACCCTTGTTGACACGCGTAAGGCGTAAGATTCATTTTCCTTTCATCCAACGGTGCGACGGATCGGTTCCTCGCTATAAAACTGCCCCTTCGTCCTCATTCTCCCCCTTCGCTGCGCCGTTCTTCTATGTCCTCTCTCCAGTTCTGCCATTGCCGTCCCCAAGCTCCTCACGCTCGTGCTTCCAATCATCCCCCTTCTCCACTAAAGCTCAGCATTATGCCGCTGCGCACCAAACTGATGAGGCACACCACTCCAGGCACCAACGCATCGATGGAGAATGTGGAGATCTCTGGATGGGAGAGATCCAAAATCTCCAACCAGGACCAGAAGACCCTCAAGAAGCTTTGCCTGGTCAAGACGGAGGGCTCGCTGATCTTCCCTAGCGACGAAATCTTCCCGCATCCTCCAATTGTTTACCGGGTAACTTTCATCGATCACCTCATTCACGGCCTTTCCACCCCCATCCACGATTTTCTTCGTGGACTTCTCTTTGTTTACGGTATTCAGCTGCATCAGCTGACCCCCAACTCCATCCTCCATATCTCGATTTTTATCACCTTGTGTGAGTGCTTCCTCGGGACCCATCCTCATTGGGGCCTATGGAAGCATATTTTTTATCTCTGGCGCAACAGCTCCCGCAACGTCGCCTACAATGTGGGCGGCGTGCGCATCTACGTCCGACCCGGCGTTGACTACTTCGACGTCAAATTCCCCGACCCCGTCTAAGGGTGGCGCAGAAGGTGGTTGTACGTCCAGGAGGAGTACAACAACTCCCAAGAGTACAACATCGCTCCTTTTGATGGTGCCACAAAAATCCTCAGGTGCTGATCCTGGGACGCCAAGGCTACTACCGAAGAAAGGATAGCTACGGATGCTCTGATGAAGCGCATCCACCAGCTCCAGAACACCCACGGTGAAAAACTGTCGGGTGTTCAAATCACTGGTTATTTCCTTAGGATCAGGGTGCAGCCTCTGCGGGCTCGCAAAAACCCCCTTTGGATGTATGCTGGCGAGAAAGACGTTGATCACTTATCCAAAGATCTCTCTGTGAAGGACTTGGAGAAGTGATACGTCTCCGACGTATCGATAATTTCTTATGTTCCATGCCACATTATTGATGATATCTACATGTTTTATGCATACTTTATATCATTATTATGCGTTTTCCGGAACTAACCTATTGACGAGATGCCGAAGGGCCAGTTCTGTTTTCTGCTGTTTTTGGTTCCAGAAATCCTAGTAAGGAAATATTCTCGGAATCGGACGAAATCAAGGCCCAGCATCCTATTTTTCCACGAAGCTTCCAGAACACCCGAGAGTCGCCAGAGGGGGGCCACTCGGGCCCCAGATGACAGGGCGGCGCGGCCTAGGGGGGGCGCCCCCCTAGTGTGTCACCGCCTCGTCGCCTCTCCGACTCCGCCTCTTCGCCTATAAAAAGGTCCCTGACCTAAAACTTCGATACGAAAAGCCACGGTACGAGAAACCTTCCAGAGCCGCCGCCATCGCGAAGCCAAGATCCGGGGACAGGAGTCTCTGTTCCGGCACGCCGCCGGGACGGGGAAGTGCCCCGGAAGGCTCCTCCATCGACACCACCGCCATCTCCATCAACGCTGTCTGTCTCCCATGAGGAGGGAGTAGTTCTCCATCGAGGCTCGGGGCTGTACCGGTAGCTATGTGGTTAATCTCTCTCCTATGTACTTCAATACAATAATCTCATGAGCTGCCTTACATGATTGAGATTCATATGATGATGCTTGTAATCTAGATGTCATTGTGCTAGTCAAGTGGGTTTTACTTATGTGATCTCCGGAGACTCCCTGTCCCACGTGTGTAAAGGTGACAGTGTGTGCACCGTGTGGGTCTCTTAGGCTATATTTCACAGAATACTTATTCGCTGTTATGAATGGCATAGTGAAGTGCTTATTTATATCTCTTTATGATTGCAATGTGTTTTGTATCACAATATATCCGTGTGCTACTCTAGTGATGTTATTAAAGTAGTTTATTCCTCCTGCATGGTGTAATGGTGACAGTGTGTGCATCGTGTAGTACTTGGCGTAGGCTATGATTGTGATCTCTTGTAGATTATGAAGTTAACTATTGCTATGATAGTATTGATGTGATCTATTCCTCCTTTCGTAGTGTGAAGGTGACAGTGTGCATGCTATGTTAGTACTTGGTTTGGTTATGTTGATCTGTTATGCACTCTAAGGTTATTTAAATATGAACATTGAATATTGTGGAGCTTGTTAACTCCGGCATTGAGGGTTCGTGTAATCCTACACGGTTAGTGGTGTTCATCATCCAACAAGAGAGTGTAGAGTCTAGCATCTATTTATTTATTCTGTTATGTGATCAAAGTTGAGAGTGTCCACTAGTGAAAGTATGATCCCTAGGCCTTGTTCCTAAATACTGCTACCGCTGCTTGTTTACTGTTTTACTGCATCTGTACTTCCTGCAATATTACCACCATCAACCACACGCCAGCAAGCACTTTTCTGGCGCCGTTACTACTGCTCATACTTATTCATACCACCTGTATTTCACTATCTCTTCGCCGAACTAGTGCACCTATTAGGTGTGTTGGGGACACAAGAGACTTCTTGCTTTGTGGTTGCAGGGTTGCATGAGAGGGATATCTTTGACCTCTTCCTCCCTGAGATCGATAAACCTTGGGTGATCCACTTAAGGGAAACTTGCTGCTGTTCTACAAACCTCTGCTCTTGGAGGCCCAACACTGTCTACAAGAATAGAAGCTCCCCAAGCTATTTTCTGGCGCCGTTGCCGGGGAGGAAAGGTAAAAGGCACTCATACTCCGGTCCCAGGTAAAAGTACTCTTCTGGCGCCGTTGTGTGTGTGCTCGAAGCTATTTCCTTTAGATCCTGCAATTGCATCTTTTTGTTTCTTGTTTACACTAGTTTGGCATAATGGACAACAATGAGCTTCTTATTCTATTTCCTGATTTAAGACATGGATGGTTTGATGCGAAAATTAAAAAACCTATGGAAAATATTAGTATGAACGCTTTGAACACCATTGTTGATAATGATATAGAAAGTTCTAAGCTTGGGGAAGCTGGTTTTCATGATCTTTTTAGTCCCTCAAGCATTGAGGAGAAAATTTTCTTTGATGATACTTTGCCTCCCATATATGATGATTATAATGATAGTGGTCTTTTAGTACCGCTTTGTTATGGAGGATAAATTTGATTATGATTACAATATGCCTCCTATATTTGATGATGAGAATAATAATGATAGCTACTTTGTTGAATTTGCTCCCACTATTACTAATAAAATTGATTATGCTTATGTTGGGAGTGGTACTAATTTTATGCATGAGACTCATGATAAGAATGCTTTATGTGATAGTTATATTGTTGAGTTTGCTCATGATGCTACTGAATGTTATTATGAGAGAGGAAAATATGGTTGTAGAAATTTTCATGTTACTAAAACACCTCTCTATGTGTTGAAATTTTTGAAGCTACACTTGTTTTATCTTTCTATGCTTGTTGCATTATGCTTCATGAATTTGTTTATTTACAAGATTCCTATGCATAGGAAGCATGTTAGGCTTAAATTTGTTTTGAATTTGCTTCTTGATGCTCTCTTTTGCTTCAACTACTATCTCTTGCGAGCGCATCATTAAAACTGCTGAGCCCATCTTAATGGCTATAAAGAAAGAACTTCTTGGGAGATAACCCATGTGTTTATTTTGCTACAGTACCTCTATTTTATATTTGAGTCTTGGAAGTTTTTACTACTGTAGCAACCTCTCCTTATCTTAGTTTTATTGCATTGTTGTGCCAAGTAAAGTCTTTGATAGTAAGGTTCATACTAGATTTGGATTACTGCGCAGAAACAGATTTCTTGCTGTCACGAATCTGGGCCTAATTCTCTGTAGGTAACTCAGAAAATTATGACAATTTACGTGAGTGGTCCTCAGATATGTACGCAACTTTCATTCAATTTGAGAATTTTCATCTGAGCAAGTCTGGTGCCTCAATAAAATTCGTCTTTTCGGACTGTTCTGTTTTGACAGATTCTGCCTTTTATTTCGCATTGCTTCTTTCGCTGTGTTGGGTGGATTTCTTTGTTCCATTAACTTCCAGTAGCTTTGAGCAATGTCCAGAAGTGTTAAGAATGATTGTGTCACCTCTGAACATGTGAGTTTTTGATTATGCACTAACCCTCTAATGAGTTTGTTTTGAGTTTGGTGTGGAGGAAGTTTTCAAGGGTCAAGAGAGGAGGATGATCTACTATGATCAAGAAGAGTGAAGAGTCTAAGCTTGGGGATGCCCCGGTGGTTCATCCCTGCATATTTCAAGAAGACTCAAGCATCTAAGCTTGGGGATGCCCAAGGCATCCCCTTCTTCATCGACAACATTATCAGGTTCCTCCCTTGAAACTATATTTTTATTCGGCCACATCTTATGTACTTTACTTGGAGCGTCTGTGTGCTTTTGTTTGTGTTTTTGTTTGAATAAATGCTTGTGTGGGAGAGAGACACGCTCCGCTGGTTCGTATGAACACATGTGTTCTTAGCTTTTAATGTTCATGGCGAAGGTTGAAATTGCTTCGTTCATTGTTATATGGTTGGAAACGGAAAATGCTACATGTAGTAATTGGTAAAATGTCTTGAATAATTTGATACTTGGCAATTGTTGTGCTCATGTTTAAGCTCTTGCATCATTTACTTTGCACCCATTAATGAAGAAACACCTAGAGCTTGCTAAATTTGGTTTGCATAATTGGTCTCTCTAAAGTCTAGATAATTTCTAGTATTGAGTTTGAACAACAAGGAAGACGGTGTAGAGTCTTATAATGTTTACAATATGTCTTTTATGTGAGTTTTGCTGCACCGGTTCATCCTTGTGTTTGTTTCAAATAACCTTGCTAGCCTAAACCTTGTATCGAGAGGGAATACTTCTCATGCATCCAAAATCCTTGAGCCAACCACTATGCCATTTGTGTCCACCATACCTACCTACTACATGGTATTTCTCCGCCATTCCAAAGTAAATTGCTTGAGTGCTACCTTTAAAATTTCCATTCTTTACCTTTGCAATATATAGCTCATGGGACAAATAGCTTAAAAACTATTGTGGTATTGAATATGTACTTATGCACTTTATCTCTTATTAAGCTGCTTGTTGTGCGATAACCATGTTTTCTCAGGGACGCCATCAACTACTCTTTGTTGAATATCATGTGAGTTGCTATGCATGTCCGTCTTGTCTGAAGTAAGAGAGATCTACCACTTTAATGGTTAGAGCATGCATATTGTTAGAGAAGAACATTGGGCCGCTAACTAAAGCCATGAACCATGGTGGAAGTTTCATTTTTGGACACATATCCTCAATCTCATATGAGAACACTAATTGTTGCTACATGCTTATGCATTAAAGAGGAGTCCATTATCTGTTGTCCATGTTGTCCCGGTATGGATGTCTAAGTTGAGAATAATCAAATGCGAGAAATCCAAAATGCGAGCTTTCTCCTTAGACCTTTGTACGAGCGGCATGGAGGTACCCCTTTGTGACACTTGGTTAAAACATGTGTATTGCGATGATCCCGGTAGTCCAAGCTAATTAGGACAAGGTGCGGGCACTATTAGTATACTATGCATGAGGCTTGCAACTTGTAAGATATAATTTACATAATACATATGCTTTATTACTACCGTTGACAAAATTGTTTCTTGTTTTCAAAACCAAAGCTCTAGCACAAATATAGCAATCAATGCTTCCCTCTGCGAAGGGCCTTTCTTTTACTTTTAATGTTGAGTCGAGTTCACCTATCTCTCTCCACCTCAAGAAGCAAACACTTGTGTGAACTGTGCATTGATTCCTACATACTTGCATATTGCACTTGTTATATTACTCTATGTTGACAATTATCCATGAGATACACATGTTATAAGTTGAAAGCAACCGCTGAAACTTAATCTTCCTTTGTGTTGCTTCAATACCTTTACTTTGATTTATTGCTTTATGAGTTAACTCTTATGCAAGACTTATTGATGCTTGTCTTTAAGTACTATTCATGAAAAGTCTTTGCTTTATGATTCATTTGTTTACTCATGTCATTACCATTGTTTTGATCGCTGCATTCATTACATATGTTTACAATAGAATGATCAAGGTTATGATGGCATGTCACTCCAGAAATTATCTTTGTTATCGTTTACCTGCTCGGGACGAGCGAGAACTAAGCTTGGGGATGCTGATACGTCTCCGACGTATCGATAATTTCTTATGTTCCATGCCACATTATTGATGATATCTACATGTTTTATGCATACTTTATGTCATTATTATGAGTTTTCCGGAACTAACCTATTGACGAGATGCCGAAGGGCCAGTTCCTATTTTCTGCTGTTTTTGGTTCCAGAAATCCTAGTAAGGAAATATTCTCGGAATCGGACGAAATCAAGGCCCAGCATCCTATTTTTCCACGAAGCTTCGGAACACCCGAGAGTTGCCAGAGGGGGGCCACTGGGGCCCCAGATGACAGGGCGGCGCGGCCTAGGGGGGGGGGGGCGCCCCCCTAGTGTGTCACCGCCTCGTCGCCTCTCCGACTCCGCCTCTTCGCCTATAAAAAGGTCCATGACCTAAAACATCGATACGAAAAAGCCACGGTACGAGAAACCTTCCAGAGCTGCCGCCATCGCGAAGCCAAGATCTGGGGGACAGGAGTCTCTGTTCCGGCACGCCGCCGGGACGGGGAAGTGCCCCCGGAAGGCTCCTCCATCGACACCACCGCCATCTCCATCAACGCTGCTGTCTCCCAATGAGGAGGGAGTAGTTCTCCATCGAGGCTCGGGGCTGTACCGGTAGCTATGTGGTTAATCTCTCTCCTATGTACTTCAATACAATAATCTCATGAGCTGCCTTACATGATTGAGATTCATATGATGATGCTTGTAATCTAGATGTCATTGTGCTAGTCAAGTGGGTTTTACTTATGTGATCTCCGGAGACTCCTTGTCTCACGTGTGTAAAGGTGACAGTGTGTGCACCGTGTGGGCCTCTTAGTCTATATTTCACAGAATACTTATTCGCTGTTATGAATGGCATAGTGAAGTGCTTATTTATATCTCTTTATGATTGCAATGTGTTTTGTATCACAATATATCTGTGTGCTACTCTAGTGATGTTATTAAAGTAGTTTATTCCTCCCGCACGGTGTAATGGTGACGAGTGTGTGCATCGTGTAGTACTTGGCGTAGGCTATGATTGTGATCTCTTGTAGATTATGAAGTTAACTATTGCTATGATAGTATTGATGTGATCTATTCCTCCTTTCGTAGTGTGAAGGTGACGAGTGTGCATGCTATGTTAGTACTTGGTTTGGTTATGTTGATCTGTTATGCACTCTAAGGTTATTTAAATATGAACATTGAATATTGTGGAGCTTGTTAACTCCGGCATTGAGGGTTCGTGTAATCCTACACACGTTAGTGGTGTTCATCATCCAACAAGAGAGTGTAGAGTCTAGCATCTATTTATTTATTCCGTTATGTGATCAAAGTTGAGAGTGTCCACTAGTGAAAGTATGATCCCTAGGCCTTGTTCCTAAGTATCGCTACCGCTGCTTGTTTACTCGTTTTACTCGCATCCGTACTTCCTGCAATATTACCACCATCAACCACACGCCAGACAAGCACTTTTCCGGCGCCGTTACTACTTGCTCATACTTATTCATACCACCTGTATTTCACTATCTCTTCGCCGAACTAGTGCACCTATTAGGTGTGTTGGGGACACAAGAGACTTCTTGCTTTGTGGTTGCGGGGTTGCATGAGAGGGATATCTTTGACCTCTTCCTCCCTGAGATCGATAAATCTTGGGTGATCCACTTAAGGGAAACTTGCTGCTGTTCTACAAACCTCTGCTCTTGGAGGCCCAACACTGTCTACAAGAATAGAAGCTCCCGTAGACATCAAGAAGCTCATTCGACGTTTTTCCTCGTTAAGCAAGAAACACGATGTTCCAACCTCTTGCCGCGTGGAGCCGTATAGTGGCAACCACGCCCTTCCCGAAGTAAGTAACTTTTTTCTGCGAGTTGTGCTTTTATTTTCCGACTGCTTCCTCATTTGTTTTGTATATTCACCTTGATCTTGCTTTTTCATCTTGCAGAACCACCAAGTTCTATCTTCTCTTCCTTCGCTTCCTGAAGGTGGAGAGGTGGACGAGCGAGTTGTTGTCACTGACGACTCGCAAGAACCCTCTCGTCCTGAGAGTGAAGTCGCATGATCTCACAAATCCGCGGCTTCCTTCGAAAAAGAAACTGAATCGGATCCTTCCGAATCAGGCCGCTCTCCTCCTTCCGTTGTTTCTCCAAGGAGCAAGAGGAAAAGGGATGAAGTCGAAGATTCTGACACCTCCAAGCCCACGGACCCAGCTGCCGAAGCAATGTCACCCGAAGAAGAGGGTACCTTTAACCCTTATGATGACGCGGGCTCCGTTAGCTCGTAAGCTTCTTTGTTGTTATTTTTTGTCCAACTTCTTTTTTCGTCGGCACTCTCTTTTTTCTGTGTTGATAGTGACAGAGAGGAAGAGGACAAAGAGGAACCCGAGGTTCATGGTACGGCTCTAACGAGTACCTCCCACACCTTGGTTCTATCTGAATAACCCCGCGTTGCCGAGGAATCTTCGCCTCCCCCTCAACATATTGTGGAAACATCGACTCCTATAGCCAGCCCCCGAGCCCCCTCGCCGAAGAGAGCAAGGATTGGGGCTGGCGAATAGCCATGCAATTTTTGTGGGGAGTTCCTCGACACCTTCTTTGGATGATGTAAGTCTTTTTATTCTTGATTCGCTATTTTGTTTTGCCAGTCTATATTTGATCGTTTGTCGATTTTGCTCTCTTCTGAACTTGTTTCCTGACGCTCTCTATAGCCTGTGATGAAGCATCTCATCAAACTTGGGACCCAATTTATTGGGTTTCACGACGCAGCTGAAGATCTGAGAGGTAATGCCGCTTTGTTCTGGGTGACCCATTTTTCTCGGCAAACCTATTTTGTATCTGACAACGGATTTTCGCCTTTTGACCTTCTTTTCAGAGAACCTCGACCAAGCCGAAAATGCGCTGATGAGCTGGCTGTTAAGCTTGAGCAAAGCGAAAAGGCTCGCGAGAAAGCTGAACAAGATGCCGCTGTTGTTGAAGATCTTCGCCAAAGGCTTCACAAAGCTGAAAGTGCTTTGAGCGACAAGGTTTCTCAACAGATCGCGCGTGAGAATGCCATCATAGATCGTCTGGAGACCCAAAACCGACGATTCGTTAGTAAGTATCTTCCTTCGCCTGCCTTTGTTTTTATCTTTACTTGCTTCTCTGAATATTGATGAACTTCTGCTTTGCTCCAGCAGGGAGGATGGGTGAGGATTTTACCTTGCACGAGGGTGCCGAGGATCGTCTTCTCGACACTCTTTCAATCCTCGAGCTGCACGGCGACCTGGCGCGCACTAATATTTCCGAATCTCGTGCCACGTTTAAGCGACTATTTCCTCACTTCTTTCCTAAGCAGACACAGCCCGAGATTTTCTCTGAGCTTGTGCAACGCTTCCGAGGTGAAGAAGATCTTGCCTTGGTTTACCGGCAGGAGAACTTGAAGGTTGGAGTCGAGGGAACTATTACCCTGGTTGCCGACAGCCACCAAGAAGTCGACTGGGCGAAGGCTGGCGACCCCAAGGGGATGAACAAGGAGAAATGGAAGACTTTGGTGAAGGCTGCAAAGCCTCACTCGAAGAAAATCATCACCTTCTTGGGGCACAAACCTGCTGCATCTGCTAGCACTGCGAAGCCGGAGGTCAAGTAGACCAACCTATCCCTGTCTTTTCTTTTTTCCTTTTGTAGTTGTCGCTATCTTTATGATTTGCGACTATCTTTGTCAACTCGTTAGGAGTCAGCTTTTGTAAGGGATCCCAATTATGTAAATATCTCATCTATTAATGAAAAAAGGTGATCCTTGTTGAATGATTGATGTCGACATTTGTTTCTTCCAGTTCGTATTTGATAACTATTCTGAGGCCGCTGGACCGTCCTCTGCTTCTCCTGCCGCATCTCACTATAAACGGATACCTGGCGATGTTTTCTTGGACGATTCTTCGTGTGCTGACTCGATCTAGCAAGAACTGACTGAACTTCGATAGCAACTTCAAGCCATGAAAAAACAAGCCATCACTATCATGGACCAATCTCACAAATCCTCCGAACGCGAGAAAACTGCTCTCCAACAGGCTTAGGAAGCTCTGGAACTGAAGGAAGTTGCGGTGGCCAAAGCTCTACAGGCTACCGCCCGAGAAAATTACATGCTTGACCTGATGACTGACGCACGTCTAGATATGGCGGGTACGTTGCACTTCATCTTGCGTTTTCTTCGACAATACTCGTATGTTTTGTCATATGTTGCTTTTCCTTTTTGGTTCCAGGTTCCTTTATTGATGCTATTGCTTAAGATCAACACGTTGATTCGCGAGTTGAGGTTCTTCTCCGGCTTGCGAGACAAAATGACAGTGATTTT
This sequence comes from Lolium rigidum, assembly GCF_022539505.1. Classification (NCBI taxonomy): domain Eukaryota; kingdom Viridiplantae; phylum Streptophyta; class Magnoliopsida; order Poales; family Poaceae; genus Lolium; species Lolium rigidum. Next base: position 176,153,832 of record NC_061509.1, read on the forward strand.
TGGGCTAGAGGATCACACCCGACGAATTGCTCGATTCCAGGATCGTGCTGCTCAGGTCTGAGAATTTCTTGAGTTCTGCACTAGTACCTTAGCCATGGTGTACATCGCTATGTTTCCTCAGAATCCTCAACGCGAAACTCTTCTTGAGTTGATGAAGAAGTTTAAAAACGTTAATCAGATCCATAACTTTGTGAAAGCCCAACTGATGGCTGGTGCTAGGTTTGCATTGATCTGGTTGAAGATTTGCCACTCAAAACTGGATCTGGATAAGGTTAACGACGTCTGCTACTCCAAGTTAAAGCAGAGAAGAAGAAACGTCGACAAGCTTAACGATGCATTTACGCCGGTTGCCGAGAAGATGATTGAAGAACTCGTGAGGGTTGATGCTGTTTTCTTCCATGACTGTCACTATGCAGATACCCCGGATGCTCATGCAGAGGGTGGAAAGAGTAACGATAGATGATCTGCTTTCGCTGTTTTGTTTTTTCTTTCTATTGTGCGCACTGCTGGGTCAGAGTATAAAGTTTGTATATTGCGGGTCACTTGTACTATAAACATTATTTGCGAGACTCATGTATAGTCAAAGCAGGTTTATACGTTTTTTGTTTTCCTCTAGCCCCCGAGTGTTTCGGTAGTCATATCTATGTTTATGATTTGCGAGGTTTTTAAACCAAGGAAAATAGTTTCGATTTATATTTTGTGAGAGCCGAATATGTATTGTCTAGTTCTTCGGGTTCGAGCCCCCCGAGCCTGACGAGGGAAAAATATATATCACCAATATTTTTACTATATTGCAGCATCGCGAGCCCGCCTCATTAAAAACCTTTTAGCCCCACTCGGTGCCCTGAAAGGAAAAGAGTGCGTCTGAAAACTCGCGAGCTTTTCAGTATATTGTGTGCTTACATATGTAACACTATTTTGGCTCGTACGCATAAAAACGTCGAAGATGCGCCACGTTCCATGGGTTTGGCTCTTCCTTCCCTGTCTTCTTGTCCTTCAATCTGTATGCTCCTCCTGGAATCACTTCAGTAACGATGTATGGTCCTATCCAAGGGGATTCAAATTTTTCATGGCTGTCCTAAGTGAGCCGAAGAACCAAGTCGCCAACTTGAAAGGACCTCGGTCGCAAGCGTCGGCTCTGGTAATTTTTTCAGGTTCTGCTGGTATGTGGTAACTCTCGACAGCACCTTGTCTCTAGCTTCATCGAGCGCATCGACATCATCTTCCAGCGTCTTCCTCGAGGTTTCTTCATCATACTCTGCCACTCTTGGAGAATTATGTTCTATTTCTATCGGGAGTACCGCCTCGGCTCCATGGACCAAGAAGAACGGAGTTTCTTGCGTCGCTGTGTTGGGTGTTGTCCGTATGCTCCATAGCACGCTAGGCAACTCGTCCGCCCAAGTGTGTCGAGCTTTCTCCAATGGTGTTAATAGCCGTTTCTTGATACCGTTGCAGATGATGTCGTTCGCTTTTTTGACTTGGCCATTGGTTTGCGGGTGCACCACCGATGCGAAGTGTAGTTTTATGCCTACCTCTGCACAGTATGCCTTGAATTCTTTGGAGGTAAAATTGTTGCCGTTGTCCGTAACTATGCTGTTAGGGACGCCAAATCGAAAGACTATGCCCTTGATGAAGCTCACCACTGATGCTACATCTGCCGAGGTTACTGGTACTGCTTCGATCCACTTGGTGAACTTGTCGACAGCCACGAGCAAATATACATATCCTCCTGGCCAGGCCTTATGTAGCTTCCCCACCATATCGAGACCCCATTGTGCGAAGGGCCAAGCCAATGGTATTGGCATCAGCTCTGCTGCCGGAGAATGAGGTTTTGCCACAGATCTTTGGCATCAATCGCAGGTGCGCACTATGTCTTTTGCGTCTTCTATTGCTATTAGCCAATAAAAACCTGCCCTGAAAACTTTGGCTGCTATTGCTCGACTGCTTGCATGGTGGCCGCATATTCCCTCGTGTACATCCTTCAGTATAACTCTTCCTTCCTCGGGTGTGACGCACCTTTGCAATACTCCTGATATGCTTCGTTTGTACAACTCTCCCTTGACCACGGTAAAGGCTTTAGATCGTCGGATCACTCGCCTTGCCTCCACCGGATCTTCGATTACCTCTTTCTTCGTGATATATGCCACATAAGCCTGCATCCAAGGAACTTGTATCATCATAACATCATGTGGTTCCTCCTTATCTTCCGATGCATTTGCTTCTGGATCTGCCTGATCCCCCGAGTCTTTCTTGGCCTTCTCTTTTTTTCTTCGGCTGCCTTGGTGCTTTCTTTTCCTTGGTTGATCTCTCGCTTATCTCCTCGCAGAACTCGCCAGGTGGTATTGGCAGGCATTGCGACCCGATGTTTGTCAAAACTTCGGCTTCATCATTGCTGAGCCTGTTGATGTGATTAACTTCACAACCATCGAAGAGTTTTTCGAGTTCATTATACACCTCCTTGTATGCTATCATGCCATCATTGACTGCGTCGCACTTGTTCATCACTTGCTGAGCCACCAATTGGGAGTCGCCGAAGATTTTTAGTCGAGTCACGCCACACGCCTTTGCCATCTTCATCCCATGTCTGAGTGCTTCATATTCTGCCTCATTATTTGATGCATTGGGGAATGTCATCCGCAATATATATTTCATTTTGTTGCCTTGGGGTGACATAAGATTACTCCTGCTCCAGATCCTTCTACTCTCTTGGATCCATCGAAGTTCATATGCCAGGTACTCGACAAATCTGGAGGTCCCGTGTTTTGCAGCTCCATCCACTCTGCGATGAAATCTGGTAGAATTTGCGACTTTATTGCTTTTCGTTTTTCATACGTGATGTCCCGAGGGGAAAGCTCTATTCCCCAAAGGGAGACACGACCTGTAGCTTCTGGATTGTTTAGGATGTTTTATAGAGGCGCCTCGTTGACCACTATTATCGGGTGTGCCGAAAAATAGTGTCGCAATATGCTAATTTCTGATACTGCGGGTAATGCTGTTTTGATGGCGATAAAACTTCACTGATGAAGTATACCGGTCGTTGGACTCCATGAGTTTTCCCTTCTTCTCTTTTCACCACGAGGACTGTGCTGACCACCTGAGGTGTGGCCGCGATATACAACAGGAGTGGTTCTTTCTCCTTCGGAGCCACCAGTACTGGGGGTGTCGAGATTGTACGCTTCAGGTGCTCAAAGGCTCTGTCTGCTTCTTCGTTCCACTCGAACTTTTCTCCTTGCTTGATGAGCGCGTAGAAGGGCAGTGCTTTCTCTCCTAGCCTGGCGACAAACCTGCTCAAAGCTGCGACACGTCCTGTCAGTTGTTGTATTTCCTTGAGCTTGGTTGGTTTCCTCATCGTCACGATGGCCTGTATTTTCTCGGGGTTTGCTTCGATTCCTCTTGCTGATACTAAGTACCCCAAGAGTTCTCCCGCAGAGACGCCGAATGAACATTTCATCGGGTTTAGCTTGAGGCAAAACTTGTCGAGGTTATCGAAGGTTTCTCTAAGATCATCAATCAACGATAACCCCTGCTTTGTTGTTATGATGACATCGTCGATGTACACTTGAACGTTTTTGCCAATCTGCGTGGCGAGACACTTTTGCATCATCCTCTGATGACTAGCTCCCACGTTTTTAAACCCGAAGGGCATTGTTCTGTAGCAAAACACGCCATAAGGGGTTATAAAAGCTGTTTTGACCTCATCTTCTTCTTTTAGGCGGATCTGGTTGTAACGAGAATACGCGTCCAGCAAGGAAAGACGTTTGTATCCCGCTGTGGAGTCGATAATTTGATCGATCCTCGGGAGGGGAAAGTGATCCTTTGGACAGTGTTTATTGAGACACGTGAAGTCGACACACATGCGAAGGACAGTGTTTTTCTTCGGGACCAGAACTAGGTTAGCGACCCATGTGGCCTCTGTATGTAGTTCCTTGATGAAATTTGCTTCTCGAAGTCGATTAATTTCTGAGAGCATAGCTTTGCGGTTTGGCTCCGAAAAACGCCACAAAGGTTGTCGAATTGGCCTAGCCCTTGGATCCAGATTAAGGGGGTGCTCGGCAAGTTCCCTGGGTACTCCTGGCATGTCAGCTGGACACCATGCGAAGATTTACCAGTGCTCACGGAGGAACTCGACGAGCGCGCTTTCCTATGTGCTATCCATGTTTGTTGCGATAGCTGTCGTCTTCTTAGAATCCGTCGGGTGAATCTGTACTTCCTTTGAGTTCTTGGAGGTACCGAAAGTTTGCTCCTTAAGCGGCCTTCCTTCGTCAGGCAACACATCATAATCAGTTGTTAACCTTGACGCCATGTATTCTGCCTGCATCCCGAAAGTTTGTGACATCCTGTGGAAATCTTTGTCGCACTTATCTGCCAAAGCGAAGCTCCCCTTTACCGTAATTGGGCCCTTGGGTCCAGGTAGTCTCCATAACATATTTGTATAATGTGGCACCGCCATAAATCTAGCATAAGCAGGTCGTCCCAGTAGAGCATGATACTGTGACGGAAAATCTACGACTTCAAACTCCAGCTTCTCTCTTATGTAATTCTCTCGAGTTCCAAACTGAACGTCGAGATTGATCTTTCCCAATGAATAACTTGGCTTTTCCGGCGTGATGCCGTGGAAGCGTGTGTCAGTTGGTGTTAATTTTGCCAGAGATATGTTCATCTTCCTCAATGTATCTGCGTACATAAGGTTTAAGTTGCTCCCTCCATCTATGAACACACGCGATATGTCGAATCCTGCGATTACCGCTGGCAAAATCATAGCTAGTTTCCATGGTCGTGGAACTTGAGGCGGGTGGTCCGCTTGGGTGAACCCGATATCCTGTGCCGACCAATTCAAGTACTCGATCGTCAGTGGAGGCATCTGATCTGCCATGTAAACTTGTCGCGAAATCAACTTTTGAGCCCTATTCGAGGGTCTGCCCTTCTGAATCATTGACACTGCTCCCGTTGTGTCAATATAAGCACCGTTGTTGGCTGGGGTTGCCGCCAATTGCAACTGATGTCGATTTTCGTCAGTAATTGCGGGTGGAGGTGGAAGGTGAATCTTACTCCTTGTCCCCTGAAGGTTCCCCCCTGCTTGCTGCCTGTGCATTGGTATGTCCTGCGTATCTATGCAATGCTAGGAAAGTTCGGCAGTCCTTCTGAAGATGACCCGACTGTCTTTTCCCAGTATTATCGAGAAAGAAGTGCATCTGGCATGGTCCATTCAAAAGATCTTCGGGTGATACATATGGCCTTTGGAACCTCGGCCGACTATTTTGTCTGCTAGAGCTTGGAGCATCCATGTAATCACTGCGCTGCTTGTTACTCCTCTGATAGTCATCTCGATTATTTCCTCCACTATTTCCTCGAAAACCAGCCGCTACTTGGCTGGGGCCATCATAGTCTGAGAACTGTCGAGAGAAACGTCGCCTATTTTGATTGTTGTTTCTGTTGCGGTCTTCGTCGGGTGACCTGTGCCGTTTGTTTTGGACAGCATCTTCGCCATTTGCCCAGCGATTCGCTATCTCCATGAGCGCTGCTATTGTTTTCGGGTTAGTCCTTCCCAAGTCCTCGATTAAGTCCTTTCTTCGGATCCCCGCAACAAACGCATCTATTGCTCTTTCGTCAGATATGTTCTCTACCGATTTTTTTATATAATGTTCCATCTCTGGATATACATCCTCATTGGTTCATCATACTTCTGCCTGCAGGCCCTTAGCTGCTCTATTGATGCGGGTTTCTTGCACGTGGATAGAAAAATTTCACAAACATATCTTCGAAAGTTTCCCAGCTGTGGATGGATCCTTCTGGCAGCTTTTTTATCCATGACCTTGCGGCTCCGCTCAGGTGGACCTGGATGCTTGATACGTCTCCAACGTATCTATAATTTCTTATGTTCCATGCTACTTTTATGATGATACACATATGTTTTATACACACTTTACATCATTTATATGCATTTTCCGGAACTAACCTATTGACGAGATGCCGAAGTGCCAGTTCCTGTTTTCTGCTGTTTTTGGTTTCACAAATCCTACAAAGAAAATATTCTCGGAATTGGACGAAATCAAGTCCCACGATCTTATAATTCCACGAAGCTTCCAGAACACCGAAGAGGGACCAGAGGGGAGGCCCAGGGCCACCACACATGGTGGCGGCGCGGCCAAGAGGGGGGTCGCGCCCCCCTGTTGTGTGGAGCCTCCAGACCCCCTCCGACTCCGACTCTTCGCCTATTTAAGCCGTCCTGACCTAAAACTTCGAGGAGAATAAGCCACGATACGAGAAACCTTCCAGAGCCGCCGCCATCGCGAAGCCAAGATCTGGGGGACAAAAGTCTCTGTTCCGGCACGCCGCTGGGACGGGGAAGTGCCCCCGGAAGGAATCTCCATCGACACCACCGCCATCTCCATCAACGCTGCTGTCTCCTATGATGAGGAGGGAGTAGTTCTCCCCCGAGGCTAAGGGCTGTACCGGTAGCTATGTGGTTCATATCTCTCTCCCATGTACTTCAATACAATGATCTCATGAGTTGCTTTGCATGATTGAGATCCATATGATGAGCTTTGTAATCTGGATGTCATTATGCTATTCAAGTGGATTTTACTTATGTGATCTCCGGAGACTCCTTGTCCCACGTGTGTAAAGGTGACGAGTGTGTGCACCGTGTGGGTCTCTTAGGCTATATTTCACGGAATACTTGTTCACCGAGTTATGATTTGAGTCGGATGTCTCTATGAAATTGTGGTGTGTTAGTACCACCTATGAATGCTCACAGTGACAGCGTGGGGTGTTTATTAGTACTTGGGAATACATCTTTAAGGTTCGCCTACATGATGAATTAGTGTTCGTTATCTTGCCAAAGAGTAATTCAGAATAGCATAGTGAAGTGCTTATTTATATTCCTTTATGATTGCAATGTTGAGAGTGTCCACTAGTGAAAGTATGATCCCTAGGCCTTGTTTCCGAATAGAAAAGCTACACCACAGAGAACTGCCTCCCACGCCAGCAAGCTATTTTCTGGCACCGTTTGTTTACTGTTTTACTGCATCTTTACTTCCTGCAATATTACCACCATCTATACCACCTGTGTTTTACTATCTCTTCGCCGAACTAGCGCACCTATACATCCGACAAGTGTATTAGGTGTGTTGGGGACACAAGAGACTTCTTGTATCGTGATTGCAGGGTTGCTTGAGAGGGATATCTTTGTCCTCTACCTCCCTGAGTTCGATAAACCTTGGGTGATTCACTTAAGGGAAACTTGCTGCTGTTCTACAAACCTCTGCTCTTGGAGGCCCAACACTGTCTACAAGAATAAAAGCGTGCGTAGACATCAATGCTCTGCATGGCAGTCGCTTTGGTTCCACCCGTCAACTTGTCTCCAGGTAGTCACTAACCAGTCCTCAGACGGAACCATCGATTTTTTTTGTAATTGTAGGGTAATTTAAACACAGACGGAACCCGAGTTTTGCGAACTCGTCGAGTGAAGCAAGGAAGTCCACACATCTCTTCTTCATCTACTTCTGGTGAGTGCCGACGTTCTCTGCTTTCTTTCCGTGCTCTATCGACTCGTGCTTGCGTCGTTGTGTCTCTCGCGTCACCTGTCCTTGGAGGATCTCACGTTACCGCAGCGGGTCGAGGACTATTTCGCCTTGGGGCACCTTCAGGTGGTGTTGTTGAACTTCCGAACGCTGTTCCCATGGCACCAACTCCTGCCATGGCCATTTGGTATAACGCTTCTCTTTGATCTCCAGGAGGTGGCCTAGATGCCAATATATAGGCCTGAGTCGCCATATATCCTACCTCCAGTGTTTTGGGGATGATGTTTCCTCTTGTATCTATCGACATAAAGGACATGTAGAGGTTCTGGATCAGATGCTCCCGCTCATGCTCGGGTACATGCGCCAATCGAGATCTTCCTCTATCACGTGCTGCTCTATGGTTATCTCCCGAAGTTCTTGATTGTCGACTTAACTCAGCTCTTCGCCTGCTCGATGCGGAAGCTGCAACTTTTCTTTGTTCAAGTATCACCCTTTGCTTTTCCAGCTCTCGGCTAGCACGCGCGAGTCTATATTGATATGCTTGCAGCTCTTCCACTGTAGCCGTGGTGGTCATCGGCTCTGTGCCATTCATGGCTCTTGATGCTCTGCCCAAGCTGCTTGCGAAAGTTGTAATTTCTCGCGAGGTGTAGGCCCGACGTACTTGCTTCCCAATCCTCGCGTAAGGTCAACGGGATCGATGTATGGATTTCCTAAATCATCGAAAGCCTCTGATGCTTCATCCTCTTGACGACTTGAGTCGCCGATTGCACAGACTTGGTGATTTGTTGTTGATACGTCCCAAACGTATCCATAATTTCTTATGTTCCATGCTACTTTTATGATGATACTCACATGTTTTATACACATTTTATGTCATTATTACGCATTTTCCGGCACTAACCTATTGACGAGATGCCGAAGAGCCAGTTGCCCGTTTTCTGCTGTTTTTGGTTTCAGAAATCCTACAAAGAAAATATTCTCGGAATTGGACGAAATCAACGCCCAGGGTCTTATTTTTGCACGAAGATTCCAGAAGACCGAAAGGGTTACGAAGTGGGGCGACGAGGCGCCCAGACCACGGGGCCGCGCGGCCAAGGGTGGGGCCGCGCCGCCCTATGGTGTGGGGCCCCCGTGCCTCTTCCGACTCCGCCCTTCCGCCTACTTAAAGCCTTCGTCGCGAAAACCCCAGTACCGAGAGCCACGATACGGAAAACCTTCCAGAGACGCCGCCGCCGCCAATCCCATCTCGGGGGATTCAGGAGATCGCCTCCGGCACCCTGCCGGAGAGGGGAATCATCTCCCGGAGGACTTTTCATCACCATGATCGCCTCCGGATTGATGTGTGAGTAGTTCACCCCTGGACTATGGGTCCATAGCAGTAGCTAGATGGTTGTCTTCTCCTCATTGTGCTATCATGTTAGATCTTGTGAGCTGCCTATCATGATCAAGTTCATCTATTTGTAATGCTACATGTTGTGTTTGTTGGGATCCGATGAATATGGAATACTATGTCAAGTTGATTATCAATCTATCATATATGTTGTTTATGTTCTTGCATGCTCTCCGTTGCTAGTAGAGGCTCGGCCAAGTTGATACTTGTGACTCCAAGAGGGAGTATTTATGCTCGATAGTGGGTTCATGCCTCCATTGAATGCGGGACGAGTGATGAAAGCTCTAAGGTTGTGGATGTGCTGTTGCCACTAGGGATAAAACATCAATGCTTTGTCTAAGGATATTTGTGTTGATTACATTATGCACCATACTTAATGCAATTGTCTATTGTTTGCAACTTAATACTGGAAGGGATTCGGATGATAACCTGAAGGTGGAATTTTTAGGCATAGATGCATGCTGGATAGCGGTCTATGTACTTTATCGTAATGCCCTGATTAAATCTCATAGTACTCATCATGATATATGTATGTGCATTGTTATGCCTTCTTTATTTGTCAATTGCCCAACTGTAATTTGTTCACCCAACATGCTATTTCTTATCGGAGAGACACCACTAGTGAACTGTGGACCCCGGTCCATTCTTTACATCTGAAATACAATCTACTGCAATACTTGTTCTTTACGGTTCTTCGCAAACAAACATCATCTTCCACACTATACATCTAATTCTTTGTTTACATCAAGCCGGTGAGATTGACAACCTCACTGTTACGTTGGGGCAAAATACTTTGATTGTGTTGTGCAGGTTCCACGTTGGCGCCGGAATCCCTGGTGTTGCGCCGCACTACACTCCACCACCAACAACCTTCACGTGTTCCTTGACTCCTACTGGTTCGATAACCTTGGTTTCTTACTGAGGGAAAACTTGTCGCTGTACGCATCACGCCTTCCTCTTGGGGTTCCCAACGGACGTGTGTCTTACACGCCATCAAGACAGTTTTCTGGCGCCGTTGCCGGGGACCTGAAGAAAAGTTACACCACAGAGATCTCTAACTCCCACGTCAACTGTACGCCAGCAACAGTTTTCTGGCGCCGTTGCCAGGGAGATCAAGACACGCTGCAAGGGGAGTCTCCCACATCCAATCTCTTTACTTTGTTTTTGTCTTGCTTTATTTTATTTACTGCTTTGTTTGCTCTCTATATCAAAAATACAAAAAGATTAGTTGCTAGTTTTACTTTATTTACTGTCTTGTTCTCTATATTGAAAACACAAAAAAATTAGTTACTTGCATTTACTTTATTTAGTTTGCTTTATTTACTATTACTAAAAATGAGTAATCCGGAAGTTGAAGTTCGTTCATTTAAGCAACAAGGGGGAGAAAGTTTTAAAGATGCTTGGTATAAAATTAGTGATTCTCATCAAAGGTGCATTAAGAAACACTCCACTATTATACTACTTAGGAACTTTTATGTTGGTATCTCTAGTTGGAATAGGTATGTTCTTGATACTCTTGCGGGAGGTAATTTCCTAGGCACTCCTGCTTTAGAAGCTAGTTGCATTATTGAGAGTCTAGTTGGAATACCACCTGTTAATGAAGCTAAAATTGAAATCTCTCTTGAAGATGTCATGAAAAAGTTGGAGGTCATAGAGAAAAATCTTCCAAGTGTTGAGACTAAATTGGGAATATTACTTAATAACACAGATAAACTTGACAAAACTCTAAGTGGAATCAATGAGAGAACTGCTGTTTTAGAAACTTGTGATACTCATGATAATCGAACCCATAGGATTAGTGAACTTGAAGAAGCTATGGGAACCTTGAGTTCAACTTTTTCTTCTCTTAAGTTTAAGAAGAAAGCCTATGTGGGTAAGGAGCAAAAGTTCATGTATGTCTCTAAAGTGCCTAAGCCAAAAAACTATTATAGGCCTAAAATTGACAAAGCCCTTAGCACCACTACGGATGATGGAGCATCTAAGATACCTATTGATGTTGATGCTTCGTCTCTCGATAATACTTGATTCACACTTTCTGCGCCTAGCTGAAAGGCGTTAAAGAAAAGCGCTTATGGCAGACAACCCATTATTTTACTTCTGCACTTTGTTTTATATTTGAGTCTTGGAAGTTGTTACTACTGTAGCAACCTCTCCTTATCTTTATTTTATTGCATTGTTGTGCCAAGTAAAGTCTTTGATAGTAAAGTCAATAGTAGATTTGGACTACTGCGCAGAAACAGATTTCTTGCTGTCACGAAATTGAGCAGCCCCTTCTGTAGGAAATTTAGAAAAATCTGTCAATTTACGTGCGTGATCCTCAGATATGTACGCAACTTTCATTCAATTTGAGCATTTTCATCCGAGCAAGTTAAGTGCCCCTGAAAAATTCGTCTTTACGGAGTGTTTTGTTTTGACAGATTCTACCTTTTATTTCGCATTGCCTGTTTTGCTATGTTTGATGGATTTCTTTGTTCCATTAACTTTCAGTAGTTTTGTGCAATGTCCGGAAGTGTTAAGAATGATTATGTCACCTCTGAATATATGAATTTTCAATTATGCACTAACCCTCTAATGAGTTTGTTTTGAGTTTGGTGTGGAGGAAGTTTTCAATGGTCAAGAGAGGAGGATGATACAATATGATCAAGAAGAGTGAAAAGTCTAAGCTTGGGGATGCCCCCGTGGTTCATCCCTGCATATTTTAAGAAGACTCAAGCATCTAAGCTTGGGGATGCCCAAGGCATCCCTTCTTCATCGACAACTTATCAGGTCACCTCTAGTGAAACTATATTTTTATTCCGTCACATCTTATGTGCTTTACTTGGAGCGTCTGTTTGTTTTTGTTTTTGTTTGAACAAAATCGGATCCTAGCATTCTTTGTTTGGGAGAGAGACACGCTCCGCTGTTTCGTATGAACACATATGTTCTTAGCTTTATTCTTAATGTTCATGGCGAAGGTTGAAACTGCTTCGTTCATTGATATATGGTTGGAAACAGAAAATGCTGCATGTGGTAAATGGTATAATGTCTTGAATAATTTGATACTTGGCAATTGTTGTGATCATATAGATCATGTTTAAGCTCTTGCATCATGTACTTTGCACCTATTAATGAAGAACTACATAGAGCTTGTTAAAATTTGGTTTGCATGATCGGTTTCTCTAGAGTCTAGATATTTTCTAGTTAAGGTGTTTGAACAACAAGGAGACGATGTAAAGTCTTATAATGCTTGCAATATGTTCATATGTAAGCTTTGCTGCACCGTTTTATACTTGAGTTTGCTTCAAACAACCTTGCTAGCCCAACCTTGTATTGAGAGGAATTCTTCTCGTGCATCCAAATCCTTGAGCCAAAAACTATGCCATTTGTGTCCACCATACCTATCTACTACATGGTATTTCTGTGCCATTCCAAAGTACATTACTTGAGTACTACCTTTAAAATTCTATCCTTTGTCTTTGCAATATATAGCTCATGGGAAAATAGCCTTAAAAACTATTGTGGTGAAGAATATGTACTTATGTATCCGGAAATTCAATTCGGCTCTTGGGTGCATATGCTCCCTCCACCCAAAAAACATATTTCTAATTGTAAAAAAAAATTAACAAATTTTTTTGCATGTACATCTCAACAATCTATGTGCGCTTGTACAGTTTCGCGAAAAACCGATATTTTTTGTGGTCGGTGTAAAATAGACAAAACAAGTCTCACAAAAACCTTATTTTTAGCACTAAATTTTGTCTTTTTACACAGCTCAAACTACAAGTTGATTTTTTATGGAATGACTTTGTGCTTACTTAGCATGTCAAGATGTTCACGTAAATTTTTCATTTAATTTTTTTTGACATTTTAAAATATATCAAAGTTGCAGTTCAAACTAAAGGGAGCATATGCACCCAGGAGCCAAAACACCACTCCCCTTATGTATCTTATTTCTTAATAAGTTGCTTGTTGAGCGGTAACCATGTTTCTGGGGACGCCATCAACTATCACCTTTGTTGAATATCATGTGAGTTGCTATGCATGTTCGTCTTGTCTGAAGTAAGGGCGATTTTCATGATCAAGTGGTTTGAGTATGCATATTGTTAGAGAAGAACATTGGGCCGCTAACTAAAGCCATGAATCATGGTGGAAGTTTCAGTTTGGACAATTAATCCTCAATCTCTTATGAGAATATTATTTGTTGTTGAATGCTTATGCATTAAAGAGGAGTCCATTATCTGTTGTCTATGTTGTCCCGGTATGGATGTCTAAGTTGAGAATAATCAAAAACGAGAAATCAAATGTGATCTTTCTCCTTAGACCTTTGTACGAGCGGCATAGAGGTACCCCTTTGTGACACTTGGTTGAAACATATGTTATGCAATGATAATCCGTGTTAATCCAAGCTAATTACGACAAGGTGCGAGCACTATTGGTAATCTATGCATGAGGCTTGCAACTTATAGGATGTCTTATACATAACGCATATGATTTATTACTACCGTTGACAAAATTGTTTCTATATTTTCAAAATGAAAAGCTCTAGCACAAAAATAGTAATCCATGCTTCCCTCTGCGAAGGGCCATTCTTTTACTTTATTGTTGAGTCAGTTTACCTACTTCTTTCTATCTTAGAAGCAAACACTTGTGTGAACTGTGTGCATTGATTCTTACATGTTTACCTATTGCACTTGTTATATTACTTTGTGTTGACAATTATCCATGAGATATACATGTTGAAGTTGAAAGCAACCGCTGAAACTTATATCTTCCTTTGTGTTGCTTCAAAGCTTTCTACTAAGAATTTATTGCTCTATGAGTTAACTCTTATGCAAGTCTTATTGATGCTTGTCTTGAAAGTACTATTCATGAAAATTCTTTGCTATATGATTCAGTTGTTTACTCATTGTCTTCACCATTGCTTCGAATCACTGCATTCATCTCATATGCTTTACAATAGTATTGATCAAGATTATGATAGCATGTCACTTCAGAAATTATCCTTGTTATCGTTTACCTACTCGAGAGCGAGTAGGAACTAAGCTTGGGGATGCTTGATACGTCCCAAACGTATCCATAATTTCTTATGTTCCATGCTACTTTTATGATGATACTCACATGTTTTATACACATTTTATGTCATTATTACGCATTTTCCGGCACTAACCTATTGACGAGATGCCGAAGAGCCAGTTGCTGTTTTCTGCTGTTTTTGCTTTCAGAAATCCTACAAAGGAAATGATGAGGACATCCCTACCTCACTACTACCTCCGTCATTACCAACTGAAGATGAACCTGCTGTGAAGCTCAAGTCCAATGAAGTCAGGATTGGACCAATGACACGAGCTCGTGCGAAGCTACTTAAACAACAGGTGAACTTGTTCCTAAACGATACCTTGATTGATGAGAACTTTATACTCGCCTAAGTCCTATTACTTATGTATCATCGAGTATGAAGAGGAGACAAGCATCGCACGAGGAGGAGAGGAGCAGCTGGACGTGAAGATGGACGTAAAGCTGGACAAGGAGCTGGACATGAAGATATCTCATGGACGCGCGAGGGAGGAGCGGGAGGAATGCGCGAGAGGAGAAGAAGAAGTCCGAGCCGGTCCGGCGCCCGGTCGGACCGGCCCCCACGCCGGGCCGCCCGGTCCCCGGCCCGGTCGACCGGCCGCCAACCGGAGGGAGTGCATCGTACGGGAAGAAACCGAAACTTCGCGGCTTCCCGGTTTCCGCCCGGTTGACCGGACCACGGACCGGCCCGCCCGGTCCACGGCCCGGTTGACCGGATTCCGGACCGGACCAGTCCGAGTCCGTCTCGACCAGATCTATTCCGGGTCGGTTATTCTTGTATCTTTTCGACCGGAACTCGTCCCGGACACCTATATAAGTGCCCGGGACGCCCCCTAGCTGCTTTAGACCACGTTTAAGATAAACCCTAGTTCTTAGTTGTTTGCTCTAGCAAAACTATTGAATCCCTACACCATATTGCTTGATATTGTGTAGATCCCGAAAAAGTCTTGTGTGATCTACTGTTCCATTGGGAATTAGACGGTTGCAACTTACCGCTTCGTGGTCGGCGGCTACGTGCGCAAGTGTGTGGAGTTGCGAATATCTTGCAGGGTTGAGAGCTGTTGCATTAGCGACAGGGACCAATCGAGAGATCTCGTTGCGTCATACAAGTTATCATCCACTTCATCGTCGTGTTTCTCCGCTGCCATCACCCCGTGATCATCATCATCACCGTTGCTTACTGAGAAGATCGGGCCACCCCATATCATCTTGGTATCAGATTTCCAGTTTTCCTCGGTAAGCCATCCACAATCCACCCCATAGTTGAGTTGTGAGTGTTTTCCTATCCAGAAAAAGCCATAAAAAAAATTAGGGTTAGGGTTTGCCATAGCCTTAGATTGCACTAATTTCGAGTTTTAGTTGCTTTTCGTAGTTGTTTTTGCGTATCTTTATCTTTCATCTAGTAGAATTGTTAGGGTTTGTGTTTTCTCTATCATCTAGTTTATCATAGTGTGTCAGTTTTGTTTCTCCAAGTCCACATAGCGTACGAGTGTGCTTGTTTCCAACCATAGACACAGACCTATCGATATAAAGTGACTAGGAACTTCCCCAGAAGAGACTAGTTTTACCGCTCGACAGGCTGCTCGTTAGGGTTTTGGTGCTTTGCATATCTTGTTGGCCGTGTTATCAAGGAGTTGAGTCAAAAAAAAAATTGAAAAGAAGCAAAAAGAGCTACATAGCTGCGTGTGTTATACAAAAAGAAAAATCCACAAAAAGAAAAGTGTAGTGCTAGTTGAATCAAGTGAAGGCCTAAGTTTACTTTACTGCACCCGTAGTTGAGCAATCTTGTGCCTGTCTCGTTGAGCTTTGCTAGCGTCTCTCTTGTGCATTGCAACTTTTCCCATATATAGTTGCATTGCCCCATTATATCGCTTTGTGTGAGTATCATTGGTTGTCTACGGTCAGCGCTAGAGCTTGTTATTGGTGCAAATAGGTAGCCTACCTACAGCCCCACATATACCCTGCTTTGTCGTGTGATTTGTTCTTATACCCTTGATATTCGCTTCGCTACATCCGTGCACTAGTTGTTACTACAAGTGGTAAGCAACACTAATTTACTTTGGAATGGTAAGATTTCCTTTTCTTATCAGTTTTGAGTGAGTTGTGAGAGTACTACCATATATTGTTGATTTAGTGCACTAATCTACTAACGATGTCTGCTAGTGATCATAAAATTGTAAACCAGGAAAACAAGAGTGCTGCAGATATCATCACATGGAGGGAGTATGAGGCTCTTCGTAATGAGATGCGACGTGAATTCCGCGCTCAGGACGAGGTGCTTAATGGGAAGATTGATGAGATTTCCCAAAAGCTGGATGCTACTCATGTGACCGTCAATACCATGCAAGATCAAATGACGGATGTCCAACGTAATCTTGCTGATTTGCGCTTAGCTGTTGAGAATTTGACCGCGCAACAACAACAAGACGATGACAAAGATCCTGAACTTCAAGATGACGCACACAATTCTCGTGATGCGCCACGTGGTAATCGTCCTCGCGGTTGGGCTCCACTTGGCCGCAATGGTCGTGGACAAGATGAGGAAGATGGCTTGGGTAAGCCCAAGTTTTCTATCTGAAAGGATCGTATGCCGCACCTAGAGGGGGGGGGTGAATAGGTGCTAACCAATTTTTAGTTCTTTTTCAATTTAGGCTTGACACAGAAGGTAAATTCTCTAGATATGCAACTAAGTGAATTTACCTATATGACAAGGATATCAACTAAGCAAGGTATAGCTACGCAATAGGAGATAGAATGGGATAGAGGTAACCGAGAGTGGAGCACGCGATGACACGGAGATGATTCCCGTAGTTCCCTTCCTTTGCAAGAAGGTACGTCTACGTTTGGAGGAGTGTGGTTGCTACGCAAGCCAAACCAACAGCCACGAAGGCTTCACTCAGATCTCCCGTGAGCAACGCCACGAAGGCCTAGCCCACTTCCACTAAGGGATTTCCTCGAGGCGGAAACCGGGCCTTTACAAAGTTCTTGGGGCACACATCCACAACCAAATTGGAGGCTCCCAAATCTGTAACAATACAACAATCAACAACAACACATCAACAACAAATCTACTAGGGAACCAAATAGGAACACTAGCATGAGATCCCTCAAACAAGAGAGGGGAAATGAAGAACGCTTCGGTGAGGATGTAGATCGGTGTCTTCTCCTTCGAATCTCCAAAGATCAAGAGCTTTGGTTGGGGGAGGAAGGAGATCTTGCAAATCTTGTGTTTCTTGAGGTGGCTCTAATGGAGGTGGCTTGGCAGATTTCTTGTATAATGATTGAGCAAGCAACCAAGGTAGAAGAAGGGGGGTATTTATACCCCCTCTCAAAAATGAGCCGTTGCAGCTTCCGGGGGGCCGGATATTCCGGCCTAAGTAAGGGCCGGATAATCCGCCCCCGGATAATCCGGCCTACGGAACAAAACCGTGACATTATCCGGCCAAATGTCCGGCCCTATGCCAGAGAAGCTTTTCTTCCAGTCCTTAGCCAAATTCGGGGGGGCCGGCCCTGGTACAATACCGGGACAATATTCGGGCAAATGTCCGGCCCCCATATTGCGCAGCTTTTCCTCGAAGACTTAGCCATAAACAGGGGGCCGGATATTTCAACAATATCCGACCCGGATTATCCGGCCTGGCCAACTTTTGCTGTTATCTTTTTGACAGACCGACCAAATCCAACACACATAAATATGAATCTATGTAAACCCTGTACCACTTAAACAAACATTAGTGTATCACATATATTGACATCAAACACACAAAACATAATGTGAGAGATGTTCTTTCACTATCCCCAAGTTTGAAGGAGGAGCTGACGTTGAAGAATACCTCACTTGGGAGGTGAAGATTGAGAAGTTGTGGAGCTTACATCCACATTATACTGAAGACCGGAAGATCAAGCTTGCTTCTTCCGAGTTTGATGGCTACGCTTTGCGTTGGTGGGATGCTTTTGTTCGTAATCGCGACGAGGATGGTGACCAGCCTATACGCACATGGCGTGCCATGAAGGAGGCAATGACTTCTCGCTTTGTGCCTACAAATTACTTGCGGAATATATATGATAAGCTGACTCTATTGAGACAAGGTGTGAAGACTGTGGATGAATACTACATGGAGATGGAGATGCTTATGCAGCGTGGCCGTGTCCGTGAGTCTCTTGAGATGACAATGCAGCGTTTCCTCAACGGTTTGAAGTATGATATCAAAGGCATTGTTCGTCACTACAGCTACACCAATATGAATCAATTGTTACATCATGCAAGAGAAGCTGAATCACAGTTGGATGACGAAGCAAAGGTCAAAGGTCGAGCTACAGGAGGTGGGTGTTTCACACCCCGCACGGCACCATCTTCGGCGCCGGCGCCTTCGACGCGCTCCGCACCTTACTCTACTCCGCCTAGTAAACCGGTCTCCAATGTGTCTAACACAAAGAAGTCCGAATCTGCTACAAGTACGAGTGGCTCTAATGTGTCTACTGCGCGTAACCGTGATATGGTTTGTCATACATGTGGTGGCAAGGGTCACTTCAAGAGAGATTGTCCTAACCGCAAAGTCATGGTTATCAATGAGGACAATGAATACGAGACTGGAGATGATGTTGATCCTAATGCTCCAGAAGATGATGCCTATGACACTGATGGTGAAGATGCATATCCGTCTGATGCTCGCACCATTGTTGTGTCGCAGCGTGCTCTTAATGTGTTGCCTAGTGCATCTACTCAGCGCTGCAATTTGTTCCAAACAAAGGCTTTAGTTGGTCCTGACAAGGCTTGCAAGGTCATTATTGATGGCGGGAGTTGCCGCAATTTAGCAAGTAAGGAGTTATGTACCAAGCTGAAGTTGAAGTATCTACCGCACCCGCATCCATACTATATTCAGTGGTTGAGCGACAATGGTGAGATGAAGGTCAATCACATGGTGCGTGTTGAATTTGCTATCGGACCGTATAAGGATTGCATTGATTTTGATGTTGTTCCTATGACGGTGTGTCACCTACTATTGGGACGGCCTTGGCTCTATGACCGTTCTGTGCAACACAATGGCCGTGCTAATACATATCACTTGGAGTTTAAGGGCAAGAAAATTAATTTACAGCCTATGACACCACAGCAAATTGTCAATGAGTCTCGTCAGAAGATTGAAGTAAACTTGGAGGATGCATCCATAGATAGGCGAGAGAATTGTAATGTTGTGAGTGATATAACGAAAAGTGAGAGAGTGAATTCCTTAGTCTCATTAGCCACCAAAGAAGACATGAGAGAATTTAGTGAGGATCCTACAGCCATGCCTCTTGTGCTCTTGTACGAGGGTACGGTTTTGGTTTCTAACGATATGACCCCTCTTCCTCTTGGTGTTTCTAATGTTTTGCAGGAATTTGGCGACGTGTTTCCGGACGAGGTACCCGCGGGACTTCCACCATTGCGAGGTATTGAGCATCAAATCGACTCGATTCCCGGAGCTTCGCTACCCAATCGGGCACCATACGAACGAACCCCGAAGAGACGAAGGAGATACGGAAGCAAGTACAAGCGCTACTCGACAAAGGTTATATCCGCATAAGCCTTAGTCCTTGTGCTCGTTCCTGTTATTCTTGTTCCTAAGAAAGATGGTACATGGCGTGTGTGCGTAGATTGTAGAGCGATAAACAACATTACTATTCGATATCGTCATCCTATTCCCCGCTTAGAGGATATGCTAGATGAATTGAGTGGTGCTACTGTTTTCACTAAAATTGATTTGCGTAGTGGTTATCATCAAATTAGGATGAAAGAAGGGGATGAGTGGAAAACCGCCTTTAAAACAAAATTTGGTTTATATGAGTGGTTAGTAATGCCTTTTGGTTTAACTAATGCACCTAGCACTTTCATGAGACTGATGAACCATGTTTTGCGTGATTTTATTGGCAAGTTTGTGGTTGTGTATTTTGATGACATATTAATCTACAGCCACAATGAATCTGATCATATTATACATATTCGACATGTTTTGCAAGTGTTGCGTGATAGTAAACTCTATGGTAATCTTGAGAAGTGCACATTTTGCAAAGATAAGTTCATATTTCTGGGTTATGTTGTCTCTAAGCATGGAGTAGAGGTAGATGTGTCTAAAATTGAAGCTATTCAAAATTGGCCTACTCCCATGAATGTGAGTCAAGTAAGAAGTTTTCATGGTCTAGCTGGGTTTTATCGCCGTTTTGTGCCCAATTTTTCTACTATTGCTGCACCTTTGAATGAATTGACTAAAAAGGGTGTTGCATTTGAGTGGGCGTTGCCCAAGATCATGCTTTTGATGAACTGAAACGATTGTTAACTTCCGCACCGTTGCTTGCACTTCCTGATTTCAATAAACAATTTGAGATTGAATGTGATGCTAGTGGTATTGGAATTGGTGGTGTGTTGATGCAAGAGGGTCGCCCAATTGCATATTTTTCGAGAAACTTTCTGGTGCTAAGTTGAACTATCCAATATATGATAAAGAATTGTATGCTTTAATTAGAGTTCTTGAGGTTTGGCAACATTATTTGTGGCGAAAGAATTTATCATACATTTGATCATGAAGCTTTGAAATATCTGAAAGCCCAATCTACTTTGCATAAGCGTCTAGCTAAGTGGGTTGAGTTCATTGAGTCTTTTCCATATATTATTAAGCATAAGAAGGGAAAAGATAATATTGTTGCTGATGCTCTATCTAGGAAGAATATGCTATTAACTCAACTTGATGTTAAAATTCCTGGTTTAGAGATACTATGTGATTTGTATGCGACTGATCATGATTTTTCTGAACCGTACCGCTTGTGTTTTATGGGTAAAGCATGGGAAAAGTATCACATACACGATGGGTTCTTGTTTAGAGCTAACAAACTATGTGTTCCAGAATCGTCTGTGCGTTTGCTCTTATTGCAGGAATCACATGCTGGAGGTTTGATGGTTCACTTTGGGCGTGAGAAGACGCTACTCATGCTAGCTAACCACTTTTATTGGCCAAAGATGAGGCGGGACGTGGATAGATATGTGAGGAGATGCATTACTTGCAACAAATCCAAGTCCAAGCTGAAGCCTCACGGTTTGTATACTCCGTTACCGACACCTACTACACCTTGGGAAGATATTAGTATGGATTTTGTGTTGGGTTTGCCGCGTACTAAAAGAGGCCATGATTCTATATTTGTGGTAGTGGACAGATTTTCTAAAATGTCACACTTTATTGCTGCCACAAGAGCGACGATGCGTCGCATATTGCTAACCTGTTTTTCAGGGAGATTGTACGTCTACATGGAGTCCCGAAGACTATTGTTTCTGATCGTGACGTGAAGTTTATGAGCTACTTCTGGAAGACGCTTTGGAGAAAGCTGGGGACGAAGCTGCTGTTCAGCACTACTTGTTGATGTCTACGGGAGCTTCTATTCTTGTAGACAGTGTTGGGCCTCCAAGAGCAGAGGTTTGTAGAACAGCAGCAAGTTTCCCTTAAGTGGATCACCCAAGGTTTATCGATCTCAGGGAGGAAGAGGTCAAAGATATCCCTCTCAAGCAACCCTGCAACCACAAAGCAAGAAGTCTCTTGTGTCCCCAACACACCTAATACACTTGTCGGATGTAAAGGTGCACTAGTTCGGCGAAGAGATAGTGAGATGCAAGTAATATGGATGAGTATGAGTGGTAATAGCAATCTGAATAAAATATGGCAGCGAGTAAACATGCAACAAAACAGTAAACAAACGGAGATTCGATGCTTGGAAGCAAGGCCTAGGGATCCCGCTTTCACTAGTGGACACTCTCAACAATGATCACATAATAGGACTACTCTACACCCTCTTGTTGGATGATGAACACCACTAACTGTGTAGGATTACACGAACCCTCAATGCCGGAGTTAACAAGCTCCACAATATTCAATGTTCATATTTAAATAACCTTAGAGTGTAAGATAAATCAACACAATCACACCAAGAACTAACATAGCATGCACACTTTGTCACCATCACACTATGAAGGAGGCATAAATCACATCAATTCTTATCATAGCAATAGTTAACTTCATAATCTACAAGAGATTACAATCATAACCCACACCAAGTACTACACGATGCACACACTATCACCATTACACCGTGTAGGAGGAATATACTACTTTAATAACATCACTAGAGTAGCACACAGATGATATTCAACTCGATCACATAAAGAGAGAGATGAACCACATAGCTACAGCAAGCCCTCAGCCCCGGGGGTGAATTACTCCCTCCTCATCATGGAGGCAGCGATGGCGGTGAAGATGGCGGTGGAGACGGCGGTGGAGATGACTCCGGGGGCAATTCCCCGTCCCGGCAGGGTGCCGGAACAGAGACTTCGTCCCCGAATTGGAGTTTCGCGATGTGGCGGCGCCCACGGAGTCTTTCACGGAGTTTCGTCAAGAGGTACTGCGTTTTTAGGTCGAAAGGGGTTATATAGGCGAAGAGGCGGCGCGGAGAGGGCTGACGGGGTGGCCTCACCCTAGGCCGGCGCGGCCGAGGTCCGCGCGCGCCGCCTTATGGTGTGGTGGCCCCCGGCCCCTCTCCGGCTCTTCTTCGGTGTTACGGAGCCTTCGGGAAAAATAGGAGGTTTGGCGTTGATTTCGTCCAATTCCGAGAATATTGCCCGAACGAGCCTTTTCGGAACCAAAAACAGCGAGAAAACAGCAACGGCCTTTCGGCATCTCGTCAATAGGTTAGTTCCGGAAAACGCATAATAATGACATAAAGTGTGAACAAAACATGTCAGTATTGTCATAAAACAAGCATGGAACATCAGAAATTATAGATACGTTGGAGACGTATCGGCATCCCCAAGCTTAGTTCCTACTCGTCCTCGAGTAGGTAAACGATAAAAGATAATTTCTGAAGTGACATGCTACCAACATAATCTTAATCATACTATTGTAAAGCATATGAGATGAATGCATCGATTCAAAACAATGTTAATGCAATGAGTAAACAATTGAATCATATAGCAAAGACTTTTCATGAATAATACTTTCAAGACAAGCATCAATAAGACTTGCATAAGAGTTACTCATAAAGCAATAAATTCTTAGTAAAAGCATTGAAGCAACACAAAGGAAGATATAAGTTTCAGCGGTTGCTTTCAACTTCAACATATATATCTCATGGATAATTGTCAACATAAAGCAATATAACAAGTGCAATAAGTAAACATGTAAGAATCAATGCACACAGTTGATACAAGTGTTTGCTTCTAAGATAGAAAGAATAGGTAAACTGACTCAACAATAAAGTAAAAGATAGGCCCGTCGCAGAGGGAAGCATTGATTGCTATATTTGTGCTAGAGATTTGGTTTTGAAAACAAGAAACAATTTTGTCAACGGTAGTAATAAAGCATATGTATCATGTAAATTATATCTTACAAGTTGCAAGCCTCATGCATAGTATACTAATAGTGCCCGCACCTTGTCCTAATTAGCTTGGACTACCGGGATCATCGCAAGTACACATGTTTTAACCAAGTGTCACAAAGGGGTACCTCTATGCCGCTCTGTACAAAGGTCTAAGGAGAAAGCTCGCATTTTGGATTTCTCGCTTTTGATTATTCTCAACTTAGACATCCATACTGGGACAACATAGACAACGAGATAATGGACTCCTCTTTAATGCATAAGCATTTAGCAACAATTAGTATTCTCATATGAGATTGAGGATATATGTCCAAAACTGAAACTTCCACCATGATTCATGGCTTTAGTTAGCGGTCCAATGTTCTTCTCTAACAATATGCATGCTCTAACCATTAAAGTGGTAGATCTCCCTTACTTCGGACAAGACGGACATGCATAGCAACTCACATGATATTCAACAAAGGGTAGTTGATGGCGTCCCCAGGAACATGGTTATCGCACAACAAGCAACTTAATAAGAGATAAAGTGCATAAGTACATATTCGATACCACAATAGTTTTTTTAAGCTATCTGTCCCATGAGCTATATATTGCAAAGGTAAAGGATAGAAGTTTTAAAGGTAGCACTCAAGCAATTTACTTTGGAATGGCGGAGAAATACCATGTAGTAGGTAGGTATGGTGGACACAAATGGCATAGTGGTTGGCTCAAGGATTTTGGATGCATGAGAAGTATTCCCTCTCGATACAAGGTATAGGCTGGCAAGGTTGTTTGAAGCAAACTCAAGTATAAAAGGTGCAGCAAGCTCACATATGAACATATTGTAACTATTATAAGACTTTACATTGTCTCCTTATTGTTCAAACACCTCAACCAGAAAATATCTGGACTCTAGAGAACAATCATGCAAACCAAATTTTAACAAGCTCTATGTAGTTATCCATTAATGGGTACAAGGTACATGATGCAAGAGCTTAAACATGAGCACAACAATTGCCAAGTATCAGATTATTCAAGACACTCTACCAATTACTACATGTAGCATTTTCCGTTTCCAACCATATAACAATTAACGAAGCAGTTTCAACCTTCGCCATGAAAAATAAAAGCTAAGAACACATGTGTTCATATGAACCAGCGGAGCGTGTCTCTCTCCCACACAAGCATTTATTCAAACAAAAACAAAAGCACACAGACGCTCCAAGTAAAGTACATAAGATGTGGCCGAATAAAAATATAGTTTCAAGAGAAGGAACCTGATAATTTGTCGATGAAGAAGGGGATGCCTTGGGCATCCCCAAGCTTAGATGCTTGAGTCTTCTTGAAATATGCAGGGGTGAACCACCGGGGCATCCCCAAGCTTAGACTTTTCACTCTTCTTGATCATAGTATATCATCCTCCTCTCTTGACCCTTGAAAACTTCCTCCACACCAAACTCAAAGCAAACTCATTAGAGGGTTAGTGCATAATCAAAAACTCACATGTTCAGAGGTGACACAATCATTCTTAACACTTCTGGACATTGCTCAAAGCTACTGGAAGTTAATGAAACAAAGAAATCCATCCAACATAGCAAAAGAAGCACTGCGAAATAAAAGGCAGAATCTGTCAAAACAGAACAGTCCGTAAAGACGAATTTTATTGAGGCACCAGACTTGCTCAAATGAAAATGCTCAAATTGAATGAAAGTTGCGTACATATCTGAGGATCACTCACGTAAATTGGCATAATTTTCTGAATTACCTACAGAGAATTAGGCCCAGATTCGTGACAGCAAGAAATCTGTTTCTGCGCAGTAATCCAAATCTAGTATAAACCTTACTATCAAAGACTTTACTTGGCACAACAATGCAACAAAACTAAGATAAGGAGAGGTTGCTACAGTAGTAACAACTTCCAAGACACAAATATAAAATAGAGGTACTGTAGCAAAATAAACACATGGGTTATCTCCCAAGAAGTTCTTTCTTTATAGCCATTAAGATGGGCTCAGCAGTTTTTATGATGTACTCGCAAGAAATAGTATTTGAAGCCAAAAGAGAGCATCAAGAAGCAAATTCAAAACACATTTAAGTCTAACCCACTTCCTATGCAAAGGAATCTTGTACACAAATGAATTCATGAAGAACAAAGTGACAAGCATAAGAGGATAAAACACGAGTAACTTCAAGATTCTCAACATAAAGAGGGGAAACTTAATATTATTAAGATGCATATAACCATGTTTCCCTCTCTCATAATAACTTTCAGTAGCATCATTAATGAAATCCACAATATACCCATCACTTAAAACATTCTTATCATGGCTCATATGTATAGAAGTATCATTAATTTTGGCATAAGAAGAGTTCTTCTCATTAATAGTAATTGGAGCAATATTATTATCAAGAATTTGAACATGGTAAACAAGTTGCATATTAAGGGAATTGTTTTTGGCAATCCAATCATAACTATGAAAAGTTTCATAAGGATAGTTATAACCTATATCATAGCATTCTTTATAATAATCATTAAAGGTCGGAGGCACAGTGTCCTCATAAGAAATAGAATAGTTATCTTTCACAGTCGGTTTATTTGTGACCATACCATCATTGTTATTAGAAGGAGATGTATCAAACACATAATGATCAGTAGCAAAAGGATTTTCAAACACCTCTTCCCCAAGCTTAGAGCTTTCTATATCATTATGGGAGGAAGCATGGATAGCACTGACACTATGGCAATTATTATCATCATTTTCAGAATTAGTTTCCCGGAGATTTGTAATATCAAAAGTAGTGTGCTCATTCAAATCATGATTGCTAATGTATGTAAAGGGCATAGGAAGATCATCGTATTCAGATTCATTATCACAATAATCATTAGAAGCAACATACTTACGGTTACCTAGCGTTATCTCATTCACGCGGGGATACGCCGTTACCTCTTTCTTTTTATTCTCCTTCTTTTTCTTCTTCTTCTTCTTCTTCGTTCCCTTCTTCTTCTTCTTCTTCTTCTTCTTCTTCTTCTTCTTCTTCTCTTCCTTCTCCTCGTTCCCTTCTTTAGGAGGAAGAGGCTTGAAGGGTGGCTTGTCCGCATAACCTGATTTACTTTCAGAAACAATAGAAGAAACTTGGGAGGATCCCTCCTTTTCATTAATTAGTTGAAAACACACAGCGGTCCTATCATATTTTGGCAAGGTGTCATCTTCTAAAATATTTTGTATGTAAGTATTTGTATGGCTATTATCAATGCAATAAGAAAAACACCCATGCAGGACATCATCAATATCAAGATCACTCATATGTAACAAAGAGATTTTTCTCGACGGTTCTTCACACCCCAAAAATAAAGTAAGTTCATCATGCTGATTAGGAGTAATTTCATCATCACAATACAAATTTGCAGCACTCATTGGGTTCAAATTATCATTGGAGGGGCATTGAAAATTAAAATGACCCACTTCATGGCAAACTTCACAAATAAAAGGAGAGAGGGCACAAACTTTTTTACCAAGATCATCTAGAGCCCTAAACCACTTTCTAGTTTTTGCATTAGCATGATGGATACAATATTCATCTTTGATTTGATTAATTCCACAAGGTCTATGTATTCCACAAAAATTAACATGCTTATAGGAAATAGCATTCTTAGGAGTTTGAGCATGCTTATTACAATAATTAACAACAATTTCATTCTTTATGCAAGCCTCTTTAAAAGGTTCATGATACTTATCAAAATTCTTTTAGGCAATTCAAAATGAGAAGCAAAGGCTTTATAAAGATTTGTAGCAACTTGAGAGTCAAGACCATAAGTAGCACTCATATTTCGAAATTTATCGGTATCCATAAAAGTTTCAATGCATTCATAATCATAATTTATACCGACTCTTTACCTTTGTCGTTCTCCCAATCTTCAGCATTCTCCTTAATCCGATCAAGAAGGTCCCTTTTAAACTCTTCTTTGTTGCGCGTGAATGATCCGGAACAAGTAGTATCCAGCAAGGTCTTATCTTGAAAAGAAAGTCTTGCATAGAAATTATCAATGATGATATTACCCGGAAGCTCATGATTGGGGCATTTGAGCATTAAAGACTTCAATCTCTCCCATGCTTGGGCAATACTCTCTCCATCATGAGGCCAGAAATTATATATTCGGTTTCGGTCTTTGTGAATTTCACTTGGAGGATAGAATTTAGAATAAAATAGAGGCACAATATCCTTCCAATCAAGAGAATGCTCATCCTTCAGCAGTTTATGCCAATGCGCCGCTTTACCGATCAACGACATAGAGAATAATTTCTTCTTCACTTCATCCATAGAGATACTCGCACACTTGAATAACCCGCATAATTCATGCAAAAACAGTAAATGATCTCCGGGATGGACAGTTCCATCCCCTTTATAGCGGTTATCCATAACACGTTCAATAATTTTCATAGGTATTTTATATGGAATACTTTCGAGTAGGTGCATTTAAAATATCACAAGCATCATTAGAGTTATCGCATATGGGAGATAAAGTATCATCGGAGCAAATTTTCTCTCCTAAAGATGGGAGGCTAAAAATATCACACAAACTAGCTTCCCCAAGCTTAGACTTCTCCATAGCATTAGCAGCAATTGCATTCATACTAATAACATTGCTACTATCATGCAAATAAGGTTCCATGGGTTTTTTAATTTTCGCATCAAACAATTCTAAATTAGGAAAAAGATTAAAAAGCTCACCAAATTTTTTGTTGTTTTCCATTATGCCTAACTAGTGAAAACAAGAAACAAAAAGATGCAATTGCAGGATCTAAAGGAAATAGCTTCGAGCACTCACACACCGGCAACAGTGCAAGGAAATAGCTTAGTAGTCGGAGGATGTGAATACCTTTTACCTTACCTCCCCGGCAACGGCGCCAGAAAATAGCTTGATGTCTACGGGAGCTTCTATTCTTGTAGACAGTGTTGGGCCTCCAAGAGCAGAGGTTTGTAAAACAGCAGCAAGTTTCCCTTAAGTGGATCACCCAAGGTTTATCGATCTCAGGGAGGAAGAGGTCAAAGATATCCCTCTCAAGCAACCCTGCAACCACAAAGCAAGAAGTCTCTTGTGTCCCCAACACACCTAATACACTTGTCAGATGTAAAGGTGCACTAGTTCGGCGAAGAGATAGTGAGATGCAAGTAATATGGATGAGTATGAGTGGTAATAGCAATCTGAATAAAATATGGCAGCGAGTAAACATGCAACAAAACAATAAACAAACGGAGATTCGATGCTTGGAAGCAAGGCCTAGGGATCCCGCTTTCACTAGTGGACACTCTCAACAATGATCACATAATAGGACTACTCTACACCCTCTTGTTGGATGATGAACACCACTAACTGTGTAGGATTACACGAACCCTCAATGCCGGAGTTAACAAGCTCCACAATATTCAATGTTCATATTTAAATAACCTTAGAGTGTAAGATAAATCAACACAATCACACCAAGAACTAACATAGCATGCACACTGTCACCATCACACTATGAAGGAGGCATAAATCACATCAATTCTTATCATAGCAATAGTTAACTTCATAATCTACAAGAGATTACAATCATAACCCACGCCAAGTACTACACGATGCACACACTATCACCATTACACCGTGTAGGAGGAATAGACTACTTTAATAACATCACTAGAGTAGCACATAGATGATATTCAACTCGATCACATAAAGAGAGAGATGAACCACATAGCTACAGCGGAGCCCTCAGCCCCGGGGGTGAATTACTCCCTCCTCATCATGGAGGCAGCGATGTCGGTGAAGATGGCGGTGGAGACGGCGGTGGAGATGACTCGGGGCAATTCCCCGTCCCGGCAGGTGCCGGAACAGAGACTTCGTCCCCCGAATTGGAGTTTCGCGATGTGGCGGCGCCCCGGAGTCTTTCCGGAGTTTCGTCAAGAGGTACTGCGTTTTTAGGTCGAAAGGGGTTATATAGGCGAAGAGGCGGCGCAGGAGGGCTGACAGGGTGGCCTCACCCTAGGCCGGCGCGGCCAGGGTCTGGCCCACGCCGCCTTATGGTGTGGTGGCCCCCTGGCCCCTCTCCGACTCTTCTTCGGTGTTCTGGAGCCTTCCGGGAAAAATAGGAGGTTTGGCGTTGATTTCGTCCAATTCCGAGAATATTGCCCGAACAGCCTTTCTGGAACCAAAAACAGCGTAGAAAACAACGAATCGGCCTTTCGGCATCTCGTCAATAGGTTAGTTCCGGAAAACGCATAATAATGACATAAAGTGTGAACAAAACATGTCGGTATTGTCATAAAACAAGCATGGAACATCAGAAATTATAGATACGTTGGAGACGTATCACTTGTCCCCAAACTGATGGTCAAACTGAAGTGGTGAATAGAACATTGTCACAACTGTTGAGATCCATGATCAAGAAGAACCTGAAGGAGTGGGAAGAGTGTTTGCCGCATGTGGAGTTTGCTTACAACAGGGCGGTACATTCTACCACGAAGTTGTGTCCTTTTGAGGTGGTGTATGGTTTCAAACCCATTACTCCACTTGACTTGTTGCCTTTGCCCATACATGAGAGAGTTAATATGGAGGCATCAAAGAGGGCAGATTTTGTGAAGAAGATTCATGTGAAGACTGAAGAGTTGATTGAGAAGAAAGGCAAGAGCAATGCTGCACGGATGAATAAGAAGCGTAAGGAGATGTTGTTCATGCCTGGTGATTTGGTCTGGGTACATTTTCGCAAGGATAGGTTCCCGAAGCTGAGGAAGTCTAAGTTAAAGCCTCGTGGTGCTGGTCCTTACAAAGTTCTTGCCAAGATCAATGATAATGCATACTCGATAGATCTTCCAGAGGATGAGTTTGGTGTCAGTAATTCTTTCAATGTTGCTGATTTGACACCATATGACGGAGAAGACCTTGGAGCGTCGGGGTCGACGCCTTTTGAAGGGGGGAGATGATGAGGACATCCCTACCTCACTACTACCTCCGTCATTACCAACTGAAGATGAACCTCGCCGTGAAGCTCAAGTCCAATGAAGTCAGGATTGGACCAATGACACGAGCTCGTGCGAAGCTACTTAAACAACAGGTGAACTTGTTCCTAAACGATACCTTGATTGATGAGAACTTTATACTCGCCTAAGTCCTATTACTTATGTATCATCGTGTATGAAGAGGAGACAAGCATCACACGAGGAGGAGAGGAGCAGCTCGGACGTGAAGATGGACGTAAAGGCTGGACAAGGAGCTGGACATGAAGATATCTCATGGACGCGCGAGGGAGGAGCGGGAGGAATGCGCGAGAGGAGAAGAAGAAGTCCGAGGCCGGTCCGGCGCCCGGTCCGACCGGCCCCCACGCCGGGCCGCCCGGTCCCCGGCCCGGTCGACCGGCCGCCAACCGGAGGGAGTGCATCGTACGGGAAGAAACCGAAACTTCGCAGCTTCCCGGTTGCCGCCGGTTGACCGGACCACGGACCGGCCCGCCCGGTCCACAGCCCGGTTGACCGGATTCCGGACCGGACCGGTCCGAGTCTGTCTCGACCAGATCTATTCTGGGTCGGTTATTCTTGTATCTTTTCAACCAGAACTCGTCCCGGACACCTATATAAGTGCCTAGGACGCCCCCTAGCTGCTTTAGACCATGTTTAAGATAAACCCTAGTTCTTAGTTGTTTGCTCTAGCAAAACTATTGAATCCCTACACCATATTGCTTGATATTGTGTAGATCCTGAAAAAGTCTTGTGTGATCTGCTGTTCCATTGGGAATTAGACGGTTGCAACTTACCGCTTCGTGGTCGGCGGCTACGTGCGCAAGTGTATGGAGTTGCGAATATCTTGCAGGGTTGAGAGCTGTTGCATTGGCGACAGGGACCAATCGAGAGATCTCGTTGCGTCATACAAGTTATCATCCACTTCATCGTCGTGTTTCTCCGCTGCCATCACCCCGTGATCATCATCATCACCGTTGCTTACTGAGAAGATCGGGCCACCCCATATCAGGAAATATTCTCGGAATTGGACGAAATCAACGCCCAGGGTCTTATTTTTCCACGAAGATTCCAGAAGACCGAAAGGGTTACGAAGTGGGGCGACGAGGCGCCCAGACCACAGGGCCGCGCGGCCAAGGGTGGGGCCGCGCCGCCCTATGGTGTGGGGCCCCCGTGCCTCTTCCGACTCCGCCCTTCCGCCTACTTAAAGCCTTCGTCGCGAAAACCCCAGTACCGAGAGCCACAATACGGAAAACCTTCCAGAGACGCCGCCGCCGCCAATCCCATCTCGGGGATTCAGGAGATCACCTCCGGCACCCCGCCGGAGAGGGGAATCATCTCCCGGAGGACTCTTCATCACCATGATCGCCTCCGGATTGATGTGTGAGTAGTTCACCCCTGGACTATGGGTCCATAGCAGTAGCTAGATGGTTGTCTTTTTCTCATTGTGCTATCATGTTAGATCTTGTGAGCTGCCTATCATGATCAAGATCATCTATTTGTAATGCTACATGTTGTGTTTGTTGGGATCCGATGAATATGGAATATTATGTCAAGTTGATTATCAATCTATCATATATGTTGTTTATGTTCTTGCATGCTCTCCGTTGCTAGTAGAGGCTCTGGCCAAGTTGATACTTGTGACTCCAAGAGGGAGTATTTATGCTCGATAGTGGGTTCATGCCTCCATTGAATCTCGGACAGTGACAGAAAGTTCTAAGGTTGTGGATGTGCTGTTGCCACTAGGGATAAAACATCAATGCTTTGTTTAAGGATATTTGTGTTGATTACATTACGCACCATACTTAATGCAATTGTCTGTTGTTTGCAACTTAATACTCGAAGGGATTCGGATGATAACCTGAAGGTGGACTTTTTAGACATAGATGCATGCTGGATAGCGGTCTATGTACTTTGTCGTAATGCCCTGATTAAATCTCATAGTACTCATCATGATATATGTATGTGCATTGTTATGCTTTTTTATTTATCAATTGCCCAACTGTAATTTGTTCACCCAACATGCTATTTCTTATCGGAGAGACACCACTAGTGAACTGTGGACCCCGGTCCATTCTTTACATCTGAAATACAATCTACTGCAATACTTGTTCTTTACGGTTCTTCGCAAACAAACATCATCTTCCACACTATACATCTAATCCTTTGTTTACAGCAAGCCGGTGAGATTGACAACCTCACTGTTACGTTGGGGCAAAGTACTTTGATTGTGTTGTGCAGGTTCCACGTTGGCGCCGGAATCCCCGGTGTTGCGCCGCACTACACTCCGCCACCAACAACCTTCACGTGTTCCTTGACTCCTACTCGGTTCGATAACCTTGGTTTCTTACTGAGGGAAAACTTGTCGCTGTACGCATCACACCTTCCTCTTGGGGTTCCCAACGGACGTGTGTCTTACACGCCATCAAGATAGTTTTCTGGCGCCGTTGCCGGGGACCTGAAGAAAAGTTACACCACAGAGATCTCTAACTCCCACGTCAATTGTACGCCAGCAGTTGTCATTGTGTTTTCATCTTCGGGGTCGATGAAACTGTCGTAATGATCGGCGAAGACCTCCCGGATAGAAGTAGATTTGTCGACTGTCGATGCTTTCCGAGTCGCTGTCCAGATCGGAATCCGTGAACGACCCGAAAGACATCCCACCGAACAGATCAGCGAGATCTCCGCCGGCGGCGGGCTTGACGTAGCTTGCCGACGAAGTTTCCTCGTCGCTTGACTCGATTGATGCAGATGATCCCGAGAAATCGGAACCAACCGCTAACGGTCCCGAAAAAATCGGTGCCGCTAGGCGATGTGACCCTTCTCTCCCGACGAAGAAGTGGAAACTTCCGAACGTCATCTCCATTGGATCCTCCAGGTAGGCATATGCATCCACACGGGCGGGAGGGTGAGGAACAAAATCAACGAGACGAATTTTGATCGGTTTACCTCTGTCCATCGTGTTGCTTGCCACCGATGATGTCGACGATGTTGAACGTGCCATCGAGATCATCTCCTTGTCGCCCTAATTCCGACAGACGACGCTAATTGACAAGGTATTAACTTGTCAATGCCTACAAGTTGTAGACTATGGTTTCATGGAAAGTAGAGGGCAAGTAGATCTCGAAGGTTTCAGCCGAAAAGGTGCTCGACTGCTAAAAACTAGGGTTGTGTTGACAATGAATCAATCCTTTCTTTCTCCCTCGACTCCCCCTTATATAGGAGGCGGAGCCGAGGGCTTCGTGATGTACAAATTACAAACAGCGGGAGACTCTTTGAGTTCGTCCCGTATAGTTACAAGTCTCTATTCCTAATATATCTCTATCTTCCATATCGACGCTTTATTGGGCTTCCGGGCTTTGTAATCTTCAGGTCACGGGCCTTCAGTAAACCCCGGGTACCTTCTTCGGCAGACCCATTAGGGATGCCTATGTCAGTAGCCCCCGAGATTTTGCTTGAATTGTAGAATCGAGTAAAATCTCCATCATTACAATTAACTCATAATTTATTTGAGTTACTAGACAATTTCCATAGAACAGTTATATATTGTGCAGAGATAATGGTAAATTGGGCTGGTTCATCTGACGAATCAGGTACCAGTTAACTGTTCTCGTGGCAATCCCGCAAAAACCTACTTCAGTAAACCCCGGGTACCTGTTGGATAATTAGGTACAATTTCCATAATTAATTCCAGAATATAAAACATGATGACAACAACTGCTAACATGTGAAACTCGAACATACTAGATGCATTAATCAACATGAGTAGCAAGCAAGACAAACAGTAAAGCATCCATCGCTAAACAGATCGAGATATGTCGCACGTACCGATCCGGTGGTGGTGGCGGTGGAGGCGTAGCAGATGATGTCGCAGCGAGTAACGTTGTTGATGACAACGTTGTTGACGACGGGGACGACGGGTCGAAGTAGACGGCGTTGAAGACGACGGTAGGCAGCACCGCCCGACTTGGACGGAAGGCGACCCGTGATGAAGAGCTTGAGCGGCCGCGCGAGCGCTTCCCAAAAACCTAATCCGCCCTCTCCCGTACAGGATCGCAAGGACGAGTGGTTCCGGAGACCTGCTCTCCCGTTCGCCGATGCACGTCGGCGCGCGGGATGGAGTAGGCTACGATGGCGGCGCAAGCAGAGAGAGGTGGAAACCCTAACTCGTGTATTTGATGTGATTATGCGGTAGCCGGGCAGGAGATTATATAGGCTCGGGAAACCCTAGGCAACGTGGGCCACGCCCACGTCGCACGAACGTTTCGAGTCGGTTACAGATAGCCCACGATCCGGGAGCGACCCGAACCGACTAACTGCGACGCGTCCGTCTAGGACTCTGTTCGTTTTCCTGAGCTGCAAAAAGTAAGGAAAGTCTCGGCTCGAGGCTCAATCCACTCACCACGAGCGCGGCGCGCGCGTCGTGACGTGTCGAGTCGAGACGAGCGAGCGAGGAGGAGGAGCGCGCGCGTGTAGCACTCCTTTTCTCACTCACTTACTAGTGGTGGAACAACCCACCTTATAAGGTGGTCTAACTTCCTCCCAACTTTCCATGTGGGACTAAACTTCCCACCTCTTGCCACTCCCTAGTGAGCTGCCACCAACTTGGGCTCAAACTCACAAGGTCGCCACTAAGTGGGCTTTGAGATTTATAGGGAAAATCTGAAATCTAGTATGGGCCATTAAGTGTAGGCCCAATATTTCAACAATCCCCCACCGGATCTCAAATCCCCATTTAGAGATTTACCAATACTCACCGCTTGTTTATATACCAAGTGTTTCAGCGGAGACCGTTAAGTTGAACTTCCGCCTAGAACCTTAAGCTACATCCATTCACACTTGAACAATGGACTAAGCCTTGAATTGCAAGTTTTGCGTGAACAGGGTTTCACTCAAAGTCATGACCAAGCACATGGCTGCCGGCAGCCTACCCCGCGGGTGAAGCATATGCGTCATACTTCGTGGTCTCTTCATGAGTTTACTAGAGATCACCCAAATCTCATAGATTGCGACGTTTAACAATCGGACTCATATAGGTGTGTTATTTCAAGAATACTCTGTAGGACAGCATCTTTGCTAAAATAGCCAACATAAAAACATTAAGGCTTTTACCAACCTGCCTTACAGCAATTGAGAGTTGTGCATCTTCACATAGAGAGGGTTACATAATACTCTCCTCAATTAAACCACTAGTTTGTTCTTCCCAGTGTCCTAATTCACGGGATCTCCGATCACAAAGGTTGGGTTACCACTATGGTGTAACATCAACGGGTCTCAAACCCATCTCCCTCGATGCACTTTCTATCACATTACGTGATAGTCCCTTTGTAAAGGGATCTGCCAGGTTTTTGTCTCGTTTGAATATATGTAACAGCTTATTACTCCGGAGTTTCGCAATTTCCTCGACAGACTTCAAACGTCTCTTCACGTGTCTTGATGACTTCGTGTTATCCTTAGAATTGTTCACTTTGACAATTACAGCTTGATTGTCACAATTCAAAAGGATTGCCGGAACAGGTTTTTCAACCACAGGCAAGTCCATCAAGAGCTCATGCAACCATTCTGATTCAATAAGTGGTTGTATCCAAAGCAAGAAGTTCTGCTTCCATAGTTGACCTCGTCAATATGGTTTGCTTGCAAGATCTCCATGATACTCGCGCCACCTCCAAGGGTAAATACATACCCACTTGTGGCGTACGATCAGCTACATCCGAGATCCAATTCGAATCACTATATCCTTCAAGCACAGCTGGGTGCCCTGAATAGTGAATCCCATAACTCATTGTACCACATAGGTAGCGCATGACCCTATCAAGTGCATGCCAATGATCAGTACTCGGGTTTGACATGAACCTACTCAACTTGCTAACAAGCAAAAGAGATGTCCGGTCTAGTCGCGCTCGCTAAGTACATGAGTGAGCCAACAATCTGAGAGTATCTCAGCTGATCTATGGCAATCCTCCGGTTCTTGCGTAATGTCACATCGGGATCATAAGGTGTTGGAGAAGACTTGCTATCAATATAGCCGAACCGGCTCAAGATCTTTTCAACATAATGGGATTGCGTTAGAGTAATCCCACTCTCATTCTTAATAAGCTTGATGTTCAGAATTACATCAGCCTTCTCCCAGATCTTTCATATCAAAGCACTTTGACAAGAAAGACTTGACCTCGTGTATTACTTTCATGTTTGTACCAAATATCAGAATATCATCCACATACAAACATAGTATAACGCCTTCGCCCCCACCATGGCGATAGTAAACACACTTGTCAGCCTCATTGACAACAAAGCCTACAGAAGTCAAAGTTCTGTCAAACTTCTCATGCCATTGCTTAGGTGCTTGTTTCAGGGCCATATAAAGATTTCGAGCAACTTGCACACCTTTCTTTCTTCACCTTTTACTACGAACCCATCAGACTGATCCATATAGATTTCCTCTTCCAACTCTCCATTAAGAAAAACTGTCTTTACGTCCATTTGATGAACGATAAGACCATAGGAGGCAGCCATGGACAGTAGTACTCGAATGGTGGTAAGTCTAGCGACAGTGAATAGGTGTCGAAGTAATCTTCGCCTTCTCTCCGTGTGTAGCCTTTAGCTACAAGCCGCGCCTTGTACTTCTCAATAGTACCATCAGGTCTTAGCTTCTTCTTGAACACCCATTTGCAGCCCACAAAGCTTGCATCCATGGGGTCGTTCCGATAGCTCCCAAGTTCCATTAGAAAGAATCGAGTCCATCTCGTTATGGACAGCTTCTTTCCAGCTCATCCGCATCCGGAGATGCATATGCCTCCGCAATGGACGTGGGAGTATCATCCACAAGGTACACAATGAAATCATCACCAAAGGATTTTTCAATCCTTCGTCTCTTGCTCCGTTTAGGAGCTTCATTGTCATCCTTCTCGATAACAATCTCATGTGATTGTTCAAAGTACTCATTAGATGTACTAGACTCGGGAATTATCTCAGTAGAAATTCTAGCAATGCTATGCATATCTTTCATAGGAAACATATTCTCAAAAAATGTTGCATCACGAGATTCCATAATAGTATCAACATGCATATCAGGTACCTCGGATTGAACTACTAAAAATCTATATCCTACACTCCGCGGAGCATAACCTAGAAAGATACAATCCACCGTCTTTGGTCCGGGTTTGCGCTTCTTAGTGATTGGAATATTGACTTTCGCCAAACATCCCCATGTGCGCAAATACGAAAGTGATGGTTTTCTTCCAGACCACTCCTCGTAAGGGGTTTTATCTTTATTCTTGTTAGGAACTCTATTCAGGACATGACATGAAGTCAATAAAGCCTCCCCCCACCATGCCTTGGATAAACCAGAAGTGGCTAACATGGAATTCACCAAGTCAGTCAGCGTGCGGTTTTTCCTCTCGGCAACCCCGTTTGATTGGGGCGAATAGGGAGGCGTCCTCTCATGAATAATGCCATGTTCCTCACGGAATTCATCAAAGATTTTAGGAAAATATTCACCACCACGATCCGACCTAAGACGCTTGATCTTTCTCTCTAGTTGATTTTCAACTTCGGCCTTATAAATTTTAAAGTAGTCTAAAGCTTCATCTTTAGTTCGCAACAAATAAACATAGCAAAATCTAGTCGCATCATCAATCAATTTCATGAAATATCTCTTTCCACCTTTTGTCAACACACCATTCATCTCGCATAGATCAGAATGTATGAGTTCTAGAGGTGCCAAGTTTCTCTCCTCGGCCGCCTTGTGAGGCTTCCGAGGTTGCTTTGATTGCACACAACTATGGCACTTTGAACCTTTGGCAATGGTGAAATTCGGAATTAAACTTAAACTGGATAGCCGAGACATTAAACCAAAATTAATGTGACATAAACGAGAATGCCAAACACCGGTATCATCACTAACATTGCCACAAATATGGTTCACAGTACTTATTACTGAAATCGTAAAGCGAAAAGCGGAACAAGCCTCCGCACTCATAGCCTTTACCAATAAATTGTCCAAACTTGGAAACAACTACTTTATTCGACTCTAAAACAACCTTAAACCCATCTCTCGCATAGAAGGGAGCCGCTAACAAGATTCTTGTTCATAGTAGGGACATGCTGCACGTTCCTCAGCCGCACGATCTTCCCGAAGTGAACTTCGGATCTACCGTGCCAACACCACGAACGTAAGCATGTGACCCATTCCCCATCAAGACGGAAGAATCCCGGGCGACCTGGTAAGAAGTGAACATGGAGATGTCAGCACACACATGAACATTAGCACCTGTATCAATCCACCAACATGGAGATTGAAATACCGAAAGAACAGTAAATAGATTACCGTACCCATCAGCATTGCTAGCGGTCACCGTGTTGACTTGCCTTGCCTTTTTCTTGCGGTCTGCCCTCTCTGGACAGTCCTTAGAAAAGTGGCCAGCCTCTCCACACGTAAAGCAGCTCGGATCCGCTTTGTTTATCATCTTCTTCTTCTTGAAGGTTGTAGTCTTCATAGGCTTATTGAAGGAGGGCTTGTTATTCCCTTTGTTCTTGCCGTAGGGTTTCTTCTCGCACCATGTTGGCGCTAGACTCGACCCTCTCCTTTCTCGCATTATCCTTAGCCCGAGCTTTCTCCTCAACATCAAGAGATGCTATCGATTTTCAACCGATATCTCCTGTCTCTTGTGTTTGAGAGTTGTGGCAAAGTTCCTCCATGAAGGGGGCAACTTAGCGATGATGCATCCAGCCACAAACTTGTCGGTAAGGCACACTTAAGGAGTTCAAGCTCTTTCGCAATGCACTCGTATCTCATGAGCTTGTTCGACTACGTAACGGTTGTTAACCATCCCGATGTCATGGAAGCTCTCCATGATGTACAGTTCATCGCTCGCATCGGTTGCACCGAATTTAGCATTCAGTGCATCCCGGAGCTCTTTACCATCCGTTAAGTGCATGTACACATCACACGTACGATCAGCAAGAATACTTAGAACGCATCCGACGAAGAGAGTATTGTTTTCCTTGAACTTGTTCTGATCTTGGTCAGATATAGTTCCTTCGGGTAAACCATCAGTAACTTCGAACACTTTCAGATGAGTAAGCCAGAGCATGGCCTTATACTGCCACCTCTTAAAGTGCACACCGGTAAACTTATCCGGCCTCAATGCATCGGAAAAACCAGCCATTGTTAACTCAGGAAATTGCCTACAATTAGGTTTTTGGATTGTTGGATAATTAGGTACAATTTCCATAATTAATTCCAGAATATAAAACATGATGACAACAACTGCTAACATGTGAAACTCGAACATACTAGATGCATTAATCAACATGAGTAGCAAGCAAGACAAACAAGTAAAGCATCCATCGCTAAACAGATCGAGATATGTCGCACGTACCGATCCGGTGGTGGTGGCGGTGGAGGCGTAGCGAGATGATGTTGCAGTAGTAACGTTGTTGATGACAACGTTGTTGACGACGGGGACGACGGGTCGAAGTAGACGGCGTTGAAGACGACGGTAGGCAGCACCGCCCGACTTGGACGGAAGGCGACCCGTGATGAAGAGCTTGAGCAGTCGCGCAGAGCGCTTCCCAAAAACCTAATTCGCCCTCTCCCGTACAGGATCGCAAGGACGAGTGGTTCCGGAGACCTGCTCTCCCGTTCGCGACGCGTCCGTCTAGGACTCTGTTCGTTTTCCTGAGCTGCAAAAAGTAAGGAAAGTCTCGGCTCGAGGCTCAATCCACTTACCACGAGCGCAGCGCGCGCCGCGCCGCGGCGCGGCGCGCGCGTCGTGTCGAGTCGAGACGAGCGAGCGAGGAGGAGGAGCGCGCGCGTGTAGCACTCCTTTTCTCACTCACTTACTAGTGGTGGAACAACCCACCTTATAAGGTGGTCTAACTTCCTCCCAACTTTCCATGTGGGACTAAACTTCCCACCTCTTGCCACTCCGTAGTGAGCTGCCACCAACTTGGGCTCAAACTCACAAGGCTGCCACTAAGTGGGCTTTGAGATTTATAGGGAAAATCTGAAATCTAGTATGGGCCATTAAGTGTAGGCCCAATATTTCAACAGTACCTTCTTCAGCAGACCCATTAGGGATGCCTATGTCAGTACCACACAAATTAATATACAAACAAACAATGTTCAACATACAAACACAAAAATGAATCATCATATGAAGGTGAAACTATCTACCCGGACACGAGTCCAACGCGTTGAGGTAGAGGACGTCGCTCTTGGACTCGTACTTGGCGGCCGCGCCTAGCAGGCGAAGCTCATTGTTGGTGTCAGTAACAAAAAAAAAAGGGAGGAAATTCCACTAACAAAAAAAATCATCTATGAGATACGTAGACCACAGCCAAAAAGGGTGTAGTTGCGATGCACAGTAGTTTGCCAAGTGCAATATGTCGGGCCCTTGCAACTAAGCGCCTAAGGCAACTGTAACCCAAATATAGCCAACACTTGGCAACTTGACTTAACTTGGCTCACTCAAACAGTTCACTTTGAAATTAATTTTTTTTTAACTTATAATGCTCGTCAGGAGTGTCAACGTGGAACTATGCATATATAGTCTTGAAGGATTTGAAAACCCTTTATGGATGCTTTCAGAACGAGGAGGCCTGTAGATAAAAATGGGATTACTCTGTCGACTGGCATACATCTTCGAGACCAACTAGACGACGAGAACGGAAATCATCACCCATTGAGGATGTTTTATTCCAATTTTCTAAACTGGCGTTCACACGTTGATGAACTTGGGTTTGTTATCTCATGTGTCTCGCAAAAACAAATTGTTCTTGCTTTGGAAGACGATGGTTGAGAACTTCTCGTAGTGATTTCATCAACCTCGAAGCACATTGATAGGTTGTGTCAGGCTATGGTGACTACATTTCGTTTTCCTAAAAAAAAAGAGATAGCTGATGTGCGACCGATGGGTCCCCTCGCTGGCGAGCGCGTCCTCCTAGGCTGGCCCACACACCGCTCTTCTCTCTCCTTATCTCACTTCCTCTCCTCCGCAGACCGCAGCCACATATTTCCCCCGTGTCTTATCTCTCCCATCTCTCTTCTCTCCTGGTTCTGGACATAGTCGTCGATGCGGAACCAAGGGCTCGCGCCGCCGCCGATGTAGACCACCATGCCAAGTTGTTGCCTTCTGACCACGCCGCCTTCCACTGCCTCCCCCACTTTTTCCCATCGATTTACTAGCAAGGAGCTTGAAGCTTGAGGTAGATAGGGGCGTCGCCGGTGGGGATGGTATGAGACTGGCCTTGCTCCTTCTCCGGCGAAGCCAACCCTGCTTCTCTCCTAACGAGGCTGGTCTTGCTTATCCCCACTGAGACCGTCCGCGCTTCTCCCGTCCGCCCCTGGTACGCCTCGAGATCAGACGAGAGGGACCGCAGGTGCTGATGCTCATCACCCACGCCGGAGAAGCCGATGGATTTATAGTTCCTTTTTTTATTGTTATAGTTGTTCCATTTTGTGAATTTGGTTGATGAAATTTGTTGAGAACAACTTATGAATCAGTTTTGCAAATAGATCTGCAAAGGAATTTTTGCTAATGTTGGCTTAGTTAATTGAATTAGCTAAGATAGTTATGCAATATTGTTGTAAATCATTATATGATTTTGTTGTGAAGATCTTTAGCACTGGAATTATTTATGTTGTTGACTATTGCTGTTAACACTCAAAAATGTTGTTTTCATTGTTAATTATTATTGTAAATATATTGGTGATTTGTTGTAAAGGTATCTTTTGGCATGGGAATTTTTTTGTAGTATTGGAATTGTTGTTTTTCTGCAAAAGTTCTTTCTAGTTTTGTTGTTAATTATTTGTTGTAAATATATGGGTGATTTGTTGTAAATATATTTATTTGTTGTAAAGATATTTTTGGCACAAATAATTATTTTGTGCTGAAACTAGTGTTTTTTTAGGTAATCATTGTTAACTATTGTTGTAAATATCCAACTTTTGTGAAATTCATTTGTTCTAAACACCCAACAGCAGAACATGCATCGTATCTACTCTATGGCCAAAATGTACTACGCAACCCCCACCCTGCACTGTACTAACACGAAAGCGACGTGAGCAAAGCATAGCAGCTGAGAAAGCGACATGCCTGACACCGCGCAGCAGGAGAAAAGCAACCAGCCCACGTTAGGGGGAGAAGGACTAATTGCTGGACGTAGGATCTTGATTCAACGACGGGAACTACAACCGATTTTAGGCCGACGCTAGGCGTCGGTCGGCCGACGCGTGGAGTGAAAATCGGTCGTCCTTCTAACCGTCTGATCCACATCTAATGCGTGGGATGCGTTTCAGCGTATTTATCATTTAAGGCCCTCACTTTTTGCGAAATCAACCCGCAGTACAGCCAGTAGTTCTCCTGCATGCATGTCGCGTAGGTGAATTCCACCATGTGCTGTTGCTGGAGTAGTTTACAACAAAAGTAATCCAACTTACAATACTAGTTAACAATATTTCAAAAAGTAACTTCACAGGTGATTATTGGTGCAAAATATATTTGCAACAATTAATGTTTAATAAAAACAACAATAAAGTAGGATATTTACAACAATAATCAACATTGATTTCAAAAGGCGCCAATACTTTCCCTACCAAAAATGTATCTACAACAAATCAGTAAAGTATTTACAATAATAATTATCAACAAAGTTAACAATTTTTTTTTTTGGATATTTACAACATAACTTCTGGATTTTTATAATA
This sequence comes from Lolium rigidum, assembly GCF_022539505.1. Classification (NCBI taxonomy): domain Eukaryota; kingdom Viridiplantae; phylum Streptophyta; class Magnoliopsida; order Poales; family Poaceae; genus Lolium; species Lolium rigidum. The sequence goes on from NC_061509.1 coordinate 176,196,868, forward strand.
AAAATAGCACTTATAGCATTACATTAAAATTTCACAGCAAAAAATACGGGAGATGATTGACACAAAAATCATTGGATATTTACAACATAATTCCTAAACCTTTACAATAAAAATAGCAATTGTAACATTGCAGCAAAAATTCACAGCCAAAAAGCTGAAGACGATTGACACAATATCATTGGATGTTTACAATATAATTTTTTATCTTTTACAACAAAAAATAACAACGAAAAATTCCAGAAAAAAGCACCACAAATTGTAGAAAAATAAAAATATGAAAAATCCAACATATCACCGGAGGTAGGCGACCGCCGCCGACCTCTTGAAGCATCGCACCGCCGGTTTACAGCTGTTCGTCGACCTCACACAACACCACCGGCGATGGATCGACATCACAGACCACAAATGGTGATCTCCGGGATGCGATCTGTGCAAGTAGCGCTGCTGCAGAAGGAAGAGATAGAGGAGTACAGCAGGGATCTGGGGCGGCGGTGCGGCGGATGGCGGCTCCTGGTGTGCGGTCCCTGCAGGTGCGGTTTGAGAAGAGGAGAAAGGAAAACGAGTGGTGGATGTGCATTGACCAGAAAATAAGGTGGAGGTGGGGACCACAGTGGGACGCGTGTGCGGAAGGATGACCGATTTTTTGACGCGATCGGTGGGCTGATGATAAATGTTATTTTGATGGACTGAACCGGGAGGGTTAATATTGGATTGTAGTCTGTACTCTGTAGATGTAGGCCTCGTGTTTACCCTATGAAGCAACGTAATGGGATTAATTCACACGATTTCCAAAATAAAAATAAGAAAACCGTGAGTGGAGTATCGTCATGATGACTGAAAACATGCAAAAATAAATAAATAGGGTGTATGGCTCGTAGGAAACAAATCTCACAAATTACATGGGGAATCTTGATTGTTAAAGGTGAGTCTAACGAAAACAAAATTGATCTGCAATAATAATAAGTATTTCAGATAGTATTACATTTCGAAGCATTGCTGAAACAATTTACATGGTAAGCCACAAAGTGGCAAATTATACAAGGCATAGCATAACTCAGGGAGTTACGTTCACTGCAGACGTACACAGAAATATTACAAGGCACGATCATCATATAATTAGAGCCCTCGGATAGCGCCGGACCACGAAACGAGAATTGGGATTCGTGATGAACAACGAGTATATGCCCTCAAACAGATCCACTGGCTTGTACCCCGTGAGATCCTCGATATATTGATGGTTGTCCACCTCCGGGTCGAGTCTGAGCCTGGCGATGAACATCGCCGTGGCCGCCACGGCGGACGGCATGAACCGCAGGCACCTGTAGTCCAAGAGCGACGTGTCGGCGAGCTGATGCGCCAACAATCGAATCTTATTGTGTCTCTCTCCTCTGCTATGCCTGGTGAAGTGCTCGACGAAGGTGAAGGCCGTTGGGCCGCTGAGCTCGTACCGGAGCGCCGCCAGCATCTCGCGCTCCATGTCGGTCACCTCCTTCCCGGTGGCGAACCCGCAGTACTCGGCCACGTCCGAGGCGTTCAGGTGGAGGTCGACGCTGCTGGCCTCGTACTTGGCAGCGGTGAAGATGGCGGCAGCGCCCAGCAGGCGGAGCTCACTGTCGGTGTCAGTCAGGGTTCGCAGCGACAGGACGCGGTCGACGTAGGAGACGGCCCGGTGCAGCGTGCCTGGGAAAAGATGGTACTCTTTGGTGAACTCGTCCATCCAGATGACGAGGTTGCTGCGCGTGCGCTCGTCCATCCGGTGGTCTCCTTGCACCGTCTCCAGGTAGTCCGGCGAGGGCCGCTGCCTCTCGTTCCTCTCCTTCTCCCGCAGGTTGAAGTCGATGTCGACGTCGTAGTCGGGCACGAACGGGCAGGAAATCCGCGGGCGCTTGGCGGAGCTCTCCGGGGCGGCGACTTCCGAGTCAGGAGCAGGGCGTTTTGTTCGGACTTCTTGGTGCGTGGATGGCACGGGCACCTCGACGGCGGGCTTGACGACGTGGGCGCCGAGGGCGGCGGCGAGCAGGTCGCAAGATGGCAGCAGCACCAGGGACGATGGCTCTAGGGTTGGGGGATACTCGAACTCGACGGAGGCCGGAGCAGTATGTGCGCATGGTCGGCGAGGGAGCGCGCCGATGGACCGGAGAAAGTCGTCGTCGAACTCCGTCTGGTTGGCGGCGGCGCGGCCTGAGAAGTCGCCGGGACACGGCGGAGCGGAAAGCAGCTCGGCGGTGTATGGATCCATGATCTCCATTGCTCGCCTATCGATGGAGAGGAGAGGGGGATGTGAGCCTCTAGGCAGGCTGGAGTTTGGACTCTGGATCGGCGGTGGTATGTTGACGAAACAAGCGCAGCCGGATGCGGCATGGATCGCCCTATTTAACAGCAGAAAATCTCCTGCGCGATCCGTTTGCTTGCGAAGTGGAAACCGCGTAGCCTTGCGCTTAGGTACAATACAACAACCTAGCTAGCTCAAAGTATGATTCGGATTACAACTGGTCTCTCGATCGATCTAAACTGCGTCTTGGCGGGGCTGTTTGTTTCCATATTCGATTCGGAATGCAAGTCGTGCCCCACGCGGCAGTTTGGGCTGCCAACATCTACTCTCTCTCCCAGGTTCTGCTATTCCTTAATCGTTGCAAAAAAACAGGAATTTTTTTTTTGACAATAGGAAATATTTTTTTGGTGGAATTAATCAGGAAGCAATTTATTCACCAAACCTCATTTATTTTCTTCCGTGTGAGATCCTTTCCATTTTTTCTTCCGTATTAAACGTTCCTAAGTTTTATAGATCCTTCATTTCCTTCATTCCTTGGATGTTCCACAAAATCAGGAAATGCCGAGGAAAAAAATCCGTTTGTAATGAAGGCATGAAATTGGAAATAAATTTATGCAATATTTGCTTCATAATGCATTATTCTTTTTTATCTATTGAAATGCATGTAAATTCTTCCGGCTATATGTAATGGCGAAGAAAATGAAGTAAAAAAAATACTTTCCTAATGAAAGGAAATCAGCTTCCATGTGGTGCACAGCAGGAACCGAAAGGACTAAGTATCGGAAGTTTTTATATATCTACATCTACATCTACACTACATAAAAAGACTAAACATGTTCCCTATTTTCCCCACCGACCAATACGTCAAGTCTTTGGTCATCCTCGTCGTATGTCACCTCTTCGTCCGACTCCGCTACCTTCGCTCGGGAGCGCGCACATGGGCCGAGCCCAATGAAACCCACATTGGCTCGAACATTATCCTCGCATGGCTTTATCCGAAGACATAACCCTATCGCAATCCCCGCTCAGATCGAAATCCGCACCGCCTCTTTCCGCTCGTTGTTGCGCCCCGCCCCTTTCCGCTCGCCGCCGCACCCCGTCCCTCTCCTTTTTAGCTCCGACCAACGCTGCCACTATTGGCTGCGTCGTCTGAGACGTACGATGGGCTCCCCCGGACCGTGCTCCTGGCGGAGAACATGAATCGTACGACGGGCTCCCCAGGACCGTGCTCCCGACGGCGAACAGAAAGGGGAGGACGGAAGAAGTGCGGCGAACACACACTGATAGGAAGAGCCTCCAACGTATCCCCATTTCCACGAGCACTGCCGCCGCTGTCCCCGACTTCTCATGCCGGACACCACCGCCACCTCCGCAAGCTCCACCGCCGCCGTAAATCCTCCCACCACCGCCGCATTGTCTCATGGCGGGGCATCGAACCCCAGCGTTCCGCAGCGCAGCGCCATTCCGCGGATTCCACAGCATGTGGTCTCGTAGGGCCCGTTCTACATCGTCCGGGAGGAGATCTTGGGCTTGGTAATCCCCCTTCCTCTCTCGTCAGTGGAAATTCGTTGGTTGAAATCTACACTGGCTTTGAAGAAGTGATTTTTTTTTCATTCTGATTTGTTTGTGGAAGTTTTGATCTTCCTTTTTCTTTCCTTTTTTGCTGGTTTCGGGAAGTTTATAACAAAATTATACCACTTTTAGGCCGTTTCAAAATACCAATACTATATCCCAAACAATATTCCCTAAAAGAAAGGGACAGCTCAAGATAGTTGATAATTGTTAGAGGGCTGACAAATAATGCAATCACCGAAATCCGCAAATATGTATGCCTCATGTTTATACCAATACTATATATTAAGTGGCAAACTCGTCATTGCATTCTCCACCGACAGAGAGAGAGAGAGATGGGTGGCCACGAAGAGAGAGAGAGAGAGACAGAGGTTGCCACGAAGAGACGGATAGGGGTATACTGCCCGTTAGATCAGTGGATCAACGGTTCGTGGAGTCGATCCGTGTGACAACGGCTCAACCAATCAGGATAAGTTTGGGCTTCTCAGAGCATTTGTGAAAGTACTTGAGGGCAAAACTGAGTAGTACTAAGAATCCAAGGGCACATAAATAGTAAATAGACTAAGGGATTCAAACAAAAGAATTACAAAATGAAAAATGTGTGTTTTGTACAATATAATTCATATTGGGCTACATCAAATTATTTGCAATTCAAATATACATGAGTGTGACAATTATGGCATCATTTAGACAAACTATGTTTTGGGAAAGATGTTTTGCAAAGGGGTTTGGGTGGAAAACCATGCATCTTCATAGCTACACTAGTGATTCTGAGAAGTGGCAATTTGTGGTAAAACTTGATTTATATATGTTTGTTAAGGTTTTCTAGGTGGCAGGTTGCGTAGGAAGACTCCATGAGTAGTTGCCACTATGTTTTTATTTTTTTGGATTTTTTGCGCATGAAATGACTCAATTAGCTATGTTAATCTCATTTGTTGACTCTCTCGTTGACCAGCTACTTGAGGGTAAAACTGAGTATATTGCACTTGCCGGTCTAAGTCCTCGAGGGGAAAACTGAGTACGTATAAAATTTCGTATAAGGCCCGAGGTTATAACCGAGTACACCAAACGTCCCGGGGTTAGACTCGGGTAGCGGTGCACGCTGCAGCCGTGCATAGCGGACGCGTGTTGCCGTGCATAGCGGACGCGTGTTGCGGTACACGCCACCTTCGTCTTTATAGAGCCCCTCTTTCTCTCCCTCGACGCACGTTCTCACTGGCTCACTACAACCGCCTCTCCTGTCCCATCATCTTCTCCACAACCGAAGAAAAAACCCCGAAGAAAACCACCGGCGATGGAGAAGAATGAGATGCCCATTGTCGGCACATCAGCCGCCGCCCCCGTCCAGGCCCCTGTCGCTGCTTCCATCGTAGCAGCCGGCGCATCGGCCGCCGCCCCCGTCCGTGCCCCCGTCGCCGCTTCCAACGTAGTAGCCGGCGCATCGGCCGCCGCCCCGTCCAGGCCCCCGTCGCTGCTTCCAACGTAGCAGCCGGCGCATCGGCCGCCGCCCCGTCCGTGCCCCCGTCGCTGCTTCCAACGTAGCAGCCGGCGCATCGGCCGCCGCCACCGTCCAGTCCCCCGTCGATTGGGACCCGTACGAACCGGTGCGGTACGACGCGCCGGAGAACCCCTACGACACCACCATCGTCGACAACGAGCCGGAGGTAACCCTTTGTTCCCTAGTTCTTATCTCATTTCAATCATTTTGTGTTAGATCTACCGTTATTACGGTTCGTCCGTTCCTAGTTCAATCCTTTTTTGTTAGATCTTGCGTTATTACTGTTCGTCTGTTCCTAGTTCGATCCTTTTGTGTTAGATCTTGCGTTATTAGTGTTTGTGATTTGCTTTTGTTTAAGATTTGTGCCGATGATGATGAATATTTGGGCATAAATTGATTCAGGGTTTGGTAAACAATTGGTGTGTACAAATTTGTTGTGCATGATCTTTGGTTTGCTGACTCAAATCCTGGATATAAGTGTGTCCAATGTAACTGAGGCTACCTCTTTTTTTCGAGCCCATATTATCATGCATGATTTTTTGTTCACTCTCTGTTCCATCATCGTTGCAATTGACTCCGTGTTTTTGCACGATCTTTGGTGCTACGTGACAGGTGCAGAGCAGCCGACGTCGACCGCGACGACGAGTCCTTCCACACCAAGACTCGTCACGTCCTCAGGAGGCTGCAGTCCGGCCATTACGATGGCCCTTTTGCTCGAGGCATTTACAAGTGCCCCTTCTGCAACAGGAAGCTCCGCGCCACCGACTTCAACTCCCTGGTGAACCATGCTGAATCCATTGGCAGATGTGGCGCTAGAGTTGGAAGGACCGTGAACGTGCATGCGTACATGGCCAAACACAAAGCACTTGGGATTCACCTGCGCAACCTCCAAGCGAGTCACACGCGCTACCCGGAGGCGTTGAACGTGCCTACCGCACTCTCTCGTATGTGACTCGCTCTATCCGTAGAGCAGCTTAATTTCATGTAAAATGTAGCTTATGTTGGATCTATCGGTACTACTTTTGGATCTGTCCTGAATATATCTATGCTATGTTGGTTGCTGTATGCAGCTTATCCTATATTTTTCTCTGGATTTGTGCCCTAGATTTCCTACCTGATTGGGTAAAAACGAAGGCATAAAGAAATGAATGGCGTTAAAAAACAGAAGGAGAAGCTGCTCTAGATTTGCTACCAATTTGGGCTATCAAATATGAATGAGATCGAGCGATAGAGAGGAAAAAGGTACATTGAAAACTGCTAATCTGGGCGGAAGAGACGAAACCACTCGTGCCCCCGTCCCGGACCCACACGGCTCCACACGCTACGGCCCCACACGCTACGGCCACACAAACACGGCCTCGTCCTGTCCCACGCGGTCCCACACGACGCGACCCCACAAACGACACGATCCCACTCGTCAGCACGGAACGGTCAACTTAACGGATTCCTTCCGTCCGAGCTCCTTCTGCGGTTCAGACAAGGGCTTGGGGAAAACTGAGGAAAAACTAAGGAGCTGGGGAAAACTGAGTACAACTAAGGACCTGAGGGCACGAAAATAGAAATCCATAGTTTATACGTGAAACCCATAATACAATAGGCAAAATACAAGATATCACATGTGTGAAGAAACAAATTTGTTCTCTTCATGTCAGTTAGCAGGAGAATACATGTAATTATAGGTAACTCATGCAACTTAGCACTAAGAGTAGTCAACTTAGCAGGGGAATACATGTAATTATAGGTACGAGCACTCCTTGATTTAAGTTGTTGCTACTCTCGTGTAGATCCTTACCACTTGTGTGAAGATCCTTAGCAATATGTGTACACATGCAAACAGAAGCGTTATCTATGGTGAACACCATAATTATCAAGGCGCAGTTAATTGCCTCGATAGCAGGAACAAGAACATCACATAATTACTTGGACGTCAATAATTTTAGGAGACACGGTGATCCTTGGCACTGGGATAAGCCGTCAATCACTCTCATCAAGCAAGAAGGAGAGGAAAGCACCGCATTACTCCCTCATCTTCTTCCCCATGACTCTCGTTCCTCAGAACTCATCCCTGCTCCTCTCTCTATTAGTATTAGCTCATCGTTACAGGCCGCGTACGGGTTGCGCGTGTGATGACTCAAGATCTTCAATTTGTAATGCTACATGTCGTGAAAGATGGGAGCGGATGGATAGGGAATACTATGTCAAGCTAGCTCATTGAGCTACCATATACGTGTTATTTACAATCTGGCATGCTCTCGATCGTCCTGGCAGGGGCTCGTCTTTGTTTCCATACTTGCGATTCCGAGATGGAGTAGTCGTGCCGACAGTGTGCTCATGCTCTCTCATCTCTATCCCAGTTCTGCAAAGTTCTAATCGTTGCAAAAGTAAAGGCGATAGGAAAACATCGATGTTTTGGCTAAGGATATTAATCAGGAAACAATTTATTCACCAAACCTCATGTTATTGTTCTTCCGCGTGCAGACTCATTTCCGAAGGTTTCGGTTGCTTCCCGTATTAAACGTTCCTAAGTTTTATAGATCCTTCATATTCCTTGGATGTTCCACAAAATCAGGAAATGCCGAGGAAAAAAATCCGTTTCTAATGAAGGCATGAAATTGGAAATAAATTTATGCAATATTTGCTTCACAATGCATTATTCTTTTTTATCTATTGAAATTGCTGCGGTCAGAAACCCACCGGCGGGCAGCGACTGGCAACACAGTAGAGCCGGGAACAACTAGGGCTGCGGCTGGCCCCAGTCCCTCAGAGCGACGGCCCGCAAAGCCTCCTGGTCACACGTCCGATGCTTATCGCAAGGGCGTGCCACCTGACCTATACCTGGTCAGGAAGGTGTTGGATGATGCCTCGCTTAGTTTCCTGCATGGCATACACGTAAACGTTAAATACGAGCCTCGATCGGCTCTTCAGGTTGTCCTGTGAATCGGCTCAAAGAGCCGATCCACCCATGATTCGTACAAGGTGTCCGAATATATGGTGGTCCTGCTTGATCAAGATAAAGTTAAAGCGATCTACGACGATTTAGGGTTTTCACCGCATAATCGGATCATCCTACTCACGATTGGGCCTCGCGCTCGCGCACGGTGATCGTAAGCCGATCCTAGACAGGGCCTAAAAACCAACACGAGGTTGATCCTCGGAACATCCTGTCTAGGGCTAGCGAACTACACCCTACACGCCGCTGGATCCTCCAACCCTTTGTAAGGCCTAACTATTGCGGATATTAAACTAATCCTTGAAGAGCAAGGAGCAACCGTAACGGATCGGATCTACTAAACTATAATCAGCGGGTGCCGCCCCTACACCTAAGATAGGTGTAAGGGCGGCTAGATGTATAAGGGTTGCACTACGACAGCATATGATACGAAGAACAATGCTAACCCTAACACATCTAAGATAACTACGTTGCTCGCCATCAAAAAGGCTTCAGCACGAGCAACGCATGAACAACGGGGATAGGCTTGTGCTGCCTAGATCGCAAGATGCGATCTAGGCAGCATGGTGCTTACCGGAGAAACCCTCGAGACGAAGGAGTTGGCGATGCGCCGAGATTTGTTTGTGGTTGAACGTTGGTTGTTGTTTATTTCATAAACCCTAGATACATATTTATAGTCCAAGGGACTTTCTAATGTCAGGCGTGCACCTAACCGTGCACGGGTAAAACTCCAACTCCTAAACTGACACGTAATCTAATATATTACAGATACAAGGGCAAATTAGCCCAAACTTTGCATGTAAGGCCGATTCACGTATTTCTTCTATGTATATATTCTTCAAGTCCATCTTGATCACGGCCCACCTCTGACCCGGTCAAATTCTGGTGATAACACATGCCCCCCTGGTTTTGGAAATGACATTTCCAAAATCATTACGCTTTTCTTCCATCGGGTCATGTCGTGGCAGAGCAGAAACCGCCGCAGAATCCTTCATCATGATGCCTTGCCCCTTCCACTTCTCCACGTGACTGCACAATTTTCCGTTAGGCATCGTCTCCTCGGAAACCGTTGTGGCATTGAATCTCCACTCATATTCCTTTTATTTAACCATTGCTAAACAGCTCACTGCTCCATCCCTTCGCTCCTCCTCACATTAGCACCCAAAAACCCTCTCCGTGCCAGCCATGTCTTCTTCCTCCTCTTCCTCCTCCGAGCTTTCCTACGGTCCTCCTCCTCGCCGCGAGACGCCGCCGGACATCCGTGCCCCAGAAGAATGGGACGAGGAAAGCCACGCCTCCTCCATTTGGTCCGAGGATGACAAGTCCTTGACCAGCGGGGATGAAGATCTCCAGTTCCTCGCCGACGGGAAGCTGGAGTCGGAAAGCGAGGACGACCGGTTCCCACGTGGACGGCTGCCCCACCTGCTGAAGAAGAGGAAGAGGAAGACGACAACGACGACGACGACTTCCCTCGAGGGCTACCCGCCGGCGAAACGCCTCCGCATGTGGTGCGGACGAGCGACGGATGACGACGATGACGAGGACGGAGGATGAAGCTCCCGTAGAGGGCTACGGGAGTAGCGACGAGGAGCCCATCGGCAGCAGTGCCGATGAGAGTTCCGAGGATGACGACGAGGGCAGCGATGGCCCGTAGATTAGGATCTGCTAGTGTAGGCCTAGCAGTAGTAGATTGGTCAATAGACCCTTCTTTTGTTCATCCTTTTCCTGAGCAATTGGCTCTTCCTTTGTAAGAAATCATGTTCATTAATGAAGAAGTTTCCCCAATTTGACTTTGCCGATTTCTTTTAAACTGATTCTCAATAAGCCGATGGCAACGCATCGGTCTCTCATAATCCGCCCTCCCTTTTTTCGACCAAAGGGTGACTGCAATCTTGGTCAAAACTCAAAAAGCCGATGTCAGCGCATCAAGTCCTCATGAACTATCCTTCATCCTTTCGAACAATGAATTTGAGTTCCGCCAGATCACCACCCTTGACGAAAATCGCGACGCAGGACTAGCCGATGGCCACCCAATCGGCTCTCAAAAACAGAGCATCCACCAGGCCAGCTGCCCCCCCCAAGTCTCAGCCAAGGCAAGAATAGCAGTGTGCTAACCAAATGCGTCACCATCGGTTGCCAAGCCATGATGCAGAGCCAGCCGATTCTCAACAAAATCGGCTCTCCAGAGCAGAGAACCTTCAGGGTGAGCTGCCCCCCGAGCTTCTTCAGTTCACTTCTTTGTCTTTGCTGGTCAGATCGGCTCCTTTCCTTTAGCGGATCTGATGCAATCCATCCTTAACCTGATCTGTACGTCCATGCTGTTCTAGGCATTGGTCAGGGTCATGATCCTCAAACTGCCCCAGCTGATACTGCGGACTCGAATACTCGCAAAGAGAACCCGGAGATCCTTGAAGAGAGGATCCACTTCCTGCTCCATTGTTCCTCTGATTATAGCAGTTACCTCTTGAGTCGATGGCCATGTACCGGCTTTATATCCTTAAGTCGATGTCTGCTGCATCGGCTGTGCTTAAAAAAATTTTGAATTTTTTACGGCCGATTTATGTATCGGCCCCCATACTTCAATACCCATCATCAAAGAATATCTTGGGCTGCTGGGCGTTTGAAAGATACTCCTACTTCATATCCTCGTGTTTTATCCACCTAGGTGCCCCCCGAGCCGATTCTGTCAAGAGAATTGATGGTATCGGCTCTTGAGGTATCCCCTGTTGGATTAACATGCTGAACCCGAGCAGTAATGGATAGTGAGGATAATTTTGGCCGATTGCTGGAATCGGCCTCCACGTTGCTTGTTCGATGAAGGTTTTGTAATGTTCCTCCATAAACTTTTGGGGCCGATCACAAGGATCAGCCTCGCCACGTCTGTCCATCGATGTTGCTCTTGTTACACGGTCAGGCCGGTGGATAAAACCAGCCCAATCTCTGACTTTATCATGTTGGTGCGCTTGCTGTCGTCCACCTCGAGTGCATCGTGTAATCGTGGAGCACTAAGCTTCGTCGGGAGGACGAGCACCATGTTTGTGCCAGCCGATGTCTCATCATCGGCTTTCCTTTGCTTGGGGCGCCACTCCATTTCTTTGTGGCCGACCTTCTTCGTCCAGGGTTCGCTGAATTTTGGCGGCCGGATCAGGCCGTGCCTTCCTCAACGTGTGCAAGTATAACCTTTCGGCTTCTTCCAGCCCACGCGACGCTCGAACCCTTCGTTTTGGGAACGGCCGAGCCCATCGGGGCACCACCTTGGCCGATGATACTTGTCTTCTTCATCATCTGTCCTCGTAGTTCCTCGAGATCTTCCACACCGAGCGGACTCAGCGCGCTTGCTTTGTGGCGGGAGAGGCCCTAGGCGCTTGAACACGGACACGTTGGCTGTCTCCTTCTTCTTCCGGTTGCATTCTGGGCAATTGCCGATTGTGGGCAATCGGCTCATTCCTGAATCCCAGCAGTGTCTGAAGAAGGGACAGTCCCAATGCCTGTCCTCGTCGTCTCGCTCCCCTGACTTTTCCTTGGCACGGCGCTCGTGCTCCTCCTCATCGCGATCGTGCCGACGATGTCTTCTGGCTTCTCTAGCCAGACGATCTCTTTCATCATCATCGCCGTATCGCCGGCGTTGGTCATACTGACTCACATACTTGTTGAGGAGGTGATCAGAGAGAGGTCGCTGATATCTTATGTTCTTTACTTCTCCCTCTGTGACGTAGCGCTTGCCGTCTTGGCGGAGCCGATCGCGTGGAGCGGCTTCCTCTGTGTCTTTGCTATGAGAGCAGCTGCCCTCATCTCCGTCCTTGCCGCAGTGGTGCCCAAGCTCCTACCATGTTGATATTGCACGAGAGATCTGGCTGGCACCCTCCACGGTAAGTATACTCCACCATGTTAACGGCGGGGAAGGGGTGCGTGTCGACCTTCATGGCGTACTGGTTGAAAATTAGCCGTCCATTTTCTATCGCCATTTGGATCTGCTGACGCCACACCCTGCAGTCGTTAGTGGTGTGGGTGAACGTGTTATGCCACTTGCAGTATGGCTTTCCGTTCAGCTCCTGCACCGTAGGAATCTTGTGGCCTTCGGGTACCTTTATATGCTTCTCCGTGAGTAAGAGATCGAAAATCTGCTCGGTTTTGGTCACGTCGAAGTCGAACCCTTTTGGAGGGCCTTGTGGCTTCACCCATTTGCAGGACACGGGGCCCGCCGCTCGAGTCCATTCAGCCACCGCTACCTCTCGATCTCCCGCAGCACCTTCATCCTTGTCCGCGTCAACCAGGGTCACCGCACGCTTGAATTTGTCCTCGGTAAACATCCGGATGGCGCTGCTCATATGCCGACAGCCTTCGCACCATGTGCGCCAATGAAGGGTAGTCTCGCTTGGGAGGCCACGTCCTTGATTGATGATGAGAGACCCACCACCGCCAACTCGATCGCTTCTTTTTCACTTACGTGAACCGAATAGCATCGGTTCCTCACGGTCCCGAAGCGCTGGATGTATTCCGACACCGTTTCCCCGCGCTTCGTCGTACTTGTGCTAGATCGGCAATGCCAGCCTCGGAAGCCTCTCGAGTGATACCGCTCATGGAACTGCTCTTCCAACCGCTTCCAAGTCCGGATGGAGTTCGGTGCCAGCGATGTGTACCACCCGAAAGCCGATCCCGTGAGGGACCGTGCGAAGAACCTCACACGCAACTCGTCCGATGCTCGAGATCGTGCCCAGCTGTGCCAAATATCGGCTCACATGCTCGATGGAGCTGGAACCATCTGATCCACTGAACTTTGTGAAGTCCGGGAGCCGATATTTGGGTGGTAGCGGGATCAGTTCGTACTCGTTGGGGTACGGCTTGGTATAGCCGAACGTCTTCCTTTTCGGCATCATGCCGAACTGATCTTTCAGAATCGTACAAATCTGATCCGCGGTGATGGCCGGAGGTGTCGAACCCCGAAGATTCGCCGGGGTGGCATACTTAACCAGCCATGCTTGCTTTTCCGGCTTCCGAGCCAACTGCAGGAGCTGGGCTCGGAGGTTTGTCGGAGTGGCATACTTAGCTAACCACGTTTGCTTCTCAAGATCGCGCTCCCGACGTTCCTCCCGCCGTTCCAGAGGCCCCCGCTGTCGCAGCCTGGTTCGAGAGTGCCCGAGTGCTGCGAGTCCGGCACGTATGCGCACGCGTATCCGTGCGGGATCTCCTTGGGCGCCTCAGGTAGGAATTGGTAGTCACTGGGATCACCACCAATTTTGTAGACGACGTATGCCGATGAGTTTGGCACTTCCGGTGCTGCCCATGCGAACGGCAGCGGTGGATGGGACCGGAGTGGCATCTCTCCTTTGTAAGTCCCCGCAGCTGGTCCCGACGGAGAATACCGATGGCTCATGATTTCCTGGATCACGCGCGAGCGACACGCTCCAAAGTGTTCACCGTGCTCTCGAGTGGCGGTGCAGCGAATGAGCCACCATGTAGTTGATCTCCCGACGCAGCGACCCGGTGCGTTCTTCGACGGAGCGGACAGGTCCACTCCATTGAGCGCGCCTTCGGGTGAGAACCCCTTCCACCCGACGCCATGGGAGCGGGTTCTGTGGAAAGAGCCGATGAGTTCGGCTTCGAGGACCGCCTTGATCTCGTCATGCTTCTTCTTGAGCTCGTCGGTCGGATCCTCGTACTTGACCGGAGTGCTTTCCGCCATCTCGGATGTAGATGGCGATGTCGGTGGATGTCGAAGATTGTCCCACCGGGCGTGCCGGAATGTGTTGCGGTCGAAACCCACCGGCGGGCAGCGATCGGTCAACACGGTAGAGCCGGGAACAACTAGGGCTGCGGCTGGCCCCGGTCCCTCGGAGCGACGGCCCGCAAAGCCTCCCTAGTCACACGTCCGATGCTATCGCAAGGGCGTGCCACCTGACCTATACCTGGTCGGGAAGGTGTTGGATGATGCCTCGCTTAGTTTCCTGCATGGCACACACGTAAACGTTAAATACGAGCCTCGATCGGCTCTTCGAGTTGTCCCGTGAATCGGCTCAAAGAGCCGATCCACCCATGATTCGTACAAGGTGTCCGAATATATGGTGGTCCTGCTTGATCAAGATAAAGTTAAAGCGATCTACGACGATTTAGGGTTTTCACCGCATAATCGGATCATCCTACTCACGATTGGGCCTCGCGCTCGCGCACGGTGATCGTAAGCCGATCCTAGACAGGGCCTAAAAACCAACACGAGGTTGATCCCCGGAACATCCTGTCTAGGGCTAGCGAATTACACCCTACACGCCGCTGGATCCTCCAACCCTTTGTAAGGCCTAACTATTGCGGATATTAAACTAATCCTTGAAGAGCAAGGAGCAACCGTAACGGATCGGATCTACTAAACTATAATCAAGCGGGGTGCCGCCCCTACACCTAAGATAGGTGTAAGGGCGGCTAGATGTATAAGGGTTGCACTACGACAACATATGATACGAAGAACAATGCTAACCCTAACACATCTGTTGACGTCAGAAACCCACTGGCGGGCAGAGACGGGCAACACCGTAGAGCCGGGAACAACTAGGGCTGCGGCTGGCCCTAGTCCCTCTGAGCGACGGCCCGCAAAGCCTCCCGGTCGCACGCACCGATGTTTATCACAAGGGCGTGCCACCTGACCTATACCTGGTCGGGAAGGTGTGGATGATGCCTCGCTTAGTTTCCTGCGGGGCACACACGTAAACGTTAAATACGAGCCTCGATCGGCTCTCGAGGTTATCCCGTGAATCGGCTCAAAGAGCCGATCCACCCATGATTCAGACGAGGTGTCCGAATATATGGTGGTCCTGCTTGATCAAGGTAAAGCTAATGAGATCTACGACGATGTGGGGTTTTCACCGCATAATCGGATCATCCTACTCCAGGTTGGGCCTCGCGGCCACGCACGGTGATCGTAAGCCGATCCTAAACAAGGCCTAAAAACCAACACGAGGTTGATCCTCGGAACATCCTGCTTAGGGCCAACGAACGACACCCTACGTGCCGCTGGATCCTCCCCCCTTTGTAAGGCCTAACTATTGCAGATATTAAACTAATCTTTGTAGAACAAGGAGCAATCGTAACGGATCAGATCTACTAAACTATGATCAAGCGGGGTGCCGCCCCTACACCTAAGATAGGTGTAAGGGCGGCTAGACATGCAAGGGTTGCACTACGAAAGCATGTAATATGAAGAACAATGCTAACCCTAACATGTCTAAGATAACTACGTTGCTCGCCATCAAAAAGGCTTCGAGTACGAGCAACGCATGAACAACGTAGGCAGGCTTGTGCTGCCTAGATCGCAAGATGCGATCTAGGCAGCATGACGCTTACCGGTAGAAACCCTCGAGACGAAGGAGTTGGCGATGCGCCGAGATTTGTTTGTGGTTGAACGTTGGTTGTTGTTTATTCCATAAACCCTAGGTACATATTTATAGTCCAGCGGACTTTCTAACGTGGGCGTGCACTAAACCGTGCACGAGTAAGATTCTAACTTTCAATCTAGATACAATCTATTATAATTAAAGATACACGGGCAAACAAGCCCAACTCCTCCATGCAAGGCCGCTTCGGAGATCTTCTACGTGTAATCTTCGAAGCCCATCCTTATCGCGGCCCACCTCTAACTCGGTTAAATTCTGGTGATAACACATGCCCCCCTGGTTTTGGAAATGACATTTCCAAAATCATTATGCCTTTCTTTCATCGGGTCATGTCGTGGCAGAACCGTCGCAGTATCCGTCATCATGATGACTTGCCTTCTCAACTTCTCCGCGTGACTTGGCAGTCTTTTCTCTTTCTTTCAAGCACCACTTCCTCGGAAACTGCTGTGGCATTGAATTTCCACTATATCCCCTTTTATTTAACCGCTATGAACAGTTCTGCTCTGCATCTCCTTCGCATTAGCAGTCCAAAAGCCCTCCTGCGCCACCATGTCTTCTTCCTCCTCTGCTCCATCGGATCTTTCCAGCCAGTCCTCCACGTCCCGTGAGCCGACGCCGGAGTACAACCCGGCGGAGGTCCATGCGGCCAACACCCGTCGCGCCATTGCGGCCGGGGAGGAGTCAGACCATGACTTCTCCATCTGGTCCGAGGACGACCAGTCCTCGACGGACGGGGAGAGCGACCTCCGCTTCCTTGCAGACGGGGAATCGGAGGAGGAGAGCGATGACGATCGCTTCTCCTGGGATGACTTCACCTCCTCCGAGGAGGAAGAGGAGGAGGACGACGACGACGACAGCCCCTCCGACGAGCCGCCGGCCAAGCGGTTCTGCCCCTGGCCGGGCAACCTTAGCGACTTCGACAGCGATGAGGACGATGCTGACGAAGAAGATGAGGACAACGAGGGCCCGGTCGGCGGCCATTGGAGCGACGACGAGCCCGCCGGGAGCAGCGCGCCGACAGCCGGCGACGACGGCGACGACGAAGGCAGTGACGGCCCGTAGATAGGACCTCTAGCATAGGGACAGTAGTAGTAGATGGGGCAATGTATCCCCTAGTATTTCCTTCTGAGAGCAATCAGCTCTTTGATGTAAGAAATCCCGCCTATTAATGAAGAACTTTTCCCCAATTCGATTTTGCTGATTTCCTTTGAGCTTAATTTAGCCGATTCCCTCTCGTACTGACCTTGCCGATTCGTCCCCTTTGCCAATGCGTAATAAGCCGATGACAATGCACCGGTCTCTCAATGTCCCATTCTTCATCCCTTTGACGTTGGAGCGATCGCGAATTTGATCGATGCCCGAGAGCTGACATTAACATATCAATCCTTCACGATCCATCTTTGAGCTCTGGCTGATAACTAGGCAGATCGATGCTCTTACGAGAGCCCCAGAACCACTGCTGAAACGACTTGATGCTGAAGTCGATACCTCTGGGTTTTCAGATATTTCAGTGATACTCTGCCCAATCCCCTTTTAAAAATGTTATGATGGAGGGCCACCCGATGGAAACCCAATCGGCTTATTAAGAACAGAAAATCCTACGCAATCAGTTGCCCCCCGAGCCTCTATCAAGGCGAGCATATCAGTGGACTAACCAAATGTGCCGCCATCGGTCCCCAAGTCATGATGCAGAGCCAGCCGATTTGAACAAAATCGGCTCTCCGAGCTAGAGAGAACCTTCAGGGCGAGCTGCCCCCGAGCTTCTTCGACCTACTTTGGTGGACTTGATACAACCTGGTCATGATCTCACGAACTGCCCCAGCTGAAGAGAGAATCCGGAGGTCTTTGAAGAGAGGATCCACTTCCTGCTCCATTGATCCTCTTGGGTCGATGGCCACGTATCGGCTTCCATATCCTTAAGTCGATGTCTGCTGCATCGGCTGTGCTCGAAAATTTTCGAATTTGTCGAATTTTTCAGATTTTTGAATTTTCGGCCGACTTGTGTATCGGCCCCCATACTCCAACACCCATCATCAAAGGATGAGACGCTTCTACCGCATATCCTCGTGTTTTATCCACCTGGGTGCCCCCCCGAGCCGATTCTGTCAAGAGAATTGATGGTATCGGCTCCGTTGGATAACATGTTGAACTCAGGGAGAATGGTGGGTGAGGATAATTTTGGCCGATTGCTGGAATCGGCCTCCATGTTGCTTGTTCGATGAAAGGTTTTGTAATGTCCCTTCATAAATTTTTGGGGCCGATCACAAGGATCAGCCTCGCCATGTTTGCTCATTGACGTGTTCTTGCTACTCGTCCAGGCCGGTAGACAGAACCAGCCCAATCTCTGATTTTATCATGTTGGTGCGCTTGCTGTCGTCCACCTTGGAGGTATCGTGTAACCGTGGAGCGCTGAGCTTCGTCGGAAGAACGAGCACCATGTTTGTGCCAGCCGATGTTTCATCATCGGCTTTCCTTTGTTTGGGGCGCCACTCCATTTTCCGTGGACGACCCTCTTCATCCAGGGTTCGCTGAACCTTCGCAGCCGCATCAGGCCTTGCTTTCCTCAATGTATGCAAGTATAACCTCTCGGCTTCTTCCAGGCCGCGCAATCGCTGAACCCCGCGTTTCCGGGAACGGCCGAGTCCGTCGGGGCACCACCTTGGCCGGTGGTACCTGTCTTCTTCTTCTCCCTCGTCTTCTGAATCTTCGAGATCTTCCAACCGAGGGGACTCAGCTCGCTTGCTCTGTGGCGGGAGAGGTCCTAAGCGCTCGAACACGGACACGTTGGCTGCCTCCTTCTTCTTCCGGTTGCATTCTGGGCAATTGCCGATTGTTGGCAATCGGCTCATTCCTGAATCCCAGCAGTGCCTGAAGAAAGGACAATCCCAGTGCCTGTCCTCGTCGTCTTGCTCCCTCGCCTTTCCCTTGGCACAACGCTCGTGCTCCTCCTCATCGCGATTATGCCGACGATGTCTTCTGGCTTCTCTGGCCAGACGAACTCTTTCATCATCATCGCTGGACCGTCGGCGTTGGTCGTACTGACTCACATACTTGTTGAGGAGGTGATCAGAGAGAGGTCGCTGATATGTTATGTTCTTCACTTCTCCCTATGTTACGTAGCGCTTGCCGTCTTGGCGGAGCCGATCGCGTGGAGCGGCTTCCTCCGTTTCTTTGCTATGAGAGCAGCTGCCCTCATCTACATCCTTGCCAGCGTGGTGTCCAAGATCTACCATGTTGATATTGCACAGAAACCCGGCTGGCACCCTGCATGGCACGCATACTCCACCATGTTCACGGCGGGAAAGGGGTGTGTGTCGACCTTCATGGCGTATTGGTTGAAAATCAACCGTCCGTTTTCTATCGCCATTTGGATCTGCTGCCGCCACACCCTGCAGTCGTTGGTGGTGTGTGAGAACGTGTTATGCCATTTGCAGTATGGCCTTCCGTTCAGCTCTTGCGCCGTGGGGAACTTGTGGCCTTCGGGTACCTTTATATGCTTCTCCGCGAGTAAGAGGTCAAAAATCTGCTCCGTCTTAGTCACGTCGAAGTCGAACCCTTTTGGAGGGCCTTGTGGCTTCACCCATTTGCAGGTCACGGGGCCCGTCGCTCGAGTCCATTCAGCCACTCGCTACCTCCTCGATCTCCCATGGCACCTTCATCTTCGTTTGCTTCAACCACGGTCACCACCCGCTTGAATTTGTCCTCGGTAAACATCCGGGTGGCGCCGTTCATATGCGGTCAGCTTCTCGCACCATGTGCGCTAACGAAGGGTAGTCCGCTTGGGAGGCCACGTCTTTGATTGGTGATGAGAGACCCACCACCGCCAACTCGATCGCTTCTTTTTCACTTATACGAGCCGAAAAGCATCGGTTCCTAATGGTCCCGAAGCGCCGGACGTATTCCGCCACCTGTCTCCCCGCGCTTCGTCGTACTTGCGCTAGATCGGCAAAACCAACATCGGAAGCCTCCGAGTGGTACCGCTCATGGAACCGTTCTTCCAACCGCTTCCAAGTTTGGATGGAGTTCGGTGGCAGCGATGTGTACCACCCGAAAGCCGATCCCGTGAGGGACTCGTGAGAAGAACCTCACGCGCAACTCATCCGACGCCGAGATCGTGCCCGACTGTGCCAAATATCGGCTCACATGCTCGATGGAGCTGGACCCATCTGATCCACTAAACTTTGTGAAGTCCGGGAGCCGATATATGGGTGGCAGCGGGATCGGTTCGTAGCTGTTGGGGTACGGCTTGGTGTAGCCGAACGCCTTCCTTTTCGGCATCATACCGAACCGATCTTTCGAATTGCACGAATCTGATCCGCTGTGATGGCCGCAGGTGTCGAACCCCGAAGATTCGCCGGGGTGGCATACTTAACCAGCCATGCTTGTTTTTCTCGGTTCTAAGCCAACCGCAGGAGCTGGGCTTTGGAGGTTCGTCGGGGTGGCGTACTTAGCCGGCCAAGATTGCTTCTCGGGATCGGCTCCCGACGTTCCTCCCGCCGTTCCGCAGGCCGCTCGATATTGCAGCCTCGGTTCGAGAGTGCCCGGGCGTTGCGGTCCGGCACGTATGCGCACGTGTATCCGTGCGGGATCTCCTTAGGTGGCTCAGGTAGGAATTGGTAGTCACTAGGATCACCGCCAACCTTGTAGACGACGTATGCCGATGAGTTCGGCAGTTCCGGTGCTGCCCATGCGAACGGCTGGGGCTGGAGCGGCATCTCTCCCTTGAAAGTCCCCAGAGCTGGTCCCGATGGAGAATACCGGTTGAAAGTGCATGGAGCCCCCATGTGTGGTTTGGTAATTAATGACAATCCCTATGGACTAATGTTTGCATTGAGTTATATTTGTAGGAGTTGTCCATAGGCAATTCTTGAACCATATGTTGGCTTCAAGGTTGCAATAAGAAGAAATTGATGAAGGATATCAAGTGTCAAGTATGTCTTGAAGATGAAGATGAAGTGAGCCCTCAAGTTACTTCAAGACATCAACATGATGAAGAATGAAGAAATAAAGTGCAAGTTCAAGATGAGCCATCTCGAAGAGATCCTTTGCTTGAGTCTTGCCATCCATATGGTGATCATGGATATGTGAAGATGCGCCGAAGAAGAAGCTCTCCCATGGTGGATTATGGGGGAGCAATCCACATGGTGGTCATGGTTATGTGAAGATGCGCCGAAGAAGAAGCTCTCCCATGGTGGATTATGGGGGAGCAATCCACAAGACTTCGTCAAGCAAGTACAAGCAGGAAAGGCGTTCCATCTTGTTGAGGTCAAGATCGTCGTCATCGAGCTCAAGTGGAATGCGCAAGTATAAGGTTTGCTCTTGATAGGGTTTGTTTCTCACCGGTCTCATAGTGTAGTTGGAGACCGGTTTATAGTTTAGTTGCCGTACTATCAAGAGGGCTCTCGAGTGAGTAACTCGATCGTATCGTTCGGAGAGAGCTCAAACCTTTGCATCCTTGCATCATCTTTCTTGGTTGTTATTTGGACCTTATCCATGTGATGTTTTAGAGCTTGTGCTTATTCTCATGACAAGCTCTAGTTCATCGAAAACGGATTTCGCATAGATCACTTGTTGCATTTTCGAGTTTGGTTCATCATCTTTCTTGGTTTTATTTGGATCTTATCCATGTGATGTTTTAGAGCTTGTGATTATTCTCATGACAAGCTCTAGTTCATTGAGATTGGTTTTTGCATGGGCAACTTGTTGCATTTTCGAGATTGGAGGTTTTACCGGTATGTCTTTTTAGATAGGTCAAACCTTTCATCATTTGTTTCTATCCTCCCTTGTTGGACTATGATGGTTTCCTGCATGATCTTGTAGAGCTTGTTCCTAGCTTCAAAACAAGCCCAAGATCATCAAAATCGGAGTCCGGATGCTAAAGTTATGCCCGTTTTAGTTTTGGCGTTTCGCAGTTTCAGGGGGCGGATAATCCGGCCCGAATGACCAAAACTGGGACAATATCCGGCCAAATATCCGGCCCGAGCCAGGGGCGATTTCGGGGGGCGGATAATCCGGCCCGGAGGCGGATTTTCCGGCCTAGGAGGTCCCAAACGGTCATATTTCGTTGGGAGGGGGTATATAAGACCCCCTTCTTCCTCCTTGGGCTGGTCGGTTCACTTTCTCTCTCTCCCCTCCATTGTTGTACTTCAAAGCTTGCCCTAGTTCTTGATTCCTCCCATGATTCTTGCATATTCTTGAGGGAAAAGAGAGAGGAGATCTAGATCTACATTTCTACCAATCAAATCCATCTCTTTGTGAGTGGAACTCTCTAGATCTTGATCTTGGTGTTCTTTGTGAATTCATTTGTTCTTCCTCTCTTATTCCCCCAATAGCTTTTGTAGCTTTGTTGGAATTTGAGAGAGAAGGACTTGAGCATCTTTGTGGTGTTCTTGCCATTGCATTTGGTGCATTGGTTTGAGTTCTCCACGGTGATTCGTGGTGGTGAAAGCAAGAAGGTTGTTACTCTTGGGTTCTTGGAACCCTAGACGGATTCTAGGCCTTTGTGGCGGTTTGTTGGGAGCCTCCAATTAAGTTGTGGATGTGTGCCCCAATCTTTGTGTAAGGCCCGGTTTCCGCCTCGAAGGAAATCCCTTAGTGGAACCGTGACCTAGGCCTTTGTGGCGAGGGTCACCGGAGATTTAGGTGAGGCGCCTTCGTGGCGTTCGGTGTGTGGTGTGAGTACCGCATCTTGGGGTGAGGCCTTTGTGGCGTTGGTGTGCATCGAGCAACCACACCTCAAGGTGAGCCTCTTGTGGCGTTCGGGAGCACTAAGCAACCGCACCTCTCCACCGGAGATTAGCACTCGCAAGAGTGTGAACTCCGGGATAAATCATCGTCTCCCGCGTGCCTCGGTTATCTCTATACCCGAGCTCTTTACTTATGCACTTTACCTTGTGATAGCCATCGTGCTTGAAGTTATATATATCTTGCTATCACATACTTGCTTGTATTGCTTAGCATAAGTTGTTGGTGCACATAGGTGAACTCTTGCTTAGAATAAGTTGTTGGTGCACATAGGTGAACCATAGTATATAGGCTTTGGGCTTGACAAAGTAAACGCTAGTTTTATTCCGCATTTGTTAAGCCCATCTCATAAAAGTTTTAAATCGCCTATTCACCCCCCTCTAGGCGACATCCGTGTCCTTTCAATTGGTATCGAGCAAGGTCTCTCATTCTTAGGCTTCACCGCCTTGAGAGTAAAGATGCTCGGTTAGGGGATTAGTGCACAATAACTTGGTTATATTTGATGGCACAAATTATGAACTATGGAAAATTTATGTGCTTAATATTTTACGGCGTATGTCCCCGGACATGGAGCGATTTCTTGGCATGGGTTTTTCTTCTCCTAAGGATCCTCAAAATTTATCTCTTGAGGAGGAGAAAAACTCTTGCCTCGATGCTCTTGCTTCTCATGTGTTTTCCATTGTTGTGAGCAATGTAGTTACTTCTTCAATCATGCCTTTTGGGAGCGCTCATGAATTATGGACAAAGCTTCAAGACAAATATGATGTGTCCAATATTATTGAGGATGATTGTATTGCTTCCACTTCCGGCCGTGATGAGTTCTCATCTTCATCCACTTCACCAAAGTGTGGTAAGACACAAGGTAATGATATGGTGAGTGGTGATGAAAATTGCAATATTGATATTGAGCTTACTATTGATGATTCTTCATCTCTATCTCATTGCAATGCTTCATCTTTGGACTTAAACACATCTAGCACTAGAAATGATTTACATGCTTGTGTTGATAGTCCTTGCATATCATGTGTAAGTTGCTTGAAAAAATCTAATGATGATATGCTTGCATTGTCTTGTGGCCATGATAAAAATGATTCTATTTCCTCTAGTTGTTGTGTGTCTAACAATGTAGAGGAAACCAAAGATTCTATTGGTCAAGACAAGATCTTGAAAGGAGCCTCAAGTAACTCCTCATCTTTATCTCACGGTCCTCATATATGCCTTATGGCCAAGGGTTCCACTGGTACCTCCTACCATGGAACCTAATATGTCTCGTGGTGATAAGAATGAGGATGAATATGAAGAAGAGGATTGGGTTGTCTCTCTACGCGATAAAGGTGAGAGTGTATTCAAGGTTATTTGCAAAGATAAAATTGCTAGCACTCACTTCTTTGAAATCTTGACTACCGCTATTGAGAGCCAAAAACTTATTTGGATGCATGAGAACACCATTGATAAAAAGGGTGCTCTTGAACGAGAGTATGCCGATGATGTAGCATCACTAAAGAATGATCTTGAAGAAGAACAAGAGACCGTAGCCTCTCTTGAAGAGCAACTTGAAACCCTTGAAGTGTCTCAAAATGAAATAGTTTCTAAACTCACTAAGGAAAGAGACCATGCTAAAGCTCAAGTAAAATTGCTTAAAAAGGAAAATTCCAAAGTTGGTGTTGGTCATGATAAACTTGTTAAGGATCTAGATGATCTAGACAAGGCCCACAAGGTCTTGGAGAGCGAACACTCTATCCTCACCAAGTCCCATGAGCAACGTCAAGCTTCCTATTTAAAAGAGCATGCTATGTTACCTTCTCTTCTTAATATGTCTTGTGATGATGCTTGTGCTACTAACTCTACTTCTTGTGAAGCATCTATCTTGAAGGAGAATGTTGAGCTAAGGGCTCAACTTGAATTGCTAACTAGCAATTATGGGAAATTGGAAGAAAATCATGGAAAGCTTTCTAGCTCCCATGAGGACCTTCTAGACTCTCATGATAGGCTAAAGTTAGCTCATGAGGCTATCATATCAAAGGAAACACCTTGTGAGCCTCATGTGGATACTAGCACTACTACTCAAAATGCTATATTGCAATGTGCTAGTCCTTGTAATTCATCCACTCATAGTATCGCTAAATCTTGTGATGAATTATCTTCCTTGCCTTGTTGCTCTAACAATAAAGGTTCTACTTCCTCTAGTACTTGTGTTGTTACTAACCATGTAGAGGAAATCAAAGAGCTCAAGGCCCAAGTCACTTCCTTGAAGAACGACTTGGTAAAGAGTCATGAAGGGAAATGCAAACTTGACAAGATGTTGAGTGTGCAACAATCCCCCAATGACAAAAGTGGACTTGGATTCAACTCCAACAACAAGAACAACAATAAGAAGAAGGGCCAAGTACAAGTCAAAGACCCGGCCAAGATTGTTTGCTTCAAGTGCAAAATTGAAGGGCATCATGTTAGATCTTGCCCTTTGAAGAAGAAGCAAAAAGGGAAGCGACCTCAAGCTCAAACTCACATTCAACCTCAAGTTGAAGAAATGCCACTTCCCAAGAAGAAACAATTCAATGCTCCCATTGTGGAGAAATCTAGTAAGAAGAAGGAGAAGAAAAGAACTTGCTACATATGCCGTGAGAAGGGCCACATCTCCTCCTTGTGCACTATTGGTACCTCATCCAACTCTATCTTCATTGATGATGTTTATTCTCTTTGTAAAGATGAGGGTGGCAATGTGTTTGCCAAATATGTTGGTGCTCAAAGTGGTGTCAAGAAAAGAACCATTTGGGTTGCCAAGCCTATTGTGACTAACCTCTTAGGACCCAACTTAGTTGGGGACCAACAATCCAAAACTTGATCAATAGGTGCTTTTTGGAGGGCATTGGAGACTTGGCTACATCATGAAGAATTAAGGGATCTTCATCATTTATATTATCTCAAGCCAAGTCTTGATTATCTTGCTTCTATCATATATTCAATGTTCCTCCTTGCGGTAACATGTGCACAACTCATTTATATTGAAAGTTACTCGCCCCTTTGCATGTGTTAGTTTTGTTCCTAACATGTGTTTGTATATGTTGTGCTTCCTACTTGCTTTTCTTGAGAAATCAAGTCAATGCATGTTGGGTTGCACACCATGTATTTGTGTTTGTGTTGGAGCCTCTTTGCATCTTGGTGTATCTTATATGGCTCTTATGAGAGATTAATGGACAATCCCGTTTTGGGGGAGTGATATTCCTTTGGGAATTTCATGATCCTAAACAATGTGTGTACATGAGGAATATCACTTAGAATTGATATTGCGAGATTATCTAGTCGCTATGTGGTATATCATCTTCATGAGAAATTCAAATTATAATGTCCATTAATATCTCTACTTGGATCTTATTTGCCTCTTGTGAAAATAAATTCCTTATCACATTATGGGGGAGTAATAAGCTTTGTGCATATTACAAGACTAGAAAATGTGAACATTTGAGGTTGTGTCACATAGAATTGATACCGTAAATTATCTCTCTCCTATGTGGCATGTTTGCTCAAACAAGCTCCAATGTGCTTAAATGGCTTCATTGCTAATATCTTTGTGGATCTTATTTGTGAAATTTTTTCTTGGCATGGTTTTTCCCAACGTGTCCCTCAATACATTTTTGGAAAATCATGTGCTTCAAGTCATACTATTAATTGCTTTGCATGTTGGTATGAATACTATTAATTGCTTTGCATGTTGGTATGAATACTATTAATTGCTTTGCATGTTGGTATGAATACTATTAATTGCCTTGCATGTTGGTATGACTAAATGAAGCTATCAAGAAACTATCTTTGCATGATGGTTAACTCTTATCTTTTACCATATGCTTTGTTCGTTGTAAATATGATCTTATGTATACTTACAAACTACCACCGGGAAATATTTCCTAATACCTCTTGTCCTAGGACAATTGGTAATCAATTATGAGGTAGATATTTATTGATCATATCTACATTGGCTCTTGTATTTATATTGCCTTATTTATTGCCATGAATTTGTTGTGCTTTGACTCCCATGTGTCTTCCTTGCATCTTATGGATCTAATTTGTCTATTCAAACTTTCTTAGCATTTTTAGTAGATATAGGTAGCGTGATGATCCTAGTTTTGTGCATTTTGTATCCATATTCTAAATCCTAGATAATGCACTAATCTTGGGGGAGCTCTCCTATATTTGTTATAATGCTTAAACTTCTCTTGATCTTTATCAAAAAAATTGTTTTGGGAGACATAAATTTTCTTTTTGGTACTTTGTGCCATCATAAAAAGTGTCGAGGGTTTGGTTTATTTGTTGGAACCTTGCTCTCTTGGGAGTTGGTTATCTCATTCCTTTGTGCTTAGGCTTAATTAGCTTCTTATAATGAGATAAGTCTTTGGAGTCAATCTTGTGTTGATTTGATTCTTTGATATAATTTGGACAACCATTGTCTCTTGGTTTATTTGGTGTTTTGTCCAAATTGTATCTTCCTTTGGTTCTTGAAAGTATTGTGCATGCATATTTAATATATGTATATCTTATGGCATGTGTCACTTTCTTTGATCCAATATATAGGGTAAACTCCATCAAATCCTAATTTGACTAAGATGTGCATGAAATTCAATTTCATATCTATATGCACATAGAATTGTGGAGTTTGTCCTATATGTTGTAGTGTGTCTAACTACTTCGGACCCAATTAGTTTGGGGACCATTTTGTACTTACCTTTGTGTTAGGTACAATGGATATGCATTGAATGCTTGTCTCACTCTTGGAAAGAAGTGGTGACTCAATGGTAACTTGAGGCAAGCTAGGATGATCAACGAACACATATCTACTACATCCACACCAATGCTATCTTGGTAACAAGTATCTTCTCATGCATACTTTTCTTGTATCCAACCTTATGGTTGCATCTTGGCATGAATCTCTTGATTTGCAAATGTTGTGCTTCTTGCAAAAGTCTTTATGAAACCTCTTTATTGTGAATGTGAGTAATTTGAGATGAGTGCATTTGTTGGGAAGTATTTTAAATCATGCTCATGATTCATCCATCCCAACTATGTCTATCTAGCAATTTTGTTGCATATCAATTCCTCAAGGCTCTCACATGTGCAATATAGATGAAAGTGCAAATTTAGTTACTTCTTTTGGTATCCCCGTTTGTGATACTTGTTGCCTTTCTCAAATGCATCCCAACTATCTTCTATCCCTTGTTGATATTTGTGATGTATTTTAGTTGTTTGTGGTTGAAGTTCATGAATGTACAATGAGATAAAATTGAGCCTTTGGCCATGCTATTAAGCAAAAATTCTTATTGGTATATTGCATGACTTCGTCTTGGATATCATACTATTTTTCTTGCGTATCTATTTTGTGTGTGCATGTTTCTTTGTGGATAAATATCTTTGTGATATTGCCCACTTAGAGAAACTTGTACACATAAGAGATTATACATCTCCTTTTGATATCTTATTTGTTTATTGCGTGTTGATTGGTCATGCTAAGCAATATAATTCATTGAAGACTATGATGATGCTTTTTGCTCATCCTTGTAATAGTCTTATAATATGCTTTATCATGCCTTTCACATATCCTCTTGGTTGAGCCTTTTTATTATGGTGCCTCTTACTTGTTGCTCAACTATTTGTTTGTTGCAAGTGTTTAGCTTACTTTTCTATCTATGATCTATCACAAATGTTTGTGTTTTAAATGAGGGAGTGAGGATTCCATGTTATGCATATTGTATTCAAATGCAACATTTTATTTTATGCATGTACCTTGGGGAGCTTCCTCATTTGATTTCGAACACTATCTTGTGGTGATCATTAGAGTTTGATTCACTTGGTATCTTTTGTTTTTGAATGATATTAAGGGAGTGATGATTCCATGTTTGTGCACTTTATACTCCAATGCAAATTGTCTAGTTTTGTGTACAAACCTTGGGGAGCTTCCTCATATTATTTAGAGCAATCTTCTTGATCTTATCATAATATCTATCTTTCTTTTGGTATCTTCCTTGTGGTTCATTTGGTTGCTTGCTTCATTTGTTGAAGCTTCTTGACTTTGTTATCTTTTTGCAATCTTTGATCCTATCTATAGTGTGATTCCTTCCGAATATTCGTCATTGGATATGTGCATTTGATTCCACTCAAATTATGAGAAATGCACACGCTATGGAGGAAATCTCACTATATTGGCCTTCTAAATTTTTCACCCATTTCGGAAATTGGTGCCAATGGGGGAGAAGTTTGGAGGGTTTAAGGGAATTTGGTTATGTCTTTGCTTTGTGCTTAAGCATGTGCCTTTATTGCATTGCATCTTGTTGCTTTGCATAGTTGAATATTTAGAGGAAACTCCACTAGGCTTTGAATGCCAATATATGCAATGAAAGTCAAGATCATTCACACATGCATATATTATGGGGGAGTTTGCTCTATATATTCAACTTATTTGTTACTTCAATTCCTTATATAAACCCTCTCAAAGAGATTGTCATCAATTACCAAAATGGGGGAGATTGAAAGTGCATGGAGCCCCCATGTGTGGTTTTGGTAATTAATGACAATCCCTATGGACTAATGTTTGCATTGAGTTATATTTGTAGGAGTTGTCCATAGGCAATTCTTGAACCATATGTTGGCTTCAAGGTTGCAATAAGAAGAAATTGATGAAGGATATCAAGTGTCAAGTATGTCTTGAAGATGAAGATGAAGTGAGCCCTCAAGTTACTTCAAGACATCAACATGATGAAGAATGAAGAAATAAAGTGCAAGTTCAAGATGAGCCATCTCGAAGAGATCCTTTGCTTGAGTCTTGCCATCCATATGGTGATCATGGATATGTGAAGATGCGCCGAAGAAGAAGCTCTCCCATGGTGGATTATGGGGGAGCAATCCACATGGTGGTCATGGTTATGTGAAGATGCGCCGAAGAAGAAGCTCTCCCATGGTGGATTATGGGGGAGCAATCCACAAGACTTCGTCAAGCAAGCACAAGCAGGAAAGGCGTTCCATCTTGTTGAGGTCAAGATCGTCGTCATCGAGCTCAAGTGGAATGCGCAAGTATAAGGTTTGCTCTTGATAGGGTTTGTTTCTCACCGGTCTCATAGTGTAGTTGGAGACCGGTTTATAGTTTAGTTGCCGTACTATCAAGAGGGCTCTCGAGTGAGTAACTCGATCGTATCGTTCGGAGAGAGCTCAAACCTTTGCATCCTTGCATCATCTTTCTTGGTTGTTATTTGGACCTTATCCATGTGATGTTTTAGAGCTTGTGCTTATTCTCATGACAAGCTCTAGTTCATCGAAAACGGATTTCGCATAGATCACTTGTTGCATTTTCGAGTTTGGTTCATCATCTTTCTTGGTTTTATTTGGATCTTATCCATGTGATGTTTTAGAGCTTGTGATTATTCTCATGACAAGCTCTAGTTCATTGAGATTGGTTTTTGCATGGGCAACTTGTTGCATTTTCGAGATTGGAGGTTTTACCGGTATGTCTTTTTTAGATAGGTCAAACCTTTCATCATTTGTTTCTATCCTCCCTTGTTGTACTATGATGGTTTCCTGCATGATCTTGTAGAGCTTGTTCCTAGCTTCAAAACAAGCCCAAGATCATCAAAATCGGAGTCCGGATGCTAAAGTTATGCCCGTTTTAGTTTTGGTGTTTCTGCAGTTTTCTGGGGGGGGCGGATAATCCGGCCCGAATGACCAAAACTGGGACAATATCCGGCCAAATATCCGGCCCGAGCCAGGGGCGATTTCGGGGGGCGGATAATCCGGCCCGGGGGCGGATTTTCCGGCCTGGGAGGTCCCAAACGGTCATATTTCGTTGGGAGGGGGTATATAAGACCCCTTCTTCCTCCTTGGGCTGGTCGGTTCACTTTCTCTCTCTCCCTCCATTGTTGTACTTCAAAGCTTGCCCTAGTTCTTGATTCCTCCCATGATTCTTGCATATTCTTGAGGGAAAAGAGAGAGGAGATCTAGATCTACATTTCTACCAATCAAATCCATCTCTTTGTGAGTGGAACTCTCTAGATCTTGATCTTGGTGTTCTTTGTGAATTCATTTGTTCTTCCTCTCTTATTCCCCCAATAGCTTTTGTAGCTTTGTTGGAATTTGAGAGAGAAGGACTTGAGCATCTTTGTGGTGTTCTTGCCATTGCATTTGGTGCATTGGTTTGAGTTCTCCACGGTGATTCGTGGTGGTGAAAGCAAGAAGGTTGTTACTCTTGGGTTCTTGGAACCCTAGACGGATTCTAGGCCTTTGTGGCGGTTTGTTGGGAGCCTCCAATTAAGTTGTGGATGTGTGCCCCAATCTTTGTGTAAGGCCCGGTTTCCGCCTCGAAGGAAATCTCTTAGTGGAACCGTGACCTAGGCCTTTGTGGCGAGGGTCACCGGAGATTTAGGTGAGGCGCCTTCGTGGCGTTCGGTGTGTGGTGTGAGTACCGCATCTTGGGGTGAGGCCTTTGTGGCGTTGGTGTGCATCGAGCAACCACACCTCAAGGTGAGCCTCTTGTGGCGTTCGGGAGCACTAAGCAACCGCACCTCTCCACCGGAGATTAGCACTCGCAAGAGTGTGAACTCCGGGATAAATCATCGTCTCCCGCGTGCCTCGGTTATCTCTATACCCGAGCTCTTTACTTATGCACTTTACCTTGTGATAGCCATCGTGCTTGAAGTTATATATATCTTGCTATCACATACTTGCTTGTATTGCTTAGCATAAGTTGTTGGTGCACATAGGTGAACTCTTGCTTAGAATAAGTTGTTGGTGCACATAGGTGAACCATAGTATATAGGCTTTGGGCTTGACAAAGTAAACGCTAGTTTTATTCCGCATTTGTTAAGCCCATCTCATAAAAGTTTTAAATCGCCTATTCACCCCCCCTCTAGGCGACATCCGTGTCCTTTCACCGGTGGCTCATGATTTCCTGGACGACGCGCAGAGCGACACGCTCCAAGGTGTTCACCAGGCTCTCAGAGTGGCGGTGCAGCGAATGAGCCACCATGTAGTTGATCTCCTGCCGCAGCGACCTTTTGCGTTCTTCTGACGGAGCGGACAAGTCCACTCCATCGAGTGCGCCTTCAGGTGTGAAACCCTTCCACCTGACGCCATGGGAGCGGGTTCGGTGGAAGGAGCCGATGAGTTCGGCTTCGAGGGTTGCCTTGATCTCGTCATGCTTCTTCTTGAGCTCATCATGCAGATCCGCGTACGTGACCGGAGTGTCTTCCGCCATCTCGGATGTAGATGGCGATGTCGTGGATGTCGTCGACGGTCCCACCGGGCGTGCCGGAATGTGTTGACGTCGAAACCCACCGGCGGGCAGAGACGGGCAACACCGTAGAGCCGGGAACAACTAGGGCTGCGGCCGGCCCCGGTCCCTCCGAGCGACGGCCCGCAAAGCCTCCTGGTCGCACGCACCGATGTTTATCACAAGGGCGTGCCACCTGACCTATACCCGGTCGTGAAGGTGTGGATGATGCCTCGCTTAGTTTCCTGCAGGGCACACACGTAAACGTTAAATACGAGCCTCGATCGGCTCTCGAGTTATCCCGTGAATCGGCTCAAGGAGCCGATCCACCCATGATTCGACGAGGTGTCCGAATATATGGTGGTCCCGCTTGATCAAGGTAAAGCTAATGAGATCTACGACGATGTGGGGTTTTCACCGCATAATCGGATCGTCCTACTCCAGGTTGGGCCTCGCGGCCACGCACGGTGATCGTAAGCCGATCCTAAACAAGGCCTAAAAACCAACACGAGGTTGATCCTCGGAACATCCTCGCTTAGGGCCAACGAACGACACCCTACGTGCCGCTGGATCCTCCCCCTTTGTAAGGCCTAACTATTGCAGATATTAAACTAATCCTTGTAGAACAAGGAGCAATCGTAACGGATCAGATCTACTAAACTATGATCAAGCGGGTGCCGCCCCTACACCTAAGATAGGTGTAAGAGCGGCTAGACATGCAAGGGTTGCACTACGAAAGCATGTAATATGAAGAACAATGCTAACCCTAACATGTCTAAGATAACTACGTTGCTCGCCATCAAAAAGGCTTCAGTACGAGCAACGCATGAACAACGTAGGCAAGCTTAGTGCCGCCTAGATCGCAAGATGCGATCTAGGCAGCATGACGCTTACCGGTAGAAACCCTCGAGACGAAGGAGTTGGCGATGCGCCGAGATTTGTTTGTGGTTGAACGTTGGTTGTTGTTTATTCCATAAACCCTAGGTACATATTTATAGTCCAGCGGACTTTCTAACGTGGGCGTGCACTAAACCGTGCACGAGTAAGATTTTAACTTTCAATCTAGATACAATCTATTATAATTAAAGATACACGGGCAAACAAGCCCAACTCCTCCATGCAAGGCCGCTTCGGAGATCTTCTACGTGTAATCTTCCAAGCCCATCCTGATCGCGGCCCACCTCTAACTCGGTTAAATTCTGGTGATAACAACATCTAAGATAACTACGTTGCTCGCCATCAAAAAGGCTTTAGCACGAGCAACGCATGAACAACGGGGATAGGCTTGTGCTGCCTAGATCGCAAGATGCGATCTAGGCAGCATGGTGCTTACCGGAGAAACCCTCGAGACGAAGGAGTTGGCGATGCGCCGAGATTTGTTTGTGTTGAACGTTGGTTGTTGTTTATTTCATAAACCCTAGATACATATTTATAGTCCAAGGGACTTTCTAATTCAGGCGTGCACCTAACCGTGCACGGGTAAAACTCCAACTCCTAAACGACACGTAATCTAATATATTACAGATACAAGGGCAAATTAGCCCAAACTTTGCATGTAAGGCCGATTCACGTATTTCTTCTATGTATATATTCTTCAAGTCCATCTTGATCACGGCCCACCTCTGACCCGGTCAAATTCTGGTGATAACAGAAATGCATGGAAATTCTTCCGGCTATATGTAATGGCGAAGAAAATGAAGTAAGAAAAATACTTTCCTAATGCATGGAAATCAGCTTTAATGTGGTGCACTCGCAGAAGGAACCGAAAGAACTAAGTATCGGAAGTTTTTATTTTTGATAAAGGAATTGCTAAGTTTAAGTTTCAGCTTGCTGAGATGTAGCTTATGTCTCAGTCACATGCTCCATCGTTGTATTTTGTTTTTGCTTCAAGATTCGTATTTGTTGATGTTTATACTTTGTTTAGACCCACATCGAAACACACTGACTGAGACACTCAGTCGACTAAAACTTAGACACGCCCTTTTGATAAAGGACCGAGATATTATTTAAATAGCATGTGCATTACACTAGTTCTCTGCATAACTAACATTAACATAACCAATCGAATGTCAAAAGTGTCAACAAGAAAATAAAAAATGTATAAGGCACATTGCAAGTAACAAAACAGAGCACCAATGGTGATGAGGACCAATCACGCTGTTATTCATGTGGGATAAAAGTATCCTTCCTGGGTCCTCTAATCTGGGTAGACATCTCCATAAACAAGTCGCAATGCTTCACATGTAGTAGAGACAACCATGAACAGATGGTATTTCTGCACACGTAGATTACTTGCATGAGAGATTTTTTTTATCATTACAACCATTATCATTTGTACATAGTCATAGCGATTAAATAAGGGCATCCCACTCTAATAAGTAGTTTAAACCTATGATTCACACTACTGAGTCAATTGCCAAATATATTTACAACACTATATGATGGGTATAAATTAGAACCTATCTAGATGATTGGCCATATAAATCTAGAAAATTTGCACCAAAAGAATAAGCATTTGATAGTCTCTTCATGGTGACAAAAAATACACCTTTTTACTTCCCTACCAATTGTGTTTCGTAAGGTTGTCTTTGTCAGAACTACACCTTGATGGAGATACCACGCAAAAACCTTAGTGTTGAGCGAAATCTTCATTTTCCAATTTCTGTTTGTTATTATCAAATGGCACGTCTGGTTGGATTAAAATTTTGCACATAAAATCCAGAATGAATTTACCACGCTCATGTAGATTCCATCATAACTCATCGAAACCCTGCGTGAAATGAACCAGAGCCAGATCGTTGCAAAAGAATACTCCATGATTCTAGCAGAGCACCCGACGAAAATGACCTCACAACTTATCCGTTGCGTTCCTAGCTCCTTACGGCCATATACCACACAGCTCCGCTTGCCACGTCAACTCCATCCACTGCAACTAATATGGCGTCAAGTACAAGAGATAGTATCTCCTCGGCTCCTAGATTGCATCCGTTGCGACAACATGTCGAGGTACCACGTCTACGACGTGAAGATAAGAAACGTAGATTGAACCTACCGGCCTGGAAAACGCATCTGATGTGCTCTACTAGATGATTTACATGGCTAAGGCGTGACAAAAAATCCCGACGGACACATTGGGTACCCATTCACGGGCTAGAGTTCAACTCGATAAGGCCTCTGCTGCACTGGTTGAGCCACACTAGCATATACCAGGTTCGAGTTCGGGAACTCAAGCTTGAGTAGGTTTGCAATGTGTTTGCCCGAGAGCAATTAAATGGTCCCGACCTGTCGAGAGCACTAGCCGCATTAAGCCATCATCCCTATGACTGCTAAACATCTAAAAACGCGCAAGACGCTGACTAGGTGCACTTTGGGTCAGTGGTTTGTCCTCGCATGATTGTTGACTACGACTACACAACATGACCTACGACTTTGATTATCTACTTGAGTCGACGACTCGACTAGATACTTGGGGACTCCTCACATGAGTATATCCCATCAGGTCCCCACAGTTAGTATACTTGGTTTGGCCCAGTTGGAGACCCACATGATGGTTTGGTGGGAACCACGAGGCCAAGAGAAGCTTGCAGCTATGAAGCATCAGAAGCCTTGGTTCTTGGCTTGTAGAACAAGGATAAGCCTAATATTACGAAACCCTGGGGTTCGCCTGTAACTTGTAACCAACTTGGTCATGGTACCTGAGACCTAGCCTCCCATATAAAGGCTAGGAGGAGCTGTCGGGGAGGCTGTCTTCAACTCACGCATAATCTACCCTAGGCAAGATTCATTCTACACCACCATAGTCATTATTATGACATTGTAATCTCCATCGATAATCAAGATCACACAAGCAGGAGTAGGGTATTACCCTCTTGGGGCCTGGACCTGGGTAAACCTCATCTTATTCATTGTTTGTTAGCAAACGAATCTACCGGCACACCTCTTCTCTAAACCCACCATCTTCGATGGACATTGTCGTGGATACTCCACGTCAGATACCCTGGGACTAATGAGATCTCTTTTGAATGTCAGATTTGGTGGTAAGTTTCAACAACCTTAGCAAGTGTATCTCTTTTATGGCGCACAATATTGTGCATAACCAGACATTATTCTTGGAGCATGGCATTACCTATCAATTTGTCCTCCCAGAACCTTATCTATGAGCCATACCTAATATATAAGGAACCATATGGGAAAAAATTCTTCGTCGCTATTAGGCAAGCCCAAAAATGTGCGTCACTTGTTTTCCACTAAACCCGAGACAATGGACGTGAGCCTACGTACTTTGTCTTTACAAGGTTATCTTCAGAAAGAATATTTAAAAAGCCATTTACCACTGTCAGCGGGATCCACTGTCAGCGGAAAGTAAGGGTGAACCATGCAATTCGGCTAATAGGGAAGGGGGTTATGTGCGAAATTGGCCGGCTACATAACCCACTCGTCCGGTGCGACCAGACTAGTTCTCCACCGCGCCCCGACACGCGTCGTTCCCCTCCTCTTCTAACCCTAAATCGGTGGCGCCGCTGCAACGAATCGGCAGGAGTTCCGTCGAAGCCCCGCCATGTCGACCGCAAGGTCGTCCGTCCGGTGTGCACTCCGTCGCGCTGCCCCTCCATTTCCTCTGATTGTGTGCCCCGAGTGTAGGAGGTTGGTGAAGAAAGGTACGTCAGGGACGGCGGAGCACCCCGACTGTATCTACTACAAGTGCAAGCAGCATGGTGTAAGCTCCTACTTTCATCGTTTCTTTGAACCATTTGCTTTGATATTGCAGTTTGCACATTGGCACTTGAAATGTGGTTTTTCATTTTTGCAGTTTGGTCGCAATTTCTGGAAATGGGAGATGGAGTACATTGAATTTTTGCTGGAGGAGAAGTACATAAGGGGTCCTAATGCTGTTGAAGCCCTTGGTTGGGCACATGATAGGAGGGAAGAGCTCGAGCTCATGAAGGAAGAGGAGAAGTTGACCACTGTGTCACCGAAGGAGCTGAAGAAGAACCTGCTGATAGAAGCAGTGAAGGAGCTTCTGCTTCTACTGAAGATTGTGCTGGCAATGTTGTTTCTGGTGTTTGCAATGGTGGTTATCCTTGTCCTGCAGAAGTGACATAATGTTGTGCTAAACAAATGCAATGGTAGTGCAGTGTAGTGGTAGGGTAGCAGTTTGGGTAGTGTAGGACTGTCTAGCAGTTTGGCTTTTAGAGCAGTGGAATGTACTGAAACAATATGTTGGTGGCTTTTGATGTTGTTGATGAGTGTTAACCAATGTGCCAATATGCACTGAACCTTGATCTTCTCTTGCTCTAGTTTCTTCCTGGCTTTTGTTGAATTGGAAGAAATGTGCACTATATGACTGTGTTTTGATGCAATGTGCCTGTATCTGACTGTATTTAGATGCAGTGTGCAATGTGCAATAACACAATCTTAGTCAGAACATAGCACTAGGCTGGAAAAATAGTAGTAGCTGCTATTTTTGACATGATTTATGTAATATTGACATCAATTTAGAGGAAAATAAATAACAGATGGTCCACTGGCAAATTCATAAGTACATGCTATTTCATCTCAAACCATGCCACATGATCCATAAGTACCAGATGGTCCACTACCAAATTCATAAGTACATGGTATTTCATCTCAAACCATGCCACATGATCCATAAGTACCAGATGGCCCACTACCAAATTCAGAAGTACATGGTATTTCATCTCAAACCATGCCACATGATCCATAAGTACCAGATGGTCCACTAGCAAATTCAGAAGTACCAGGACTAGTTCATAAGTGACTCCTCAAAAGAAAGGTTTGCTACAAGGATTACATAGTAGTCAGGATTACATAACAGAAACATGGGCACATTCATTTGTTGGGACACCTGAACTCATCAAACATGTTGACCTTCTTCTTTAGTGGTTGATGAACTGCAACAGATTGGTTTCTTCCATCTCTGCTCTGTGTGCTTCCATCTCTGCTCTGTGTGCATCCATCTTAGCTCTGTGAGATGCAATTTGAAGATCTCTCTGTGCCTTCCTCTTTGCTTCTTTCTTCGCTGCTGCAATTCTCTTATCTTCTGCTTTCCTGTGTGCATTGTCTTGCCTCTTTTTCTGAGCCACCTCTTTTCTTACTTCTGCAATAATTCTGTTGGTCTCTTCTCTGGCCTTCTTGTTAATCTCAGCTTCTTGCATCCTCTTCTCCCTTTTCTCTGCATCTTGCATTGCTTTTGCTTCTGCAATCTCAGCCTTGATCTTCTCTTGCTCTAGTTTCTTCCTGGCTTTCTCCTCTGCTTTGTTCATCTCGGCTTGGAATTTAGCTCCAGATAAAGCAATCATTGTTTCTTCATTAACTTTGTTCTTTTCTTGTTGCATGTGTAGCAACTTCTGAGCTAATTCACCTTGCTTGATAGTGCTAGAACTAGCATGATTCCCAGATGTTTGGGACATCTGGCTTTGTGCATTTGTGATGAAGGTTGATTCAGGAATTGGTCTTCTCTCTATCTGTCTCTCTACAGGCCTCTATACATGCACAATTTAATTGGTTAGCATTGGTTGATAGTACAAGGCATGACAGTAATTCAGGACCAATTCATACTGCATGTTTACCTCATGGGTTAAGGTGTTGACAAGAAGATCTTCTTGATTTTCAATAGTTCTATTGTTAAGAATTGGGTTTTGCTCCTCCAGAAAGATACATGTGAAAAGAAGGATGCATGTATAAAATAGTATGCCAAAATACAATTACAGTATAATAACCTGTGTCACAACTGGTTCATTCTGAGGTGGAGGCACATTCATAGTTTCAGTAGTTGGTGGTGGTAGTCTAGCTTTCAACCACTTGCATCCAGATCTGTTATGATCTGGGAGGCCACGGTAGGAGCAATGCATGATCACTCCATGCCTTGTCATTTTCTTGCCTCCTCCTCTTGCATCTACCACATGTGGTGCTTTTCTTCTGCTTCTAGTGGGCCTCCCAACTTGTTTTTTGAAGAGAGGTGACAGCACTACATGTCCATTCATTTTTTCCCACTCTGTCTTGACTCTACATGGGTATACAACATTTCCATATGCCTTGTCATGCATTTCAACTGAATAGCATTTGCCAACTGCTGTAATAGGGTCTATGTTGTCAGTCCTTAAGCATGCTATGACATGAGGGCAGGGGATTCCTGTTTGCTGTCACCTCATGCAACTGCATGTCTTGTGCAAGAGATCAACAACATAGTCCACAGGCTGAGAGGACACTAGTTCACCCACTTGAAAGAGGCCATCCCCTGCTCCATCTGCAAACACATTGTTTGAGAGCTCAATGTGCTTGCCAAGCTTCTTCCTTATTTTTAGGCAAATAGGACCAGGACAAGTACTTCTTTCATTGTTCTTTGTGTAATGCCTTGTCACAATTTGATCCTTGATTGTTGCAAGCATACCAAGCACAGGGAGTTCTCTTTCTTGAAGAATGTACCTGCAATCATTCATATTTGTAAGTCACCATAGGTCCTAGCACACATGAAAGTAAGTGAAGAACATCATAACAAGCACATGGAATGTATCTTACTTGTTGAAGACCTCACAGTTGTTGTGAAGTAAAATGTCACATTTTGGCAGGTCACTTTGGAAGGCTCTAAACCATGTTTTAGGATCCAAATTGTACAACCAGGCATGTGCATCTGAGCTAAGTGCTTTCATCTGAGTCATGTGCTTGTCAAAGAGAGTGATGGTATTGCTTCTAGCTATTTTCCGCAGTTGATTTTTCAGTACATCTCCCTTGAAGAGTTGCTGGAAATTTTGCCACATATGCCTGACACAGAACCTATGTTCCGAGTCAGGGAAAACAACTCTTACAGCATTGATCAGTCCCTGCATTTTGTACACATTTATTATCTTTTGAATTGGGCATGCATTGTAAGTGAAGAATTGGGCATGCATTGTAATGTGGACATGAATTGCCTTTTGTTTATCTGACATAATTGTCCAAGGTGCAGTGTTTACTATTCCTAAGTCACTCTTCAATGTTTCAAGAAAGAAAGTCCATGCTGATGTATCTTCCACTTCTACTACAGCCATGGCAATATGGAAGATGCAATCATTGGGATCCATCCCCACAACACACAACAATTGGCATTTATATCTAGTCTTTATGTGGCATCCATCTATGAAAATTACTGGCCTGCAACCTTGTAGGAATCCCCTTTTGCATGCTTCAAGGGACATGTAGCATTGCTTGAATCTTCCACCATCATCTAGTGAAAGAAAGAAAGAACTGCCTGGATTACTCCTCCTTATCTCATTTGCATAATCCCATAGCATTCTGTACTGTTGTTCCTCATCTCCATAAATAACAGTCATGGCAATCCTCTTAGCCCTCTGTAATTTGCTTGTGGATGGTGTCATGTTCCAGTCCTTCTGAACAACCCTTCTGAAATTTTTTATACTCATGCCTTGATCTGCTCTAAAGCTCTCCACATACTTGTCAGCAATGAACTTACCCGTGAAATCACAAATTTTCCACTTTCGTCCACAGGTGTGCTCAGTTGTGTATCTCTTGATCTAGAATGCTAATGTCTTGGAGTCAGATGATGCCCAAAGATACCAGCTGCACTTTGGTTCACACACCGCCCTGACCCTCCTCTTGTCATTTACTGGGAGTTTGATGGGTTTTCTGTGTTTGCAACTATATGATCTGATAGCTCTCCTCAGCAACTCCACATTAGCAAATACTTGGCTAGTTGAAAACTTTGGATCATGAAGATCATCCTCTCTGAAAGTCTTGAATTTTAATTGAACTGATTCATCATCATCAGAGTTAGGTCCCCATAGGTCCTCACCCTCTGATTCCTCCTCTTCTTTTTCACATTTCACTTTTCCTTTTCCACATGCTCTCTTCCTACTACTTTTGGTAGCTGATATCTTCTTGTTGTCACTGTCATAGTCATCACTATCCTCATCAACATTGTCAACATACAGATCATCATCACCATCACTAACATGATTATCTGAGTCCACACAATCAAACTCTTAATCTGATCCATCCTCACTTTCAGACATTGCAGCACCATGTTCTGGTTCTGGCTCATTGGAAGTGTGCCTCTTCCTTTTGCTATGCCTTCTTGAGCCAAAGTCAAAGTCACCTTCCAATGGATCATCTACTTCAATAGAGGGAGAGACAACTTGAATTGGATCTAGACCATCTTCTTCAACAGAGGGAGACACAACTTGAATTGGAACTGGAACATGCTCTGGATCATCAACAGAAAATCCGCTGCTACTTGCCTTACCAGGGCTTATGACAGTGGGCAAAGATGCAACAGGAAATTGTACTACATCATCCCAATTCTTGAATGCCAAGCTCGGATCATGGTCCAAATACAAACTGATATAATGGTGACCAATGTCAACAAAGGTGGTCATGAATTGAGTGTCATGGTCAGATCTTATTTCCCTTAGTCCATTGTTCTTCATAGAAAGTATGGGTATGCAGTAATATATCTTCATTCTTCCCATCATTTCATATCCAATCTCTTCCACTATCCTCTCAAGCATCAGTCGAGACCAAGTGAGATAGTCAACTTGATCATACCAAATGACATGCCCATCAACATAAGACCTGTTGTTTCCAGTGCCCACAAAAAAACCCATGGTTGATTTCCAGACTGAAAAAAAGCACTTTGTTTCCCTGCCATTAACAAATATCAACCATAACATTCAGTTAACAGTACAAAAACTGCTAATTTTCCTACTGCGGCCATTATCAACAAATACGAACCCTATGTCCAATGCCAAACCCAACATGTGACATATGAAAATTTTAAATTCAAAATTTTCTTTGTTTTCGTAAAACCCTACTCCAAACCACACCCAAACCCCTGCTCAAAAACATCTCCGGAACCAGGCCTCACACTCTAGATATGTGCGCATCTTCGTCAACAACGCAAAATCGGAAGGAAATCCTACATTTTCAGAGGAATAGGTCGAGGTTTAAGGCTTACCGTACTCGGGAGCCGCTGCGCCGTCCAGGCGCCGTCGAGGGAAATCCATGGAGCCTGCCAGATCCTTCCCACTCGACGACCTCGACCCTTCTCCACCGTTGTCCACCGCCGGCGGAGCGGCAGCGTGGCGACGAAGGATCGTGCCCTCTACCCGCGGTGTTTCCTCTACCCGCCCTCCTCCTCGGAATAATCGCGAGACTGAAGCAGAGGAATGAGGGGGAAGATATTAAATGAGGGAAGGAGGGACAAGGGGTTTTCTGCAATTTTCAGTAGCTTCCGACATGTCCTGACGCCCTACGCCGCTGATAGTGGGTCCCGCAGGTGCCACGTCGCCTCATACAGGGCTACGCATCAAGTAGTGATCATCAGTGACTTTCCTACCTGTATTTAATGACCGCAAATTCGTATTCTCTGAGTACAGTAAGGGAATCTCGAGCGGCGCGACGCAAACGGTCACTCAGGGACCGTTTTCGTCCGTTGTGACCGGAAATGCGTCTGACACCACCTCCAGCGGGGCGACGCAAAGTGACCAGGCCGTCCGCGGAGACGCAAACCTGGCCCAAATATGCGCCTGGGATGCGTCTCTGGCGGACGCTCGGCTGACGCGGAAAGTGTCCGCTCGCGTTTGGCGGACGTTTCGTCGGGCCCGCCTGGCAGCGACCATGCGTCGATGCGTCTTCTCCGCCAGTACTGGCACCGAGGCGTCGCTTCGGCAGTCTGCGGCCGTGTAAATGGCGATGCCTCGCGTGGCGCGCGGCCGTCACCTACCTCTGCGCACGTAGTAATGGCGATGCCACGTGTGGCGCGGCTGTCGGCCTGCCTCCGACCTATATATACAGGGGCGCGAGCATCTCATCTCCTCCCCATTAAACCCTAGCCACCGCTGCCGTAGCGCCGCTTCCTCTCAGCCTCCAGCAAATCCACCATGAGCAGCGCCGGACGCGGCTAGGCTGCCGCGCCTCCA
Organism: Lolium rigidum; assembly: GCF_022539505.1. Taxonomy (NCBI): domain Eukaryota; kingdom Viridiplantae; phylum Streptophyta; class Magnoliopsida; order Poales; family Poaceae; genus Lolium; species Lolium rigidum. The sequence continues at coordinate 176,239,464 of NC_061509.1, forward strand.
CCTCCACCTTCACCTCCCACTCCACCTCTTCTGGCCTCGAGCTCCTCCGAGGAGTTCGACTCCGAAGACAGCACCGACCTCCTCCACCCGGTCAGGGACGCCGCGGCCCTGGCTGAAGCGGAGAAGGAAGCGCAGGAGGAGCTGGCGGGCCACGCGGCGTTGGACGCTAAGCTGGAACAGCGCAGGCTGGCGGCCGCCACTGCATCAGAGGACTCCGACTCGGAGATATCTTGGTCCTCCGATGACCCTGATGTGCCTACACCGGAGGAGATGGCGGCGGAGCAGAGGGCCATCGTCGAGTCTTTCGAGACGCTCAAGGACGACGCCGCCAACGCGAGGCTGAGCAGGCACTAAGCCAGGACGCGGCGGCGCACCGAGCCATAGCGGCCGCGCGAGAGGCGGTGGAGAAGCAGGCGACGGAGCAACGGAACGACGGTGCCGGCCCGTCAGGAAGCAAGTAGTCTAAGCCTATAGATCTACTTTGTATAGTTTTTATGCATTTTTATGTACTACTTTGAAAGTTTTTTACTATGTTGCAATTCAAAAAATGGGTCGCCCCGATGGGAGCATACCCAGACGCAAACGGACGCGCGGACAAAATATGTCCGCGGGGCGATGCAAACGGATGCTCGCGACCACTTTTGGGCGTCCGAAATGCGTCACGCCGCTAGAGATGCCCTAACAAACTTAAATTCGGCTATGTCCGATGGATTTAACTCTTTTCTCGCCTGTGTTTCTAAGTTGAGACCTCCCTATTGCATATCAAACTCGCAGGTTTTCTGAATTGCCATAATTACAACGCTTAAATACAATAATACACGCAGCCGTGCCAACAACAGATCTACAGCTACTAGCTGAGCTCGTACTGGAGCGTGACCAGCATCTCGCGTTGCATGTGGATCACCTCCTTGCTGGTGGCGAACCCGCAGTACCAGGCGACGTCCGCCGCGTTCATCTTCCTCCGCCCCTCGAACCTGGCAGCGGTGAAGACGGCGGCGGCGCCCAGCAAGCGGAGCTCGTAGTCGTCGCCCGTGGTCGCGGACGGAGAACGCGCCGACAGCACGCGGTCGACGTAGGAGACGGCGCGGTGAAGCGTGTCCGGGGCGAGACGGTGGTGCCGGGCGAGGTCGTCCATCCAGGCGACGAGGCTGTCGCGCGTAAAGAAGCCTTCTTGAATCGGATCTGCTTGCGCCGCCTTCAGGCGGCCAGGCGAGGTCTGCTGCCGCTCGACGTTCCACTCCATCTCCCGGAGGTCGCAGTCAGCGTCGTAGCCGGACAGCCGCGGGCGCTTGGCAGAGTTCTTTGCGGCGGCGGCGGCGGGCGAGAGGGAGAGAGGAGCAGCGCGCTTCCCGTGTCGCTGCAGGGACGGCTCGAGGGCGGGCTGGATGGCGGCGGCGAACAGCGCGCACGGCGCCGGCAGGCGACGAGGCTGTGCGCGGAGGTAGGCGTCGTCAAACTCCATAGTCTGGTCGGCGACGAGGGCGGCGGGAAGCGGAGGCCGGGAAAGAAGATCGGATCAGAGAGAGAGATGGGTGGGAAATCCTGGATCGGAGGAGAGAGAGAGAGAGAGAAGGAATCAAGGGCAGATGGGCGTAGCGACGGGGAATACGCCTTGAGTTTATTACCGCGTCCGTCTCGAAATCAGGCCTTGCAGTTGCAGGAACTAGGGCGACTCCAAGTCGAACTCGGATTGGAATTTGGAAGTTGGAAACGAACCAAGTCTACTCGGCCCCGGTCACGGTCTCGATTTGGCAGGCTACAAGAGGCAGGTTTTCTTCGTAATGCTAGATCTATCCTCCTAACAGTACCGACGTTACAGCAGTAGCAGTTCAATGTGATCGATCCTGAGGACGAAATCCTAACATTACAGACGTTACAGTAGTTCAAACTTGTTGATGCAGATGTTGGCGCACCATCAGCTCACGCTTTTGCCCTGCAGGCTGAAAACCTGTAACCGTGCACATTTTAAGCATAAGCCAGTTGGTGCAAATTAAGCATTATGTCCACCGCTTCGGTAACCTTATAACATGGTGAGGGTAGATCATCACTCCTATTCAGTGGTAGGCGATACTAAACCATAAACTAGAGATTGTTCCAACTGACAGTTACAGCTTGCAAGCAATGAACAGGGGAGAGGGGCATTATTTATTCAGCATGTCAGTGCAATACAATGGCAAACATCAACTAGCATCTACGGAAAATAATTTATTCCAAAAGTCACTGGTTCGACACATTACAACCAAGGAGAAAGTCATCCCTAACAGGAATGAACGAAAAGCTGCCTACACCTTCTGCTTAGCTCACACATTACACTGGAAGAGAGTAGCCGCGGAGGTACTTGGAATCAACCCCAGATTCACGGGTCAGCGCCACACGACCTGTTCTGGCAACCTATTAAGCCAGGAACACAAAATATGATCATTCATTGATCCAAAGAGAATAGGAAAATGCTAATGATGGAAAGGGACTCGGTGGTTAAAGGACTCTAACAGATAAAGAATCAACTTCAAGTTAACGTGCACTGACTCTTCAGCACAGACTACAGACAAGTCTCAACATCTAGAAATGTTTTTCACTGCTTGTTTTGAACAAATAATTGGCAGCCGAGTGTATTGAGAAACCATATCAAGCAATTGATTAGTGAATTACGTGGACTGGAATTATATGCAAGTTAGATTCTGTCTCAGCCACATAAGCAGTAGGAAAGCAAGAGAACAGAAAATTAAACGAAAAGATCATCTAGAACTACTAGCTACAACTCACAAGAAACCGATAGAGAAGAGGGAAAATGATTAGCATACCTCGCATATGCCGTAAGGCTCCAACAGTCTTTGTAATGCAACCATCTTGTCAAGATCCCCAGTAAGCTACATAGCATCAGTAAGTACCATTACTTAAGAGTTCTCACTAAATGAATAGCCTTAATACAGCACATACATAGTTTGGTCATGTCAAACATTCCATCTTTTTATGTAAGCAATTCATCCTGTTACTACCAGACCAACTGTTCACCACAAAACAGTAAAATCATAGCATAATTCACTGGGAACATACGAATTCTAAAGATTATCATACAAAAAATAATAGCAGGGCCTCTATGTTTTGTTTGTACATAGATGGTACTCTTGATCTTAAGTCTGTACCCAAGCTGCTTTAACACTCACCGTAGCACACTTAGTTGGTAAAGCTAATGTGTAAAATCAACAATAACAAACAACACCTAATAAAGCCAGAAGCTCACCATTAACGTAACTGTGTGATCAGAAAGATCCAGACATTCTGCCCGGAAGATTTGACCGATATCTAGTATCTCCCTCCGAGCAGCGGTGTTCCCAGATACCTTGATAAGCATCAGTTCTCTTTCGGCAAAAGGTAAGTGAGTCAAGTCCTCAACCTGGGACAGTCACATGTTTTGCATTACACAACATATTTTATATTGTAAATGATTGCCCTAAGAAATTGCATGTCATTTACCTTAAGTACATCAATAAGCTTGTAAAGCTGCTGAACTAACTTCTCGATGGATTCATCAGTTCCGGGAACAACTGTTGTAATACGCGAAATGCCTTCCTTTTCAGCTCGGCCAACAGCAAGACTCTGGGAAATGGTATGGTTTCATTGAAAAATAGCCTGGCACAACATAACAACAATCAATAAAGTTTTGAAAAAAACCTGTATACTGTAGCCCCTGCGAGCAAAGACGCCTGTTATAATGTTGAGGACACCAGGACAATCATTCACAAGGATGGAAAGAGTATGTGAGCAAAGTCCGCTTGACTGTACCAAAGAAAGGCATCATTAGCTTAGAAGCTGGCACTATTACGATAGAGGCATCTGTTTACACTGACTGGTTGCAAAAAGACACAAAATGAGTAACACACTGCAGCCACAACAGTTTTAGATACAGTTTATAGGTCATTTAGTTTAGCTAAACAAATGATGTTTCTTTTGCAGAAATGGAAATCTTTTAGCTTACATCTTCATCGTCAAGAACACCCCAATGGGCATCAAGTACTTGGTTCATGGACATGCTTTCATAAGGTTCCACAGGATACACATCACCCTGAACACAAAATTCAAAAGTCAATACAACCACATATTATAAGAATCAGCAGCAACAGATATACTGTAATACAGTATCTCATATGTGCAATGGAAGTCTGGGAACGTTTTACTCAGAGGTATGTTGCTTTAGTTGTGCTTTTAAAAATGTCAGTACAGTCCAGGCCAGAATGTTCACTTATTACTAGTAATGTAGCTATAACCAATATAAGAACTGCCAAAAAAAAAATTGAATGCAGAGGTGTTATGGTAAAGTGATACAGTGATACAGGACTTTGGATATTGTCATCTACGTGGTGATATTGAAACCACAGAGTATATGTTGTATATATATGCCCTTTAGCTAACTTCGTTAGGGTGGTCTTGAAGGGATCTTTCAAAGTTAGCACCTATCTTTCTATGGGTTTGCTCATGTAACTCGCAGGCTTTTCTTAACTCGAAATGATAAGACTTTCAAGAGCAAAGTGTTCTGAATCCTGTGTTGCTCATTTACCAAATTATATTTTCTATGCAGCAATGTTGGGGTCGCTGAAGACTACATACCAGGATTTCATGTTAAAGATGCAGATCAGACTTCAACTTCAAGCTACGAAGCTGAAATATTTATGTTGGCCTCCTTTGAGGGGCGTTTGTGTCTGATGTAGTGGAAACGATAGGAATGTTCGACTTAATCTGGTTATTTGTTTTATATCCCTGCCTGCGTGGGGATGAGTATCTCTGTGTGGTTTTTAGTTTTGTCAGCACGCAGGTATCTCCCCAGTTTCGCTGTATGAGCAATTTTTTTTTTTTTGCTTTCCTAAGGCCAGGTATACAAATTACCTTCATCTATAAATTCACTTACAGTGCTGTTTACTGGTGACAGAGAAGTTCAGTTGCATTTGTTTGCACTATAGCTATTAAAGATACGCAGTTCGTGAGATCTTCTCTGTTATTGCACATCAAATTATTGATTGTGTCATTCATGTAAAAGGGGCATCTTTTCAGCGTGGTGTAGATTACCATGTATTTAAAACTACAAATACTCTATCCGGTCCAAAATACTTGCCCAAAAATGCATGTATCTAGACGTGTTTTAGTGTGTAGATTCTCTCATTTTTGGACAAGTATTTTGGATCGGAGGGAGTAACAGCGTTTTAAAAGGTACTAGGCAGACTGTGGCACCTATAGCCTAAGCGTTGCCTCACTTTTAGAACAGTTGAAGCAGAACAAGAAGGAATATGCAATAAATATGTAGTTGGTCTTATATTCATGGAAACATACCCCAGCACTGGATGGCTGATCAAAACTGCCATTAACCGTCTTTTTCGGAGAAGTAAGAAGAGGGTTTCTGGGTGATGCTTCTATGAGGTCTGGGTAAGAAGCAGTAGAAAATCCCCAGAAACGGGCAGCTGTTCCAATTTTTTCACGAATCAAAGCAATCTAAGAACATTGAGATAGAAGAATTAGACAATGAAGAAATGTGCCCATGCATGTACGTAGCAAATGGTCCAGAAAAATACTTTTCCCGTTCTACAAATTTCTTCGATCCCAAATTTGCTTAGGCTCCTTTGTGCCGCAACAATCTTTCCAGGATCTCCAGTGACCTGCAGCATTAGCCAGATCAGCATCAAGAAATTTAATCCAGCATAGACACGGAACACCCTAGTCCTTATAATACTGTTTGAAGTCAAGTTTTTACCTCTAGGGTTAGAGAATTCTCGGAAATATCAACAACTTTCGCTCTGAACACATTAGCTACAAGCATGACCTGTCAACCATGAGGCAAGAGTCCTGTTACAACCCTTAAAAATAGAAAGTACCAATACACTAATTCAATGACTAAACAATGTTTTGATATCGTGGAAATACAGATCAACAGCATATCTTACGGCAGCACGTTGATCTGGTTTGGCATTGAGTTTTATAAGCATGAGCTCTCTTTCAACCTGAGGTTCCTTAGATAGATCTTCAACCTGCAATTTTATTGGATTGAAATAGAATAAATATCAAAGAAAATTTATACTAGTACTCTTATTACAATCACATAAGAACATACAATACGAAAAGAAATCTGCAAAGCCAACGACATATCACCTTTCAGGATAAAATGGATAAAGATCACATCACACAATTAAAATTCATCTCCATGGCAGGTCTAGAGATAAACAGGCCAGGCATGATAATGAAAATCAGCTTAGGTTCGTCACAGTAGCTGTGTTATTTGGATATCCAGTATGCACTCAATGGCAGAAAAATAATTGTTCAGTAAAACATTTCTAACAAGGGTAATACGGTAATAGCCTAATAAATCGAAAGAAAAGGTTCATTGCACCTACTATGCAGTGGGGCCAGGTTGTAGGATGAACAGGGTAGTAGCTAAAAGTTGTAGTTTTGTGGTACTAATGCAAGCAAAAGTACAGTTCCATCAAATTAGTCTTAACAAGTGCAGATACTTGATAGATTATGACAACAAACCATGCAGAACATTCCCTAAAACGAGTTCCCTTCTAAGAAAGGACTATCCAAGCTGCGGTTAACACAGAAAAGGGGAATATGTTCCAAAAAAGACAGCTAAGGTGTTAGTGACCAAATTAGGTACTGCCATGATTTTGCACTTTGTTCTGGTAGCTACTAAATACGGCCCATGAACATTCACAAGTATATGCAAATGTGATGATATAATAACGGAACAAACGGTAACTCAACTCTCAAGTGGCACGGACAGATAGATAGTGATCGACAGAGCAAATAACAGCCTAAATCTGAAGAAAAAATTGTAAGGCTGTGAAGTTTTCCGAAGGGCTGTTCCTGTTTTCGAACCAAGCACCGTGAAACCCATGAGGTCGTGGAAAATGTGGAGGCGGCGGACAGACTCACGTTCAAGACATTTACGAGCTTGTTGAGCTGCTCGATGACCTGCTTGAGCACCCTGTCCGTCCCGGAGACGACGATGGTGAATAGCGCCTTGTCCTTGTTGAGCCCCACGGCGAGCGACTCGATGTTGTAGCCCCTCCTGGCGAACACCCCGGCGATCCGGTTGATCATGCCGCTCTCGTCCCCGACGAAGACCGAGATCGTGTGGCGCCGCACCCTGCACAGTCCCCCCAAACCGACCGACCGATTCCCCGTTAGAAATCAGCTCAGGGGAGAGAGCAGCGGCAGGCCAACGCATTGCGGCGGCGCGGAGAGGGTGCTTACGGGTCCCGCTTGGCGCCCGCGGTGGCCCCCGCGCTCACCGCCGAGACCGCGGCGGACGCCTCGCCGCCGGCGCTGGCGGCCGCGGCGAGGGCGAGGGCGCGGCGGCGCGGGGGCTGGGCCCAGGGCCGGAGCGAGGCGCGTCCGGGGCGGCGGTCCGCCGCCGCCGGCGGCGACGGGCGGAGGTGGTGGGAGGTGGCGACGGGCATGGATGGGGCGAGGGAAGGAGTTGTTTGGTGGATATCGGGGAGTGCTGCTGGACGGAAGTGTGTTGGTTTAACCGTAGGGTTTATGACGGCCCGAAATTACGAGCGTGCCCCCTGCCTGCCAGTGTGATCTGCGTGACGTGTCACGGATGCGCAGGACCAGGGAACCACCCACGCAAATTTGTGTTCCCAGATGCTAAATAGTGCTCGGATGCCGGCTGTCAATTTCAGCACTCGATTTCTAGCCGTCCGATGTGCTTGATCCACCTACACGTTGCGGTTCCTTTCCGACAAAATCTCTCCCGGCACGTGCTCGCGTGATGTCGAACTGATCTGCTCATCCCCACTCGAGAAGACCCATCCCCGATCCCCATTCGCCCCCCACGAGCCTCCATGTCGCCGCCGCCGCCGCCGCGACTCCCCGGCCTGGATTCTCGCCGCCGCCGCGATCTGGCCTTCTTCTCCCCACCGTCTCCGCTCCTCCGGGAACCACAGAGCCTCGCCTGCCCTCTCCCGCCATCAGAGCCCCACGCCACCTCTACTTCAGCCGCCGGCCTACCTCTCGGCGCCAGCCCTCTGCCCCTCCTTCGTATGCCCCTCCTCGAGCTGCTGGATATGCGGGCGGACCTGACGCACTCGCTTGCAGAGCTGGACATATCGTCGCCCCGAGGGGTCGCCCTGCTCGGCCTGCAGTAAGCCAAGGCATCAGACGAGCGAGCTGGGAGGTTGGCCAGGAGCGGGGAGCCAGGAGGAGGACGCGCGAGGCTGCTGCGCTGCGTAGAGCTCTGCTGAACGGTGAGCGCCCCGTCCAGCAGCACGCGTGAAACTCCGCCGTCTGCTGCTACAACACAGAATAAATTGAGCTGCTGCTAATCAGATTGGTCGTGTTCTAATTTTGCTTCTACGAATTGCCTTCATGCTGCTGCAATCAATTTATGTGCACGTGAAAGGTTGAGAAAAAGATGCAGAGATTGACTAGCATCTTCGGTGGCGAAGACGAGGAATTGAGGATGGTTGGTGGATAAGCATAAGATGAAATGTTGCATTTTAGACCCTACTGCATTTTTTTTTATAAATACATGTATTCCACTGCTAGTTGTGTACCGCTAGTACTAATTAATCTATCGCTATGTGTGAGAGACTATCACGATGTCGCAACCTTTCTTCACCTCGCTCGATTCGTTCACACCATCGACGTATGTTGAGCTAGGCGGTCCGTGCGCCAACCCACCCTCCCCATCGTCATGGAGTTTTGACCGGCCGTCGTTCGGCAAAGGCTCTTGTTGTCAAGTTGTATACACCATTAGTGCTAAGTTACATATTCATTGTTGCTAAGTTGTATACACCATTAGTGCTAAGTTGCTTACCCATATGTGAAGTTGTATACACCACTAGTGCTAAGTTGCTTACCCATATGTGGAGCTCGGATGGGCCGCGGCCTATTCTATAGTGACGGATCTCTTTGTTCTCCCACTGATGGTAGCCTGATCTAGTTGTTGCTGCCAAAGGTGTCAAGGGCGGAGGCCAACACAGCGGGAAAACATTAGGATGGAGGAAACCAGAACGGGTGGTGGTGGCATCACGATTACACAGAGAGATGGCGGCGTCGGGGTTTCAACGTCGGGATAAAGGCCAACACATGTGATAAAGTTTTTTTTTTGGCGGTCTTTATTGGCTCTAAATATGAGAAATTTTTTTCATACAATAAATTGATTTTCCCACAACTTTGCTAAATAAGTTTTCTCAACAATAGTTTGTTGCTTCACATTTTTTAGTTGTATCCATTATTAGGTTAAGTTGCAGTATCTACAAGGTTTAGTTGCATCTACAAGGTTCATGGTGATTGAGGTGGAGTTGTACCTCGTGGCGGCGGTTGTCGTGAATGCAACATATTTGTTTCTTCATACATGTGCTAAGTTGTATTTTTGTCGGTGGTTTTATTGGTTCCGCATATGAGCTAAGTTGTATCTTGCACATAATAAATTGTTTACTCACATATTTCCTAAGTCGTGTTGGTAGACGGTATATTGTTGCTTCACACGTGTGTTAAGTTGCGTACCCATTATTTCTAAGTTGTATACCCACTATTTGTTAAGTTCAATATACCCACTATAGTTAAGTTGCATCCATTGTCCAATGTAGTTTCACCACGCCGCTACTAAGTTGGCTAGAACCATTATCGTGAAATTGCATACCATTGTCACAAACTTGCATGTCCATACGTCTAAGTTATGTACCGTTAATACTAAGTCGGCTACAATGATTTGGTGTGATGTAGCCCACCATTGCCGTGAAGTTGGCTACCAATACGTTTAAGTTACACATTATTTAGTATATGAAGTTGTATATTATTGGTACTAATTTGGCTACCCAAAACCAATTTTCCAATAATAATATTGGTATTATGAAGTTAGGGATTATTATTGTTGAGTTGACTATCTCGGAAACTAAGTTGGCTACAAAATAGAGAAATATAATGAAATTGAATATCGACGTGCCTAAGTTGCATACTATTAGCACTAAATAGGTTAGCATCACTGGTATGAGGTTGCATACCTTTTTCATGGAGTTTCCTATAATTGCCCCTAAGTTGTTTCCTGTTTTGTTATTAAGTTGTATTTTCATTGGTACTAAGTTGTCTGGTTACGAATGATACTAGAAACTATGATGGGCAAGTAATAGTGCAATATTGTAAGTCTCATTACCATAAATTTGTTGCTAAGTAAGTATCTCACAAACTAGGTTGGCTTCAAATATTAAATAATAGGCAACTATATGTGTACGAACTCGGTTTGCTACAATACTTAAGTTGGTTTTTCACAACAACTAAGTTGATTTTCGTTTTTTTTTTGTCGAAACATATACATATGGGATCTAGTTTTGAAGATCTCGTCGCGGGAAGTCTAACGGTGAAAACAGATTGCTATTTCGACAAACGGTTTAAAAGTTATGAGTTTTCTAAAAAAAATTGTATAACATTAAATGTACGTTTAGTCTCCACACGTGCTGAATTTTCTAATTTTTTAGGGTGAGTGCTAGACTGGACTAATTAGCATCCGAGTGCTCCCTAGCCATGTCCATTTGTGTTTGACAGTGGAGCTTTAAACTGCCAACAAGGCAAAAGTTGTCGTATTCCTTGGCTGATGCTCGCGTTCACTGCACACAGAGGTTTTTTTTAGTCTTCTGGTCTTTTGTTTTGTTGTGCTTTGCGTACTGATTTAAGTTGTGATTGTGCAGCAGGGAAACACATGCATGGCAACGATTCTTCACGGAGAAGCACCTTGAATCGCATGAGACAGATGTCATGACACGTCATATGATCCACGTTATCTCTCTCAAAAGAAGAAAAAGGGGCACGAGCCATATGGTATGGATTTCAACGATGACACGACTAGTCGATTTTGTTTCTTAGCCGTTCTCTTGTTTGGATGCATATGCGTATCTGAAGGAGCCTATGGAGATGACGTTCGGAAGGTTCCACTTCCGCGTCGGAAAAGAGAGATCACATCGTCTCGAGGTTCCGGTTTCGTTGGGATCGTCGGCGGCCGACTCCGATCTTTCGGAATCGTCGTCATCGTTCGAGACAGGTGCCGAGGAGATCTCGCCGCCACGCTTCGTCAAGACTGCGACAAGCGAAAAACTCGCCAAGATCTTCGGGAGCATGTCCTTCGAGTCGTCTGCGGACTCCAATATAAGCAGCGACTTAGACAACGTCGACAGCTTCGATTTCATCGACAAATCTACTTCTGTGAGGAAGGTCTTCACCGATCTATGCGACGGTGTCACCAACCCCGACGAAAGTCAAACTCCACAACACCATCAAGTCTATGCAGTTGGAGAAGCAAGTCGCCCACAGGAGGAGACGTCAGAGGCTTTCGATGACGCGGGAAATCCGTACATTGATCACGCTGATCTTATGCGAGGTTTGGGCACCAAGTATGTCGGACCTGCAACACGACAGATGGTGCAACTTCCGCAAGCGGCTTGGGATAGAGCTGCAAGAGCTATAGATGGCACGAAGCCGATGATTACGACTGCCACAGCTGAAGAGTTGCAAGCATACCAATATAGACTCGCCCGTGCGGGATGAAAACTCGAGAAACAGACTACCGAGCTTAATAGGAGGAGAGCCGCAGCTTCCGAGTCAAGCAGGCGAAGAGCTGAGTTGAGTCGACAATCAGGTACTTCGGGAGGAGATAGTCACAGAGCAGCTCGCAATAGGGCAAGGTCTCGGTTGCAGCACATACCTGAAGCCGAAAGAAAGAATCTGGTCCAAAACCTCGACATGTCCTTTATGTCGATAGACACAAGGGAAATATTATTCCCAAGACTCCAGAAGTTGGATATATGGCGACCCAGGCTTTCATCTTGGCGTCCAGGCCACCTCCCGGAGATCCAAAAGAAGCATTGTACAATATGGACATGGCAGGAGTTGGAGCCATGGGAATAGCGTTCGCAAGTACAAGCACACCTCCCGAAGGCACTCCAAGGCAAAATAGTCCACGACCTACAGTAGCAGTGCACGACCCTCCGAGAACGAGCGGTGCAAGAGATACGGCAACACATGCAAGGGTTGACAGAGCGCGGCAAGAAAGAAGGGAACATCGACACTCACCAGTGATCGATGAAGAGGATATGTGCGGACTCTCCTGCTTTACCCGACGTGTTCGTAAAACTCGGGTCCCATATGGGTTTAAGTTACCTGACAATTACAAGAAGTTCGACGGCCTATAAGATCCTGAGGACTGGTTAGTCGACTACCTGGAGACGGTGAAATTGACGGGTGGAACTAAAGCAACGGCCATGCAAAGCATCCAGGTGCACTTGAGTGGAGCAGCACGGTCATGGATAAAGAAGCTACCGCCTGGTTCCATCGACAGTTGGGAAAATTTCGAGGATATATTTGTGAAGAATTTCCTATCCACGTGCAAGAAACCTGCGTCATTGGAGCAATTAAGGTCCTGCAGATAAAAGTATGATTAACCAATAAGGACGTATATCCAGAGGTGGAATATCATCAAAAACTCGGCAAAAAACATATCTGACGAAAGAGCAATAGATGCGTTTGTTGCTGGAATCCGAAGAAATGACTTAGTCGAGGATTTAGGAAGGACTAATCCAAAGACAATAGCAGCACTTATGGAGATAGCGAATCGCTGGGCGGATGGAGAAGATGTTGTTCACAACAAGCGACATAGGTCACCCGAGGACGACCGCAGCCGAAATAATCAAAATAGACGACGTTTCTCTGGGCAATTTTCTGATTATGGCGGTCCTGGCCAAGTTTCGGCTGGCTTTCGAACAACTGGCGGAAATAAAAATAAAGACGAGTACCAGAGAAGTAACGAGCAGCGCGGCGATCAAAGGGACGCTCCCCGTCCCAGCAGACAAAATAATGGGCCTAGGTTCCAGAGGCCGTATGTGTCACCCGAGGATCTCTTAAACGGACCATGCCAAATGCACTTTTTCCTCGACAATAATGGGAAGAGGCAGTCAGGGCATCTGCAGAAGGATTACCGAACTTTCCTAGCACTACATAGATATGCAGGGCATACCAGCACGCATGCAGTAAACAGAAACCCCCAGAGGCCAAGGAGCGAGATTCACCTTCCACCTCCACCCACAATTACAGACGAAAATCGACTTCAGTTACAATTGGCGGCACCTCCAAGCAATGGTCCTTTCATCGACACCAATGGTGCGGTCTCGATGATTCAGAAGGGCAGACCCTCCAACAGAACTCAGAAAGTAATCTCGCGACAAGTCTTTATGGCAGAGAAGATGCCCCCACCGACAATCGAGTACCTAAACTGGTCAGGGCAGGACATCGGCTTCACCATAGCTGACCACCCGCAGCAAGTTCCACGACTAGGACAATCTGCTTTGATCTTACCAGCGGTAATTGCGGGATTCGACGTTTCGCGGGTGTTCATAGATGGAGGCAGCAGTTTAAACCTCATGTATGCAGACACATTGAGGAAGATGAACATATCTCTGGCAAACCTATTACCAGCTGACACGCATTTCCACGGCATCACACCGGAGAAGCCGAGTTACCCATTAGGAAAGATCAATCTCAACGTTCAGTTTGGAACCCGAGAAAACTACAGAAGAGAGAAGTTGGAGTTTGAAGTCGTGGATTTCCAGTCACAGTATCATGCTTTGCTAGGGCGACCCGCCTATGCTATGTTTATGGCAGTGCCACACTATACATATCTGTTGTGGATACTCCCTGGACCCAAGGGCCCAATTACAGTGAAAGACAGTTTTGAGCTAGCTGATAAGTGCGACAAGGATTTTCATCGGCTGTCAGAAACTTTCGGGATGCAAGCAGAGTATATGGCGTCAAGGCTAACAACTGATTACGACGTGTTGCCAGACGGAGGGAGGCCACTCAAGGAGCCAACCTTTGATACCACTAAAAACTCAAAGGAAGTGCAGATTCACCCGACAGATCCCAAGAAGACGACAGCTATCGCAACAAACATGGACCTCGCATAGGAAAGCGCGCTCGTCAAGTTCCTCCGTGAGCGCTGGGAAATCTTTGCATGGTGTCCAGCTGACATGCCAGGAGTACCCAGGGAACTTGCCGAGCACCCCCTTAACTTGGATCCAACGGCTAGACCAATCAAACAACCTTTGCGGCATTTTTCGGAACCCAACTGCAAAGCTATGCTGTCAGAAATCAATCAACTCAGAGAGGCAGGATTTATCAAAGAGTTGCACACAGAAGCTACATGGGTAGCAAACCGAGTACTGGTCCCGAAGAAAAACAAAGAGGTCCTTTGCATGTGCGTCGACTTCACGTGTCTCAATAAACACTGTCCAAAGGATCACTTCCCCCTCCCGAGGATCGATCAAATCATCGACTCCACGGCAGGCTGTGAACGTCTTTCCTTTCCTGGACGCATACTCTGGTTACAACCAGATCAGACTAAAAGAAGAAGATGAGGTCAAAACAGCTTTCATAACACCATATGGTGTGTTTTGTTACAGAACAATGCCTTTTGGGCTTAAAAACGCGGGAGCAACATATCAACGGATGATGCAGAAGTGCCTTGCCACACAGATTGGCAAGAACGTTCAAGTCTATATCGATGATGTCGTCATAACAACAAAGCAGGCGTCAACCTTGATCGAGGATCTGAATGAAACTTTCGACAACCTCGACAAGTTTTGCCTCAAGCTGAACCCGACAAAGTACTCTTTTGGCGTCCCTCCAGGAGAACTTCTCGGGTTTCTGGTGTCAGCAAGAGGAATCGAGGCTAATCCAGAGAAAATCCAATCCATCGTAACAATGCGGAAGCCAACCAAGCTAAAGGAAATACAATAGCTAACTGGGCAAGTCGCGGCTTTAAGCAGATTCGTCGCCAGACTGGGAGAAAGGCGTTGCCATTTTATGCCTTGATCAAGCAAGGAGAAAAATTCGAGTGGAACGACGAAGCAGATAGAGCTTTTGAGAACCTTAAGCGCACAATTTCGACACCACCAATACTGGTGGCACCCAAGGAAAAGGAACCTCTCCTGTTATATATCGCAGCCACGCCTCAGGTGGTGAGTGATGACGCGTAAAGCACACGCCCGTTGGGAACCCCAAGTGGAAGGTGTGATGCGTACAGCAGCAAGTTTCCCTCAGTAAGAAACCAAGGTTTATCGAACCAGTAGGAGTCAAGAAGCACGTTGAAGGTTGATGGCGGCGGATTGTAGTGCGGCGCAACACCAGGGATTCCGGCGCCAACGTGGAACCTGCACAACACAATCACAGAACTTTGCCCCAACGTAACAGTGAGGTTGTCAATCTCACCGGCTTGCTGTAAACAAAGGATTAGATGTATAGTGTGGATGATGATGGTTGTTTGCGAAGAACAAGTAAATAGCAATTGCAGTAGATTGTATTTCGGATGTAAAGAATAGGACCGGGGTCCACAGTTCACTAGCGGTGTCTCTCCCATAAGATAAGCGAGATGTTGGGTGAACAAATTACAGCTTGGGCAATTGACAAATAAAGAAGGCATAACAATGCACATACATATATCATGATGAGTACTATGAGATTTAATCAGGGCATTACGACAAAGTACATAGACCGGTATCCAGCATGCATCTATGCCTAAAAAGTCCACTTTCAGGTTATCATCCGAACCCCTTCCAGTATTAAGTTGTAAACAACAGATAATTGCATTAAGTATGGTGCGTAATGTAATCAACACAAATATCCTTAGACAAAGCATCGATGTTTTATCCCTAGTGGCAACAACACATCCACAACCTTAGAACTTTCTCGTCATCGTCCCGCATTTAATGGAGGCATGAACCCACTATCGAGCATAAATACCCCCTCTTGGAGTCACAAGTATCAACTTGGCCAGAGCCTCTACTAGCAACGGAGAGCATGCAAGAACATAAATAACATATATGATAGATTGATAATCAACTTGACATAGTATTCAATATTCATCGGATCCCAACAAACACAACATTAAGGATTACAAATAGATGATCTTGATCATGATAGGCAGCTCACAAGATCTAACATGATAGCACAATGAGGAGAAGACAACCATCTAGCTACTGCTATGGACCCATAGTCCAGGGGTGGACTACTCACACATCGATCCGGAGGCGATCATGGCGATGAAGAGACCTCCGGGAGATGATTCCCCTCTCCGGCGTGGGTGCCGGAGGCGATCTCTCGAATCCCCGAGATGGGATTGGCGGCGGCGTCTCTGGAAGGTTTTCCCTATCGTGGCTCTCGGTACTGGGGGTTTCGCGACGAAGGCTTTAAGTAGGCGGAAGGGAGGAGTCGGAGGCCTGACAGGGGGGGCCACACAGTAGGGCGGCGTGGGCCTCCCCTTGGCCGCCCCGCCTTATTGTGTCGGCGCCCCGTGGCCCCACTTCGTCTCTCCCTCGGACTTCTGGAAGCTTCGTGGAAAAATAGGCCCCTGGGCGTTGATTTCGTCCAATTCCGAGAATATTTCCTTACTAGGATTTCTCAAACCAAAAACAGCGAGAAACGACAAGCGAGTCTTCGGCATCTCGTCAATAGGTTAGTGCCGGAAAATGCATAAATATGACATATAATGTGTATAAAACATGTGAGTATCATCATAAAAGTAGCATGGAACATAAGAAATTATAGATACGTTTGGGACGTATCAGTGAGCACAGTACTTGTGGTTGAAAGAGAAGAAGAAGGAAAACTCCATGGAGTCCAGCGGCCGGTATACTTCATCAGTGAAGTTTTATCGCCTTCAAAACAGCGGTACCTGCAGTACCAGAAGTTAGCTTATGGAGTGTTCACAACCGCAAGAAAATTGCGACACTATTTTTCGGCGCATCCGATAATATTGGTCAATGAGGCACCTTTATCCAATATATTAAACAACCCAGAGGCTACAGGTCGTGTCTCCCTTTGGGGAATAGAGATTTCCCCTTGGGACATCACATATGAGAAAAGAAAAGCAATAAAGTCGCAGATTCTACCAGACTTCGTTGCAGAGTGGATGGAGTTGCAAAATACGGGACCCCCAGACTTGTCGAGAACCTGGACCATGAACTTCGACGGGTCCAAGAGGCTAGAAGGAGCTGGAGCAGGCGTGATATTAGTATCACCTCAAGGAGACAAGTTGAAATACGTGCTACGGATGACGTTTCCCAATGCATCCAATAATGAGGCGGAGTATGAAGCACTCATACATGGGATGAAGATGGTGAAGGCCTGCGGAGCAACCCGATTTAAAAATTTCGGTGATTCACAACTGGTGGCTCATCAGGTGATGAATCAGTGCGACGCAGTCAATGACAGTATGATAGCATACAAGGAGGTATACAATGAACTTGAGAAACTTTTTGACGGGTGCGAGGTAAATCATATTAGTAGACTCAGCAACGATGAAGCCGATGTTCTGGCAAACATCGGGTCGCAATGTGTAGCAATACCTCCCGGCGTATTCTGGGAAGAGATAACTGAAAGGTCAACCAAGGTGAAAAACAGCAAAAGAAGAAGGAGAAGGTTGAGAAAAACTCGGGGGCTCCAGCAGGAACAGAGGCAAACACATCGGGAGATGAGGAGGAATTGTAAGGGTATTTTACCCTTATCCATTATTTTGGTAACTATGACACCGTGCTAGTGTATTTTGACTAATACATGTCTACAAGATGATTCCCAGATATTAGCCAAAGAGGTATAATGGTGTATCAATGGAACAAGAAGGCAACGGGAGACCCCCCACTTCGATGAAAAATCAGCAAGGTTTTCCAGAGCCTGGCCGGTCCCAGATCCGGTCAGACCGGCCCTGGCACCGGACCACCCGGTCGCCAACCGGGCCCAGCACCTGTGCCATCCGGGCAAGTTCCAGTAAAGGAGGGCGAGCTCTCCGGTCAGCGTCCGGTGCCAGCCCGGTTTGGACCGGCTGCTCCGGTCCATGGCCCGGTCGGACCGGGCTCCAGACCGAGCGTCCCGGTCAGCAACCGGCCTTTGCGCTTGTGCCATCCGGGCGCTATCCAGTAACCTCAGAAGCCTGCCCGGTCAAGACCCGGTCCCAGCTCCGGTTGGAAACCGGCCGGCCCGGTCACTGGCCCGGTCTGACCGACCTGTGGATCGGCCTGTCCGGCGCTAAATCCGGTCGACCGGGTTCCTCGAGGAATCTGCTGATGTGTCAAGTGGGCAACGGACAGATTTCGAAGAACACTATAAAAGGCCCTTCTCCTACCTCTGAAAAGTTAGGCACTACACTACAAGTTGTTCTTGAGCTCTCTCTCTCATACTCCATTGCTAGAAACACCAAAAGCCTCAGATCTCTCTCCTTCTCCACCCAAACTCAAATCCCTCCGGGGAAACGATAGAGGAGGACCCGATCTACTTGTTCTACCAAGCCAAATCTCATTCCCCTTGTATTCATCAAGAAGCTTGCTCTCTAGGGTTCCTTGGAAACCCTAGGTGGGCAAGAGTGGTCCGAAGCATCCGGGCCGTGGATTTGCTCCGGGCAAGATTGTGAAGGTTTGGAGGCTACCTCAAAGTCTACCACAAGTGAGTGAGCTATTCCTTCGTGGGATAGGCTCCGGAGAATAGGGTGAGCCTTCGTGGCGTGGGGAATCCTTCGTGGGACCTCCACCCCTCCAAACGTGACGTACCTTCTTGCAAAGGAAGGGAACACGGGAATACATCCTCGTCTCCGCGTGCTATCGGTTATCTCTAACCGAACTCCTTACTTGTGATTTAACTTCTTGTGAGAGCCTTCGTGCTCGAGTTATTTGTATCCTCATATAGGTTGTTTCACCTAGTTTGCATTAGGCTCACCTTTATATTCCGCAAAGCCTAATATTGCAAAGAAAGAATAAAAATCTGTAGAAACCTATTCACCCCCCTCTAGGTTTACCATCTCTATACTTTCAGGAATCACATGAGATAATGATGGTGCAAATTCCTTGGATGCAGGCTTATGTAGCATATATCCTAAGGAAAGAACTACCTGAAGACCTAGTAGAAGCAAGACGAGTTATCAGACGATCTAAAGCTTTTACTGTGGTAAAAGGAGAGCTCTACAAGCGAAGTATATCGGGAGTATTGCAGAGATGCATTACACCCGAGGAAGGAAGAGTTATTCTGAAGGATGTACACGAGGGGGTGTGCGGACACCACGCAAGCAGCCGAGCAATATCAGCCAAGGTTTTCAGAGCAGGATTTTATTGGCTAACAACAATAGAAGATGCAAAGGACGTGGTGCGCACTTGCGACGCGTGCCAAAGATTTGCGGAAAAACCTCATTCTTCGGCAGCAGAGCTGATGCCAATACCCATGTCATGGCCTTTTGCTCAATGGGGCCTTGATATGGTAGGCAAACTACATAAGGCGTGGCCAGGAGGCTACGAGTATATGCTGGTGGCTGTCGACAAGTTTACCAAGTGGATTGAGGCAAAATCGATAAATTCACCAGATGCAGCATCGGTGGTGAGTTTCGTCAAAGGTATCGTTTTTCGATTCGGCGTCCCCCATAGTATTGTCACGGACAACGGCAGCAACTTCACCTCCAAGGAATTCAAGGCATATTGCGCAGAGGTAGGCATCAAACTACACTTTGCGTCTGTGGCACATCCGCAAACCAATGATCAAGTCGAGAAAGCAAACGGTATCATCTGCAATGGTATCAAGAAACAATTGATAACACCTCTGGAGAAAGCTCGACACACTTGGCCAGAAGAGTTGCCGAGCGTCTTATGGAGCATACGAACAACACCCAATACAGCAACACAGGAAACCCCGTTCTTCTTGGTCCATGGAGCCGAGGCAGTGCTCCCGATAGAAATAGAACACAATTCTCCGAGAGTGGCGGAATATGATGAAGAAACCTCGAGAAAAGCACTAGAAGACGATGTCGATGCACTCGATGAGGCTAGAGATGAGGTGCTGTCAAGAGTCAATAAGTACCAGCAAGACTTGAAAAATTACCATAGTCGACGTCTGCGCCCAAGGTCCTTTCAAGTGGGCGACTTAGTTCTTCGGCTTACCCAAGACAGCCATGAAATGTTTGAACCACCATGGGTATGACCTTACATCGTTACAGAAGTGATTGCGGGAGGAGCGTACAGGATAAATGACAGGAATACAGGAGTCACAGAGAAAAATCCATGGAACGTGGCATAGCTTCGGCGTTTCTACGCGTAGAAGTCAAAATAGAAACATGCGTGTAAACATACATTGTACTGAAAAGCTCGCGAATTTTCAGACGCACTCTTTTCCTTTCAGGGCACCGAGTGGGGCTGAAAGGTTTTTAATGAGACGGGCTCGCGATGCTACAATATAGTAAAGATATTGGTGATATACATTTTTTTTTCTTCGACAAGTTTGGAGGTTCATAATTCACAAAACAGACAACATAAACTCGATCTGGACAATATATTAAAAACACCAATTATTCGCCTTGGTTACAACACCTCGCGAGTAATAAGTGTACATACACCTATCAAAATACTTGGGGGCTAGAGAAGAAAGAAAAACAAATACATACAGCTCTCGCAATATACATACTTCTCCCAATATATAATATATGCTTTTGTTACTGGAAAAATCGGCAGAAAGACAGACTTATTCAACTAATATAAGATCATCTATTCGTACCCTTTCACCTTCCGCAGGAGCATCCATGGAATCAGCGTAATGGCCCTCGGAGAAATACTCAGAATCCATGCGAAGAAGATCCGCAATCATTTTCTCGGCTACTGGTGCCACCTCGTCGTTGATCTTGTCGACGTTTCTCTTTCGCTTCTTCAATCCGGCATGACAAAGCTCGACAGTGTCGGACATGTCCAACTTCGGGTGGCATATCTGTACCATGATCATGGCAAATCTAGCACCAGCAAGCAATTGCGCCTTCACAAAACCATGGATTTGATCCACATCTTTGAACTTATTCATAGTGTTTTTGGTTGAGGATTCCGAGGAAACATGGCATTATAAACTCTGGCCAGAGTCTTGGCGCAAAATTCAAGGTACTCCCGCACCTGACTAGTGATACGTCCCAAACGTATCTATAATTTCTTATGTTCCATGCTACTTTTATGATGATACTCACATGTTTTATACACATTATATGTCATATTTATGCATTTTCTGGCACTAACTATTGACGAAATGCCGAAGAGCCGATTCGTTGTTTTCTGCTGTTTTTGGTTTCAGAAATCCTAGTAAGGAAATATTCTCGGAATTGGACGAAATCAACGCCCAGGGTCCTATTTTTGCACGGAGCTTCCAGAAGTCCGAAGAGGAAACGAAGTGGGGCCACGAGGTGGTGACACACTAGGGCGGCGCGGTCCAGGCCCTGGCCGCGCCGGCTTGTTGTGTGGGCCCCTCGTGACGCCCCTTGACCTACCCTTCCGCCTACTTAAAGCCTTCGTCGCGAAACCCCCAGTACCGAGAGCCACGATACGGAAAACCTTCCAGACACGCCGCCGCCGCCAATCCCATCTCGGGGGATTCAGGAGATCGCCTCCGGCACCCTGCCGGAGAGGGGAATCATCTCCCGGAGGTCTCTTCATCGCCATGATCGCCTCCGGATCGATGTGTGAGTAGTCCACCCCTGGACTATGGGTCCATAGCGGTAGCTAGATGGTTGTCTTCTCCTCATTGTGCTATCATGTTAGATCTTGTGAGCTGCCTATCATGATCAAGATCATCTATTTGTAATCCTTCATGTTGTGTTTGTTGGGATCCGATGAATATTGAATACTATGTCAAGTTGATTATCAATCTATCATATATGTTATTTATGTTCTTGCATGCTCTCCGTTGCTAGTAGAGGCTCTGGCCAAGGTGATACTTGTGACTCCAAGAGGGGGTATTTATGCTCGGTAGTGGGTTCATGCCTCCATTAAATCTGGGACAGTGACAGAAAGTTCTAAGGTTGTGGATGTGCTGTTGCCACTAGGGATAAAATATCGATGCTTTGTCTAAGGATATTTGTGTTGATTACATTACGCACCATACTTAATGCAATTGTCTCGTTGTTTACAACTTAATACCGGAAGGGGTTCGGATGATAACTCTGAAAGTGGACTTTTTAGGCATAGATGCATGCTCGGATAGCGGTCCGTGTACTTTGTCGTAATGCCCCGATTAAATCTCATAGTACTCATCATGATATATGTATGTGCATTGTTATGCCTTCTTTATTTGTCAATTGCCCAACCGTAATTTGTTCACCCAATATCTGCTATCTTATGGGAGAGACACCACTAGTGAACCGTGGACCCCGGACCTATTCTTTACATCCGAAATACAATCTACCGCAATTGTTCTTTACTGTTCTTCGCAAACAACCATCATCATCCACACTATACATCTAATCCTTTGTTTACGAGCAAGTCGGTGAGATTGACAACCTCACTCGTTACGTTGGGGCAAAGTTCCGTGATTGTGTTGTGCAGGTTCTACATTGGCGCCGAATCCCCGGTGTTGCGCCGCACTACACTCCGCCACCAACAACCTTCAACGTGCTTCTTGACTCCTACTGGTTCGATAAACCTTGGTTTCTTACTGAGAGAAACTTGCTGCTGTGCGCATCACACCTTCCTCTTGGGGTTCCCAACGGACGTGTCAACTACACGCATCATGCAAATTTCTGGCGCCGTTACCGGGGAGATCAAGACACGCTGCAAGGGGAGTCTCCCACATCCAATCTCTTTACTTTGTTTTTGTCTTGCTTTATTTTATTTACTGCTTTGTTTGCTGCATTATATCAAAATACAAAAAATTAGTTGCTAGTTTTACTTTATTTACTGTCTTGTTCTCTATATCAAAAACACAAAAAAATAGTTACTTGCATTTACTTTATTTACCTTTAGTTTATTTCATCATGTTTCCTCCTAAGTTCACCCTAAAAGACATACCGGTAGGACGAGGGTCTATCATTGGGAGAGATAATATAGAAGATTTTTTCACTCATGTTAGTACAGCTGAAGATTTTGAGGATAGACACTTGGTTGAACTTGCTCCCACTTATGAAATTGTTGTTGCTTCTTTAGTACACACGTTGGAAACTAAATTTGTTAATCTCAATCCTATAATCCAACACATGTTTCTCACACTCTGTGATATGGAGGAAGGGGAAAAGAAAGATTTTGTCTTAGAAACCCTTCTTAAAGAATTTGGTGGAGTAGCAAGAGAGGCTAGAAAGGTCTTTATTAAATATAAGATGCTTGGCTCTTACACCAACTTTGCTAGTATCCTTGAAAAGATGGACATGGAGAGAATAAGGTACACTAATAATATTAATGATGTTGGGGAGATTAAGACAACAATACCTTGTAAGCTCCTAGGAATGAATGACGCTCTAGAAAATAACTATGGTTGGCTTGTTCCTGAAAATTTGTTTGACGAGGATAGCAAAGCTAAGAATAATGAAAAGGGAGCCTCTGAAATTCACATAGATAAGATAAAATGCATAGTTGAGAAAACTCCAAACTCCTCTGTCAATGCTTCATCTCTTGATGTTACTTGATTTACACTTTCTGCGCCTAGCTGAAAGGCGTTAAAGAAAAGCGCTTATGGGAGACAACCCATTATTTTACTTCTGCACTTTTATTTTATATTTGAGTCTTGGAAGTTGTTACTACCGTAGCAACCTCTCCTTATCTTTATTTTATTGCATTGTTGTGCCAAGTAAAGTCTTTGATAGTAAAGCCAATACTAGATTTGGATTACTGCGCAGGAACAGATTTCTTGCTGTCACGAATATGAGCAGTAGTCTCTGTAGAAAATTTAAAAAAATCTGCCAATTTATGTGCGTGATCCTCAGATATATACGCAACTTTCATTCAATTTGGGCATTTTCATCTGAGCAAGTCTACTGCCTCTTTAAAATTCGTCTTTACGAACTGTTCTGTTTTGATAGATTCTGCCTTTTATTTCGCATTGCCTGTTTTGCTATGTTTGATGGATTTCTTTGTTTCATTAACTTTCAGTAGCTTTGAGCAATCCAGAAGTGTTAAGAATGATAATTTCACCTCTGAATATATGAATTATGCACTGACCCTCTAATGAGTTTGTTTCGAGTTTGGTGTGGAGGAAGTTTTCAAGGGTCAAGAGAGGAGGATGATACAATATGATCAAGAAGAGTGAAAAGTCAAAGCTTGGGGATGCCCCGTGGTTCATCCCTGCATATTTTAAGAAGACTCAAGCGTCTAAGCTTGGGGATGCCCAAGGCATCCCTTCTTCATCGACAACTTATCAGGTTCCTCTAGTGAAACTATATTTTTATTCCGTCACATCTTATGTGCTTTACTTAGAGCGTCTGTTTGTTTTTACTTTTGTTTTTTTTTTAATAAAATCGGATCCTAGCATTCTTTGTTTGGGAGAGAGACACGCTCCGCTGTTTCGTATGAACAAATATGTTCTTAGCTTTATCTTTAATGTTCATTGCGAAAGTTGGACTATTTCATTCATTGTTATATGGTTGGAAACGGAAAATGCCGCATGTGGTAAATGGTTTAATGTCTTGAATAATGTGATACTTGGCAATTGTTGTGCTCATATAGATCTTGTTTAAGCTCTTGCATCATGTACCTTGTACCCATTAATGAAGAACTACATAGAGCTTATTAAAATTTGGTTTGCATGATTGATCTCTAGAGTCTAGATATTTTCTGGTTGAGGTGTTTGAACAACAAGGATACAATGTAAAGTCTTATAATAGTTACAATATGTTCATATGTGAGCCTTGCTGCACCGTTTTATACTTGAGTTTGCTTCAAACAACCTTGCTAGCCTAGCCTTGTATTGAGAGGAATTCTTCTCGTGCATCCAAATCCTTGAGCCAATTACTATGCCATTTGTGTCCACCATACCTACCTACTACATGGTATTTCTCCGCCATTCCAAAGTAAATTACTTGAGTGCTACCTTTAAAATCTCTATTCTTTGTCTTTGCAATATATAGCTCATGAGACAAATAGCTTAAAAACTATTGTGGTGAAGAATATGTACTTATGTGTCTTATTTCTTAATAAGTTGCTTGTTGAGCGGTAACCATGTTTCTGGGGACGCCATCAACTTTTACTTTGTTGAATATCATGTGAGTTGCTATGCATGTTCGTCTTGTCTGAAGTAAGGGCGATTTTCATGATCAAATGGTTTGAGTATGCATACTGTTAGAGAAGAACATTGGGCCGCTAACTAAAGCCATGATTCATGGTGGAAGTTTCAGTGTGGACAATCAATCCTCAATCTCTTATGAGAATTTTAATTGTTGTTGAATGCTTATGCATTGAAGAGAAGTCCATTATCTGTTGTCTATGTTGTCCCGGTATGGATGTCTAAGTTGAGAATAATCAAAAGCGAGAAATCCAACGCGAGCTTTCTCCTTAGACCTTTGTACAGGCGGCATAGAGGTACCCCTTTGTGACACTTGGTTGAAACATATGCTATGCAATGATAATCAGTGTTAATCCAAGCTAATTAGGACAAGGTGCGAGCACTATTAGTACACTATGCATGAGGCTTGCAACTTATAGGATATCTTATACATAACACATATGCTTTATTACTACCGTTGACAAAATTGTTTCTTGTTTTCAAAATGAAAAGCTCTAGCACAAATATAGTAATCAATGCTTCCCTCTGCGAAGGGCCTTTCTTCAACTTTATTGTTGAGTCAGTTTGCCTATTCTTTCTATCCCAGAAGCAAACACTTGTATCAATTGTGTGCATTGATTCTTACATGTTTACTTATTGCACTTGTTATATTGCTTTGTGTTGATAATTATCCATGAGATATACATGTTGAAGTTGAAAGCAACTGCTGAAACTTAATCTTCCTTTGTGTTGCTTCAATGCATTTACTTTGAATTTATTGCTTTATGAGTAACTCTTATGCAAGTCTTATTGATGCTTGTCTTGAAAGTATTATTCATGAAAAGTCTTTGCTATATGATTCATTTGTTTATTCATTATCTTCATCATTGCTTCGAATCGCTGCATTCATCTCATATGCTTTACAATAGTATGATCAAGATTATTGTAGCATGCATGTCACTTCAGAAATTATCTTTGTTATCGTTTACCTACTCGAGGGCGAGTAGGAACTAAGCTTGGGGATGCTTGATACGTCCCAAACGTATCTATAATTTCTTATGTTCCATGCTACTTTTATGATGATACTCACATGTTTTATACACATTATATGTCATATTTATGCATTTTCCGGCACTAACCTATTGACGAGATGCCGAAGAGCCGATTCGTTGTTTTCTCGCTGTTTTTGGTTTCGAAATCCTAGTAAGGAAATATTCTCGGAATTGGACGAAATCAACGCCCAGGGTCCTATTTTTGCACGAAGCTTCCAGAAGTCCGAAGAGGAAACGAAGTGGGGCCACGAGGTGGTGACACACCAGGGCGGCGCGGCCCAGGCCCTGGCCGCGCCGGCCTGTTGTGTGGTGACAAGGGATTAACTTGTCAATGCCTACGGGTTATAGGCTAGGGTTTAGTTAGAAGTAGAGGGCAAGTAGATCTCGAAGGTTTCAGTCGAAAAGTACTCGACGATTATGAAAACTAGGGTTTGTGAACAATGATTCGATGATCTTCTCGTCCCTCGACTCCCCCTTTATATAAGAGGCGGAGCCGAGGGTTTCGTTTTGTACAAGTTACAGAGTCCGGGACGGTTTCTAACTCATCCCGCCAAATTACAAACAACACTTCCTATTACAACTCTACTTTCCTTAATATATCTTGGACTCTCGAACCTTCTTATTCTTCGGATAGTGGGCCTTCATTAAATCCCGGGTACCACCTTTGGCAGGCCCATTTGGGATGCCTATGTCAGTAGCCCCCGAGATTTTGCTTGAATCGTAGAGTCAGGGAAAATCTCCACTGTTTATTTTTATTCGACAATTTAAACTTTTCTATATTTCTTTATATAAATTTCTATATTGTACGGGGATATTGGTAGTTGGGGCTAGTTCATCGACGGATCGGGTACTAGTTAAGCTGCTCTAGTGGCAATCCGCAAAAACCTACTTCAAGATCACGTCCCTGGACATTATCTCGGGATCTCGGTGTAAACTTCGACGGGTGCCGCTTAAGGTCTTACCATTCCGTCGAGTCCCAGTCAAATTTATCGAGTACCTAACGCGTCCGTTAGGATTTTTCTTCGTATCTGTTGATACGGATAAAAGTAGCAGAGCGCGAGTCTTCGGCGATGCCACGCCCAGCAGAACGGATTACGGGGTCTTACCTTCGCAAATTTGCGGCATTCAGAAATTGATCGCAACTTTGGCGTTCGAGAATATATTGTCGAGTGCTTTTCCAGTCTGTTGGAATGGCACACTTTATCGAGTCAAATATGACTTATATTAATCTCCCGATGGGAGTATATGTAGAGTTAATTATAACTCGAAATATACTCTCTTGTTTTTCTATCTTTCTTTCTTTTCCTTTTTAAATTTCATCGGGCACGCGGGGAGGAGCAGGCCAAGAACTGTGCTTGGTTGTGGCTCAACATTTAGTCCACCTTGTGCTATTTGCCATTATTCGATATTCTTCTTCTTTCTTCTTCTTTTTATTTCGGGTGCAGCGCTCCGAGGCTACAACCAAGAACTTGTGCTTGGTTGTAGGCTCCCACAATTTCTATATTTGCCATAGTCGAAATTTTACTTTTATCGAAGTAGCCCCCGAGCATTTGGGCATAAACTTGTTTCTGACCAAAGGCTCCCGAAGTATTCAAATAACTTCTCCTGTCGCCATTCTCCTTTTATTTTTCTTGTCGACATATTTTCCTTTGTCAAATTCTCTTCAGCTCTATTAACAGTCGAGATTTTTCTGCCTTGTGGGTCCATTGTTCCCACCATGTTGACACGTCGTGCAAGTGGGGGACACACGTCCTCCGCTTTTCCTGGCGCACGTTCAGTAACGCCTGTTCCATTCCATTTTCGTAAAAAGACCTTTTTACCCTTTACTCTGCAAGATCTTTATTTCACCACACGATTTCTTCATCCAACGGTGCACTGCTTCGCCCGATTCGTATATATACCTTTCTTCAACCTCGGTTCGCTCCTTCGCTTGCGCCGCACATCTATTTCCTTGCAAAGACTCCCCTGCGCCCAACTCTTTCTGATCTTCCGCACGCACGAACATTGCTTTTCCAGTGCCGTTGATGCCACCGCGCACGCGACTCACCCGCCACAGCACTCCAGAATCCACGATGGCTGCTAAAGATCTTGAGTGGGAGAGATCTAAAATCTCCAACCAAGATGTCAATATGCTGAAGAGTCTTGGCCTGATGAAGAAGGAGGACGCCATCCGCTTTCCCAGCGAAGAAAGCTACCCAAACCCTCCAATGGAGTATCGGGTTAGTTTCGTTGATCACCTCATCCGCGGCCTTTCCGCCCCAATTCATGATTTCCTCCGTGGCCTTCTTTTTGTTTATGGGATTCAACTACACCAGTTGACTCCCAATTCCATTCTCCACATTTCTATTTTTATCACGCTTTGCGAATGCTTCCTTGGAGTCCCTCCTAATTGGGCTCTTTGGAAACGCATTTTACGCCTCCGCCGTAATGGCGCTCACAACGCCACCTACAACATAGGCGGCGTTGTTATCTGTGTCCGAACCGACGTTGATTACTTCGACGTCAAATTTCTGACTACTGTCCAAGGATGGCGCAAAAGGTGGCTTTATATACACGAAGAAAGCGCCAATTCCGTGGAACATAACATAGTTCCTTTCGACGGAAACGCAAAAATTCAACGCCACCACTCCTGGGATGCTGAAGCTTCCGAAGAAGAGAAAAAGGCGACAGAAGCTCTTATGTCTCGCATTCGTCAACTTCAAAATACTCGGGGCAAAGAACTTTACGGTGTTCAAATCACTTGCTTATTTTCTTAGGATTAGAGTGCGGCCTCTTCGGGCTCGCAAAAATCCCCTTTGGACGTATTCCGGTGTCAATGACGCCAATAGGCTCTCCAATGATCTTTACGTGAAGGACTTGGAGAAGCTTATTCGAAGAATTACCTCGCGAGCAAGAAGGATCCTATTCCTTCCTCTTGTCGCGTGGAGCCATACGGCTCTACCAATCCTCTCCCCGAGGTATTTTGTCTTCTCGAATTTTATCTTGTTCCGAATTTTCTCTGCATCTTATTGTATTGATATCTCTCTAATTTTCCTTTTGCCGCTATTTTCCTGCAGAATCATCCTACTATGGCTTCCCTTCCTCCTCTTCCTGAGGATGGAGAAGTCGAAGAAAGGGGCATTATCACTGACGACAATCAAGAAGCTCCATCTTTTGTGAATGATCCCGTGGATTCTCGAAAATCTGCGGGATCTTCCGAAGACACTACGTCGGTCCAATCTCCTCCTCCCGCCGTTTCTCCACAGAGGAAAAGGAAGAGGAGTAATGCCGAAGATTCCGGCACATCCAAAGCCGAAGAAGTTGTTCCTTCTCATCCGAAGGCAGCTTATGATCCTTATATTGAATCCCTCGTCGGCTCGTAAGTCACCTTGATTTCCCCTTATTTACGTAGTCGAAGTTTTTTCTTGTCTTGCTTTTTATGCTATTGATCCTCACTCGCAGTGATGACGAGGAAGAAGTACCAACTCGTGACGTGGCTCCTCGGACGAGCACGTCACATACTTTAGTTATTTCGGAGAAGCCCGTTGAAGGAGAAGAATCGTCGCCTCCTCAACAAAATGTTGGCACATCCACTCCTCCTTCGAGCCCCCTTGTCCCTTCACCAAAAAGGGCAAGGGTTGAAATGATCATTGAGCCTCCCCCTCAATTGAGCAGCTCTTCGTCGCAGCTCTTGGATGATGTAAGTTTGTCGATATCTATATTTCCTCTATTTTGCTTTTTTAGGCCCTCACTTTTTTTAATGCCAATGTTTTCTCCTGCGTTCTTCTTCTTTGACAGCCCATGATCAAAGATCTTATCCGCATCGGATCCCAATTTATTGGGTACCGCGAGTATGCCGACGGAACCGAAGGTAATAACCTTTATATTTGCCGTTCTTCCTGGATTTTGCTCCTGTTTGTTTGTCGCGATTTTTTGATCTTTCCTCCCCCTTTTTATCTTGATAGAGAAACTTGCGAGAGGCCAATAAGCGTGCCGACGCACTTGCTCATAAGCTGGAGCAAAGTGAGGCGGCTCGCGAAAAGCCGAACTTGTCGCTAGCGAAGCTAAAGCCGAGGCTGATGATGCCAAAGCAAAGGCTGCTAGTGTCGAGGAACTGCAGAAAAGGCTTAAAGATGCTTGAATGCTGCTTTAGACGAGCGAGAAAGCTGCACAAGCTGCTCGTGAGCAAGGGATCCTCAAGCGTCTGAAGTCGCAAAGTCGACGTACTCTGAGTAATATTATCAATCCCTTCTATTTTATTGTACTTCCTGTTTCTTGGTTTTTGACTAATGTTTTGTCTCGTGTGGCAGCCCAAACAAACCAGGATTTTGATCTGGATAATCCCGTCAATGACCCTCTCCTTGACGCACTTTCTCTTCTGGAGTTTCATGGGCGCGAAATTCGTGAAGGCGTGGCAAATGCTAGTGCAGGTTTGTCGGCGTTGTTCCCCTACTTCTTCCCGAAGAAAGAGGAACCTTCGACTTTCCTTGCCCTTGCCAAGATTTTCAATTCATCAGAAGACCTTGGACTGAAGATGCGTCAAGAAAATATGAAGGTTGTTGTCGAAAACATCTTGTTGCCACTGGTTGCGACAGCCAACGGACGCTTGATTGGATGAAAGTTGGCGACACCGATCGGATAGAGCGGTCGAGATGGAGGTCGGCTGATTAAGGCGGCCAAGCCCAACACGAAGAAGATCTTGGCGTATCTCGGGATCAAGCCAGCTTCGACTCCTAGCTCCTCGAGGCCGGAGGTCTAGTTGCATGCCTCCTTGTTTTTTCTTTTTCTGTTTCTTTTGCTCTTGTCGCCATTTTAGCCTTGGCGACAATTACTCTGTTAGTCCCTCTGGAGAACTTTCTTTTGTAATGTCCGTGTAAATTTTTCTAGAAAGTAATGAAATTCCTCTTCGTGCTTATCATTGATCCTAGGCCTTTCTTTTCCAGTTAATATTCGATAATTACTCGACCACTCCTTGTTACTGCTGTTGCTTCACCTGCATCTTCCTTCTCGAAGAAAGTACTAGTCGACCATAATCCCCTCGAGAGTTCATCAAGCGGACATTTGTCGGAAGATTTGCAAGAACTTCGACAACAACTTCAATCTATGAAGAAACAAACTTTGGCCATGATGGAACAATCTCGGAAAGCATACGAACGAGAAAAACTTGCTCTTCAACAAGCCCAAGAAGCTATGGCTGCTAAGGATGCTTGCTGTATTAGAAGCAAAGGGAGCCACGACCGAGAAAATAGTATGCTTGAGCTAATGCTGGAAGCTAGCACAGATATGTTAGGTACGTTTTTGCGATCTTAAGATGCCTTCTCTTTATTTTGTTGTGCCTTTCTTCCAATTTCTTGCCCTGTCGCTTTAACAGGCTCAGTTCTTGATTCTGCTGCCGAAGATCAGAGAGTGAATGAGAGAACAAATCTTCTTGTTAATCTTTCCCTTAATCATGGCTGTTTGTTCTGGGCCACTCCTGAACGAACCCAACAAATTGTTAGGTTCCAAGATCGTGCTTGCCAAGTGCGCGACTTTCTCGGTTTTTGCACGGCGACATTAACCCTTGTCTATAGGAATTTATTTCCTCGAAACGAGGTTCCAAAAACTCTTCTCGAATTATTAGAGGTATTCGGAGATGCTCCCCGTATTCATAACTTTGTGCGGGCTCAACTCTCTGCTGGAGCGAGATTCGCCATGATTATGATAAACATACTGTTATCCAAAGTTAGACTCGACGAAGATTGTTGCTGGTTGCCTGGCCAAGAAAACGCGTCGGAAAAATGATATTGACTCAATCGATGATATGGTAGCTCCCGTGGCCGAATCGATGATAGATGAACTTCTTCGGATGGACTCAGAGTTCTTTATCAAGGGTTCTTATGCTGAGCATAAAACAACCAGAGGCTTGTCCGTAGATAGTATCTTGGGATTTAACTGATTTGTACTATATTGGAAACCTTGTATCTCACTTCTTTTTTGATTTCTTTTTTGTATTTCCGAAGAAATTTATTGTATATTGTCGAAGTCCTCTATATTGTTGAAGCCCCCGAGCCTAACTGGGCAAAGGTTGTACTATTTTTTTCCTCCTTGAAATCTATCTTGTCTGTTGTAATAAGACATTCTTGTTTTTCCCTTGGATGGATTGCCAATCTTCGAGTATCTTTGATGTCGAAGTTCTATATTTTTATTGCGAGGTTCTTAGACCAAAGCACTTTTAAGATTTTTGACGTGTATACTATATTTATGATTGCTAGCTTCCGATGTTTATATTTGGCGAGGTATTAATGTACCAAGGCGAAATATTTCGGTGAATCTATATTGTATGTATTTTGAGACTTAGGCGTTGAGCCCCGAGCGTGTCGGAAAAATAAGAAGTATATCTCCACTATCTTTATTATATTGCAGCACCACGAGCCCGCCTCATTAAAAACCTTTCCCGGCCCCACTCGGTGCCCCGAAAAAGGAAAAGAGTGCGTCTGAAAACTCGTGGGCGTTTCGGTACATTGAAGTTTTACAAGGACTATATTTTAGCTCTAGGCGTAGAACCGCTCGAGTTGCGCCACGTTCCGGGGGTTTTGCTCCTCCACCCCTGTCTTCTTGTCCTTTATCCTGTATGCTCCTCCTCCGATTACTTCCGTGACGATATAGGGACCAAGCCATGGTGACTCGAGTTTTTCATGACTTTTTTGCGTGAGCCGAAGAACTAAGTCTCCCACTTGAAAGGATCTTGGCCGCAAACGTCGGCTGTGGTAATTCTTCAAGTCCTGTTGATATTTGGTGACCCTTGATAATACTTCGTCTCGAGCTTCGTCGAGTGCGTCTACGTCGTCTTCCAATGCTGTCCTTGAAGCTTCTTCATTATACGCTGTGACTCGCGGGGAGTCGTGCTCTATTTCTATTGGTAGTACTGCCTCCGCGCCATGGACCAGAAAGAACGGGGTTTCTTGTGTCGCTGTATTTGGTGTTGTTCGGATGCTCCACAACACACTTGGTAGTTCTTCAGGCCAGGTATGTCGAGCTTTTTCTAGTGGTCCCAACGAGCGTTTCTTGATGCCATTGCGAGATAATGCCATTGGCTTTCTCGACCTGCCCGTTGGTTTGAGGATGTGCAAGCGACGCAAAGTGCAGCTTGATACCCACTTCTTTGCAGTAATCTTTGAATTCGTGGGATGTAAAGTTACTGCCATTGTCCGTGACGATGCTATGAGGCACTCCAAATCTGAAGACGAGGCCTTTTATGAATTTTACTTGCGGATGCTCCATCTGGCGAATTTATCGGCTTCGCTTCTATCCACTTTGTAAATTTGTCGACAGCTACTAGCATGTATTCCTTTCCTCCTGGCCATGATTTGTGTAACTTTCCCACCATATCGAGTCCCCATTGTGCAAAGGGCCACGACAAAGGTATTGGTGCTAGTTCCGCTGCTGGAGAGTGAGGTTTTGCGGCGAACCTTTGACACGCATCGCAAGTCCTTACTATTTCTTTGGCGTCCTCGATTGCTGTCAGCCAGTAGAATCCTGCCCGAAAAACCTTGGCTGCGATGGCTCGACTACTCGCGTGGTGGCCGCATATTCCTTCGTGTACATCCTTCAGAATTATTCTTCCTTCTTCGGGTGTTACACACCTTTGCAGAACGCCTGAAATACTTCGCTTGTACAGTTCTCCTTTGATCACCGTGAAAGCTTTAGATCGTCGAATTACTCGCCTTGCTTCGACTGGATCGTCGGGTATTTCTTTCCTGAGGATGTATGATATATATGCTTGCATCCAAGGAACCTGTACCATCATCACAAGCTCTTGTTCCTCTTCATCCTCCGTGGTTTATGTGAGGGGTGTCGAAGTTTTTTCTTTTTTCTGCACCTTTTTTGGCTTTGTAGATCTCTCCGATATTTCTTCCCAAAACACTCCTGGCGGGATTGGGAGGCACTGCGACCCAATGTTTGCGAGGACGTCGGCTTCATCGTTGCTCAATCTACTGATGTGGTTTACCTCGCATCCATCAAATAGCTTCTCGAGTTCATTGTACACCTCCTTGTATGCTACCATGCTATCATTGACTGCATCACATTGGTTCATAACTTGCTGGGCCACCAATTGTGAGTCGCCAAAGATTTTTAGTCGAGTTGCACCGCATGCTTTCGCCATCTTCATCCCGTGTATGAGGGCTTCATATTACTGCTTCATTGTTAGATGCGTTGGGGAACGTCATCCGAAGGATATACTTTAATTTGTCGCCTTCGGGTGATATAAGTATTACTCCTGCGCCGGCTCCTTCTACTCTCTTGGACCCGTCAAAATTCATGGTCCGGGTTCTCGACAAGTACGGGGGTCCTGTGTTTTGCAGCTCCATCCACTCTGCGATGAAGTCCGGCAAAACTTGCGACTTGATTGCTTTTCTTTTTTCATACGTGATGTCCCGAGGGGAAAGTTCTATTCCCCAAAGGGAGACACGACCCGTAGCTTCTGGATTGTTCAGTATATTTGACAAAGGAGCCTCATTGACCACTATGATCGGGTGTGCCGAAAAATAGTGGCGCAATTTTCGTGCTGTTGTGAATACTCCGTATGCTAGCTTTTGGTACTGAGGGTACCTTTGTTTTGATGGCGATAAAACTTCGGCGACGAAGTATGCGGCCTCTCGTACTCCGTGGAGTTTTCCTTCTTCTTCTCTTTCGACAACTAGCACCGTGCTCACCACTTGGGGCGTGGCTGCGATGTATAGCAGGAGAGGTTCCTTGTCCTTCGGCGCCACCAATATTGGTGGTGTCGAGATTTTGCGCTTCAGATCTTCGAAGGCTCTGTCGGCTTCTTCGTTCCACTGAAATTTGTCTCCTTGCTTGATGAGAGCGTAAAATGGTAAAGCTTTTTCTCCTAACCTAGCGACGAATCTGCTCAAAGCTGCGACTCGCCCAGTTAGCTGTTGTATCTCTTTCAACTTTGTTGGCTTTCTCATTGTTACGATAGCTTGTATTTTATCGGGATTTGCTTCAATCCCTCTTGCTGAGACTAGAAACCCCAGAAGTTCTCCTGCTGGGACGCCAAAGGAACACTTCGTCGGGTTCAACTTCAGGCAGAATTTGTCGAGGTTGTCAAAAGTTTCCTTGAGATCCTCGATCAGTGTTGTCCCCTTTTTTGACGTTATGACGACATCGTCGATATATACTTGTACGTTTTTCCCAATCTGTGTCGCCAAACACTTCGCATCATCCTTTGATATGTTGCTCCCGCATTTTTTAGACCAAAGGGCATTGTTACGTAGCAAAACACGCCGTAAGGTGTAATAAACGCGGTTTTTACTTCATCTTCTTCTTTCAATCTGATCTGGTTATAACCAGAATATGCGTCCGGGAAGGAAAGACGTTCACATCCAGCCGTGGAGTCGATAATTTGATCGATCCTCGGGAGGGGAAAGTGATCCTTTGGACAATGTTTATTGAGACACGTAAAGTCGACGCACATGCGAAGGACCTTAGTGTTTTTCTTTGGCACCAACACAGGATTTGCTACCCATGTGGCTTTCGTGAATATCTCTTTGATAAAACCAGCTTCCTGTAGTCGATTGATTTCTGACAGCATAGCTTTGCGGTTTGGTTCCGAAAAACGCCGCAAAGGTTGTTTGATTGGTCTCGCCAATGGATCCAAGTTTAGGTGGTGCTCGGCAAGTTCCCTGGGTACTCCTGGCATGTCGGCTGGACACCATGCGAAGATTTTCCAGTTCTCACGGAGGAACTCGACGAGCGCGCTTTCCTATGCGATATCCATGTCGTTTGCGATGGATGTCGTCTTTTCGAGTGCTGTCGGGTGGATCTGCACCTCCTTAGAATTTTTCTCGGTATTGAAAGTTGACTCTTTATTTGTCCTTCCAACGTCTGGCAGTACGTCGTAATCAGTCATGC
Organism: Lolium rigidum; assembly: GCF_022539505.1. Classification (NCBI taxonomy): domain Eukaryota; kingdom Viridiplantae; phylum Streptophyta; class Magnoliopsida; order Poales; family Poaceae; genus Lolium; species Lolium rigidum. The sequence goes on from NC_061509.1 coordinate 176,275,397, forward strand.
TTTTTGACGCCAAATACTCAGCTTGCATCCCGAAAGTTTCTGATAACCGATGAAAATCCTTGTCGCACCTGTCGGCCAAGGCGAAGCTTCCTTTAACTGTGATTGGTCCCTTTGGTCCAGGCAATCTCCACAACAAGTATGTATAGTGTGGTACTGCCATAAACCTAGCGTATGCTGGTCGTCCCAACAAAGCGTGGTATTGCGACGGAAAATCCACGACTTCAAATTCCAGCTTCTCAATTCTATAATTCTCTCGAGTTCCAAAGCTGAACGTCGAGATTTATCTTCCCCAATGGATAACTTGGTTTCTCCGGTGTGATGCCGTGGAACCTTGTGTCTGTTGGCTTCAAGTTCGCTAAGGATATGTTCATCTTCCTCAATGTGTCTGCGTACATAAGGTTTAAGCTGCTGCCACCATCTATGAATACTCGAGAAACATCAAATCCCGCAATAGCTGCGGCGAGAATAAGTGCTGACTGCCCTGGTCGAGGAACTTGTTGCGGATGGTCCGCTATGGTGAAGCCGATGTCTTGCCACGACCAATTGAGGTACTCAACTGTTGGTGGAGGCATTTTCTCTGCCATGAACACCTGTCTCGAGATCACTTTTTGAGTTCTATTGGATGGCCTTCCCTTCTGAATCATCGACACCGCTCCATTTGAGTTAGGATCGACATAAGGTGGTGGTGGTGGTGCTGCCGCTATTCTGAGCTGGTGCCGGTTGTCGTCCGTAATCGCGGGAGGTGGTGGCAAGTGAACCTCGCTCCTGGGCTCCCGAGGATTTCTCTGTGTTGCTCGAGCATGAGCGTTCTCTGCATATCTGAACATTGCCTGAAAATTTCGACAGTCTTTCTGCAGGTGCCCTGACTGTCTTTTTCCGTTGCTGTCGATGAAAAAATGCATCTGACACGGCCCGTTCATCATCTCTTCGGGAGACATGAAAGGCCTCTGTGGCCTTGGCCCGTTGTTTTGCCTATTTTGTCGAAATTCGTCTCTGTTGTCACTTCGTTGCTCATTGCTTTTCTGGTAATCATCTCGATTATTTCCTCCTGCGCTGGCTCGGAAACCAGCCGAAATTTGCCCTGGGGCGTCGTAGTTCGGATGCTGCCGAGGAAATCGTCGCCTCGATTGATAATTTCGACCACGGTCCTCCTACGGCGACCTATGCCGTTTATTGTGGACAGCGTCTTCTCCATCCGCCCATCGGTTTGCTATCTCCATCAACGCGGATACTTGTCTTTGGATTGGTCCTTCCCAAGTCCTCGACAAAATCTCCACGCCTAATTCCTGCGACAAACGCATCTATTGCTCTCTCGTCAGATATATTTTCTGCCGAGTTTTTTATGATGTTCCACCTTTGGATGTATTTTCTCATTGACTCATCCGGCTTTTGTCGACATGCCCTCAGCTCTTCTAACGACGCAGGTTTTTGCACGTGGACCTGAAGTTTTTGACGAATACATCCTCGAAACTTTCCCAGTTGTCGATAGATCCTGGTGGAAGCTTCTTGATCCAAGATCGTGCGGCTCCGCTTAAGTGCACCTGAATACTTTGCATGGCTGTTGCCCTAGTTCCTCCAGTTAACTTCACCGTCTCGAGGTAATCAACTAGCCAATCCTCTGGATCTTGCAGGCCGTCGAATTTTTTGAAGTGATCAGGCAACTTAAATCCCGAAGGAACTCGAGTTTTTCGTACTCTCCTTGTGAAGCACGGCGGGCCGCACATATCCTCGTCGTTAAGCTCCGGGGATTGCCGATGATCCCTTCGCTTTGCCTTGCTCTGTCGACCCTTGCTTGTGCTCCTGTGTCTCTTGCTCCACTTGGTCCTTCATGGACTGCCGCCGTTGCTGCTGCAGGTCGTGGACTATCTTGCCTTGCCGCTCCTTCGGGAGGCGTTGATACAAACGCTGTCCCCATAGCTCCAACCCCTGCTAACGCCATATTATATAATGTTTCTCTTGGATCACCTGGAGGTGGCCTAGATGCGAGGATATAAGCTTGTGTCGCCATATACCCAGCTTCTGGTGTCTTAGGGATAATGTTTCCTCTTGTATCTATCGACATAAAGGACATGTCGAGGTTTTGAACTAAGTGCTCTCTTTACGCTTCGGGTATGTTTTGTAACCTTGATCTTCCTCTGTTCAGAGCCTCCCTATGGCTATCACCCGAAACTCTAGATTGTCCACTTAGATCTGCCCTTCTCTGCTGGATGCGGAAGCTGCCTCCTTTCTCTGTTCAACTCAGGTCATCTGTTTTTCTATTTCTCGGGCGGTTCGTGCGAGCCTATATTGATAAGCTTGCAGTTCTTGAGCTGTAGCTGTTGTCGTCATTGGCTCCGAACCATCTAGGGCTTTTGCAGCTCTATCCCAGGCTGCTTGCGGAAGTTGAACTCTGACACGTGGTGTGGGCCCGTCATATTTAGTGCCCATACCTCTCCTTAGATACGAGGGATCGACATATGGATTACCCAAATCGTCGAAAGCCTCCGATGTTTCTTCTTGATTTTCGATAGCATAAATCGATGATATTTTGTACTCAGATCTATGTTGGGTTTGGTGACATCATTGTTGAGATTGATGAAGACCTTGCCCACTGTGATGGATTTGTCGATGAAGTCGTAACTGTCGACATCGCTTGAGCCATCGCTTATATATGAGTCCGCAGATGACTCAAACGATGTGTCGCTGAAGATCTTGGCGAGTTTCTCTCTTGCTCTGATGCTGACGTAACGTGTTGCCGAAGTTTCTTCTTCTGACTCGGTTGACGATGCATAGCTTGAAAAATCGGAATCGACCGCCGACGATCCCGACGAAATCGGAATTTCGACACGATACGATCCTTCCTTCTCGACGCGAAAGTGAAACCTTCCGAACGTCATCTCCATGGGCTCCGCCAGATGTGCATATGCATCCAAACGGGAGGGTGGGTGAGGAACAAAATCAACAAGACCGGCAGCGATCTGTTTACCTCGATCCATAGTGTTGCTTCCGGTTGACGATGTCGAAGATCTTGAACGTGCCATCGAGATCGGATCCTTACGCCTCTAGTTCCCACGAGACGGCGCCAATTGACAAGGGATTAACTTGTCAATGCCTACGGGTTATAGGCTAGGGTTTAGTTAGAAGTAGAGGGCAAGTAGATCTCGAAGGTTTCAGCTGAAAAGTACTCGACGATTATGAAAACTAGGGTTTGTGAACAATGATTCGATGATCTTCTCGTCCCTCGACTCCCCCTTTATATAAGAGGTGGAGCCGAGGGTTTCGTTTTGTACAAGTTACAGAGTCCGGGACGGTTTCTAACTCATCCCGCCAAATTACAAACAACACTTCCTATTACAACTCTACTTTCCTTAATATATCTTGGACTCTCGAACCTTCTTATTCTTCGGATAGTGGGCCTTCATTAAATCCCGGGTACCACCTTTGGCAGGCCCATTTGGGATGCCTATGTCATGTGGGCCCCTCGTGACGCCCCTTGACCTGCCCTTCCGCGTACTTAAAGCCTTCGTCGCGAAACCCCCAGTACCGAGAGCCACGATACGGAAAACCTTCCAGAGACGCCGCCGCCAATCCCATCTCGGGGGATTCAGGAGATCGCCTCCGGCACCCTGCCGGAGAGGGGTATCATCTCCCGGAGGTCTCTTCATCGCCATGATCGCCTCCGGATCGATGTGTGAGTAGTCCACCCCTGGACTATGGGTCCATAGCGGTAGCTAGATGGTTTTCTTCTCCTCATTGTGCTATCATGTTAGATCTTGTGAGCTGCCTATCATGATCAAGATCATCTATTTGTAATCCTTCATGTTGTGTTTGTTGGGATCCGATGAATATTGAATACTATGTCAAGTTGATTATCAATCTATCATATATGTTATTTATGTTCTTGCATGCTCTCCGTTGCTAGTAGAGGCTCTGGCCAAGTTGATACTTGTGACTCCAAGAGGGGGTATTTATGCTCGATAGTGGGTTCATGCGTCCATTAAATGCGGGACGAGTGACGGAAAGTTCTAAGGTTGTGGATGTGCTTGTTGCCACTAGGGATAAAACATCGATGCTTTGTCTAAGGATATTTGTGTTGATTACATTACGCACCATACTTAATGCAATTGTACTGTTGTTTACAACTTAATACTGGAAGGGGTTCGGATGATAACTCGAAAGTGGACTTTTAGGCATAGATGCATGTCTGGATAGCGGTCCTGTGTACTTTGTCGTAATGCCCCGATTAAATCTCATAGTACTCATCATGATATATGTATGTGCATTGTTATGCCTTCTTTATTTGTCAATTGCCCAACTGTAATTTGTTCACCCAACATCTCGCTATCTTATGGGAGAGACACCACTAGTGAAGCTGTGGACCCCGGTCCTATTCTTTACATCTGAAATACAATCTACTCGCAATTGTTCTTTACTTGTTCTTCGCAAACAACCATCATCATCCACACTATACATCTAATCCGTTGTTTACAAGCAAGCCGGTGAGATTGACAACCTCACATGTTACGTTGGGGCAAAGTTCTGTGATTGTGTTGTGCAGGTTCCACGTTGGCGCCGGAATCCCTGGTGTTGCGCCGCACTACACTCCGCCACCAACAACCTTCAACGTGCTTCTTGACTCCTAATGGTTCGATAAACCTTGGTTTCTTACTGAGGGAAACTTGCTGATGTGCGCATCACACCTTCCTCTTGGGGTTCCCAACGGACGTGTCAGCTACACGCATCAACTAGCTCGATCCTGGAATCGCACAATTTGTCGGGTCCGGTCTGGGGAAGCCCAGAAGCTGAAGTTGTTCTCATGAGCAAGGCGAAGAAGAACTGCAGATTTTGCATCAACACGCTGATCTTCGATAGTAGCATCCAAGAAGGAACCTACCCATATCAAAAACTATAACGAGAATCGAGTGATTGGTACACGGAAAAGGAAAGAGGGAGCACAAAAAGAGGAACTTACCCGTCATATCCAGACTTGCGCTAGCCATCAAGTCAAGCATATAATTTTCTCGAGAGGTGGCCTGTAAGGCTTCGGCAACCGCAGACTCTTTCAACTTCAAAGACTCCTGAGCTTGCTGGAGAGCTATTTTCTCCCGTTCAGAAGATTTGCGGGACTGTTCCATGATAATAAGAGATTGTTTCTTCAAGGTTTGGAGCTGTTGTCGAAGTTCAGTTAATTCTGACTGATCCAAGTTAGCACATGAAGAGTAGTCTAGGGAAACGTCGTCAGAGGTCCGTTTCAATCGAGATGTAGCAGGGGAAGCAGATCGCGGCCCAGCAGTCTCAGAATAGTTGTCAAAAAACAACTGGAAGAAAGGAAAAGTCGACATCAATTACCAAACGAGAGTTTCTCTTTTTTCATTCATAAGTTGAAATATTTACATAGGGGGAGATCCATTACAAAATATCGGCTCCTAGTGAGTCAGCAGGGGCAGTCGTATATCATAAGGATATCGACATCTACCAAAAGAAAGAGAACAATAAAGGAGTGTGATGGTCTACTTGACCACCGGCTTGGCGGTACTAGAGGACGCAGCTGGCTTGTACCCGAGGAAGGAGAGAATCTTCTTCGAGTGTGGCTTGGCAGCCTTAATCAAAGACTGCCACTTCTCCTTGTTTATCCTTTTCGTTTCACCAGCTTTCGCCCAGTCGACGTTCTGCTGGTTCTCGGCAACCAAAGCTATGGTGCCTTCGACGCTAATCTTCAGGTTTTCCTGTCGGAAAGCCAATCCAAGATCCTCTTCAGGAATGAAGCGCTTGGCAAGATCAGAGAAGGTGTCTGGCTGGCTTTTCTTAGGGAAGAAGTAGGGGAAAAGGCGCGTAAATGCGGTCCGCGCATCAGCAATACTGCGGCGCGCCAGATCCCCATGAATTTCAAGGAGGGAAAGGGTGTCGAGAAGACGGTCCCCTTCAGGCCTCTGAAGTTCAAAATCTTGACCCATTTTTCCTGCTGAAACAAAGTCCGGGTGATCAACAAGTATAAGGAGAGTTAATCTTGGAAGAGACTCGAGCAAGATGATCAATGAACTTACTGACAAAACGCCGATTTTGCGATTCCAGGCGGCCAATGACATCTTCTTCACGAGTAACTTGTTGAGTTATCTTCTCGCTCAAAGCAGTTTCAGCTCGGTGGAGTCTCTCTCGAAGATCTCCAACATAGGCAGCGTCATGTTCAGCCTTCTCGCGAGCTTTTTCACTCCGTTCTAGCTTGATGGAGAGATCATCGGCACGCTTGTTAGCTTTGGCGAGAGCCTCTAGCAGAAGGAAGCATGGTAGAAGTGTCAAGATAGATAGCAATATAGCCTACTCGATAAAAAAAGACGGTAGAAAGGTGTACCTTTCAAACTCTCAACAGTATCACAGTACCCAATAAATTGAGTACCGAGACGGATGAATTCCTTCATCAGAGGCTGTAGAAAGAAAGTTGCTAGAAAAGTTAAGAGGGAAAAACTCGACAGAAGACAAAATAGTTGTAAGGTTCCTTACATCATCCAAAGAAGGAGTCGTTGAACTCCCGGCCAAGAAGCCTTGTTCCTCGCCAAGTTCAATCCTCGCTCTCTTCGGCGAGTGGGCTCGGGGGCTGGCGACAGGAGTCGACATCTCCAAGTCTTGCTGAGGAGGCGAGGCTTCCTCCGTTGCACGGTGAGTTTCCGAAGGAACTAAAGTTTGCGACGTGCTCATTGGAGCAGTCACATTGGCAGCGGGTTCTTCTTCTTCTTCTTCACCACTGTCCACAAAAGATAGTATGAGAATATTCATAAACAATATATAAAAAGAAAAAGATGGCAGGATAGCTTACGAGCTAATGAGGGCCTCCTCATAAGGATTGAAGGCACCCTCCTCCTCGGGGGAAGCTTCCTCGGCAGGTGACCCGCTGGGTTTGGAGGTGCCGGAATCTTCGACGTCACCTCTCTTCCTTTTGTTCTTTGGAGAAGCAGCGGAAGGAGGCGAGTGTACAGATTTAGAAGCTTCTGATTCTGTTTCTTTGTCAAAGGAAGCCGCTGATTTGTGAGATCTCGCGACTTCACTCTCAGGGCGAGAAGTGCCCTGGGAATCGTCGGCAACGACGGTTCGTTCGTCGACCTCCCCACCTTCAGGTAAGGGAGGCAGAAAAGAGATGACTTGATGGTTCTCCAGAAGAAAAATCTACAGAAAGGGACAGTTAAGGACAGAGGTTGATAGCAACAGTAAGACAAGAAAGATAGCAGTCGAAATTTTCATCAAAGTCGAGAAAGTAAGTTAACCAAGATAGGAATCAAAAAACTCGAGAGACAAGTTACTTACTTTGGGGAGAGCGTTGGTGCCGCTGTATGGCTCCATACGGCAGGAGGTTGGAACTGAATCTTTCTTTCTTAGCGACGAAAAACGTCGGACAAGCTTCTCCAAATCCTTCACAGGGAAATCTTTGGATATGCGGTCGACATCTTTCTCGCCAGCATATAGCCATAGAGGGTTTTTGCGAGCCTGTAGAGGCTGCACCCTAATCCTAAGGAAATGCGCAGTAATTTGAACACCCGACAGTTCCTTACCGCGGGTGTTCTGAAGCTCATGGATGCGCTTCATCAGCGCATCTGTCGCCATTTTCTCTTCTTCGGTAGCTTCCGCATCCCATGATCGGCGCCGAAGGATTTTTGCGCCACCATCAAAGGGCGCGATGTTGTAATCCTGCGAGTCAAGATATTCCTCGCGGACGTATAGCCATCTTCTGCGCCACCCTTGGATGGAGTCGGGGAATTTAACGTCGAAATAATCGACGTCAGGACGGTCACAGATAACAACACCACCTATATTGTAGGCGATGTTGTGGGAGCTGTTTGCGGCGGATGTAGAAAATGCGTTTCCACAGGGCCCAATTCGGATGGGTCCCGAGAAAGCACTCGCAGAGGGTGATAAAGATGGAGACATGGAGGATAGAATTGGGAGTCAGCTGGTGCAGCTGCAGCCCATAAACAAAGAGTAATCTGCAAAGGAATTCGTGGATAGGAGTGGAAAGACCGCGGATGAGGTGGTCAACGAAAGTTACCCGGTATTGGATGGGGGGTGTCGGGAAGCTTTCTTCACTGGGAAAGATCAGCGACTCTTCTTTCTTCATCAACCCCAGCTTCTTCAGCAAGTTCATGTCCTGGTTCGAGATCTTAGATCTCTCCCAATCGGAGATTTCCAGATTCTCCGTCGCCATGCTCGCTTCTGGAGTGGTGTGCCTTGTGATCCTCGCCCGCGGTGGCATCAACGTTCGCGCTGGTGAGGCCAGGTAAAGTGGAGGACGTGTGTCCCCCACTTGCGTAACGTGTCAAATACTGCAGTGTTCTGGGCCCACAGGTCAGCGACATGACATCCTCCGCGCCTTCCCAATACAGCGATCGTGGCTATCATCAGTGCTGATGTCACAATAAAAGAAAAATTTCGGCTGCAGTGCTTGGAGGTTTGGCGATAGAGAAGTATTATTGGGAATTTCGGGAGCTTTTGATCAAATAAAAGTTTTTGCTCAAACGCTCGGGGGCTACTTTTATAAGGAGTTTGATAGGAAGATGATTCAAAAAAGACAAAACATTGAGCCTACAGCCAAGTATAAATACTCGACTGTAGCCTCGGGCGCTACTCCCATCGGGAGCGCTGGTCGCGCACCCGATAAAGATGGCAGTATTGAATTTTTTTAACAATATAGCGACAGGGATACTAAAAAGGTGAGCCTACAACCAAGTACAAGCACTTGGCTGTAGCCTCGGGGGCTACTCCCATCGGGAACGCTGTTCGCGTACTCGATGAAATTGATGAAGTCATGAGGAGCATATTTCGAGCTATGATGTAACTCTTCATATACTCCCATCGGGAGGACAAGATAAAAAATAGATAAGTCATCATATGACTCGAACAAATGTGTTATTCCAGCAGCCGAAAAAGGCACTCGACAATATATTCTCAAAGCGCCTCAGTCGCGACTTAATCTCTGAATGCCGCAATACTTTGTGAAGGTAAGACACCAGGATCCGTCCTGTGCGGTGTGGCATCGCACCCGAATGTGCTCTGCTACTTTTTTCCGTATAAACAGATGCGAAGAAAAATCCTAACGGACGCGTTAGGTACCCGATAAAACGCTACTGGAGTTCGCATATGGTAAGACCTTAAGCGGCACATGTCGAAACTACGCCAGTATACCGAGATCATGTCCAGGGACTTGATCTTGAAGTAGGTATTTGTGGGATTGCCACGAGAGCAGTTAACTGGTACCTGATCCGTGATACGTCTCCGACGTATCGATAATTTCTTATGTTCCATGCCAGATTATTGATGATATCTACATGTTTTATGCATACTTTATGTCGTATTTATGCATTTTCCGGCACTAACCTATTAACGAGATGCCGAAGAGCCGATTCTGTTGTTCTGCTGTTTTTGGTTTCAGAAATCCTAGTAAGGAAATATTCTCGGAATTGGACGAAATCAACGCCCAGGGGCCTATTTTTCCACGAAGCTTCCAGAAGACCGAAAGGGAAACGAAGTGGGGCCACGAGGTGGCGACACAGCAGGGCGGCGCGGCCTGGGCCTTGGTCGCGCGGCCCTGTTGTGTGGGCCCCTCGCGTCGCCTCCTGACATGCCCTTCCGCGTACATATAGTCTTCGTCGCGAAACCCCCAGTACCGAGAGCCACGATACGGAAAACCTTCCAGAGACGCCGCCGCCGCCAATCCCATCTCAGGGGATTCAGGAGATCGCCTCCGGCACACTGCCGGAGAGGGGAATCATCTCCTGGAGGACTCTTCACCGCCATGGTCGCCTCCGGAGTGATGAGTGAGTAGTTCACCCCTGGACTATGGGTCCATAGCAGTAGCTAGATGGTCGTCTTCTCCTCATGTGCTTCATTGTCGGATCTTGTGAGCTGCCTAACATGATCAAGATCATCTATCTGTAATGCTATATGTTGTGTTTGTTGGGATCCGATGGATAGAGAATACTATGTTATGTTGATTATCAATCTATTACCTATGTGTTGTTTATGATCTTGCATGCTCTCCGTTATTAGTAGAGGCTTTGGCCAAGTTTTTACTCTTAACTCCAAGAGGGAGTATTTATGCTCGATAGTGGGTTCATGCCTCCATTAAATCTGGGACAGTGACGTAAAGTTCTAAGGTTGTGGATGTGTTGTTGCCACTAGGGATAAAACATTGATGCTATGTCCGAGGATTTAGTTATTGATTACATTACGCACCATACTTAATGTAATTGTCTGTTGTTTGCAACTTAATACTGGAAGGGGTTCGGATGATAACCTGAATGTGGACTTTTTAGGCATAGATGCATGCTGGATAGCGGTCTATGTACTTTGTCGTAATGCCCAATTAAATCTCACTATACTTATGATATCATGTATGTGCATGGTCATGCCCTCTCTATTTGTCAATTGCCCAACTGTAATTTGTTCACCCAACATGCTATTTATCTTATGGGAGAGACACCTCTAGTGAACTGTGGACCCCGGTCCTATTCTTTTACATCGAATACAATCTACTGCAATACTTGTTCTACTATTTTCTGCAAACAATCATCATCCACACTATACATCTAATCCTTTGTTACAGCAAGCCGCTGAGATTGACAACCTCACTGTTTCGTTGGGGCAAAGTACTTTGGTTGTGTTGTGCAGGTTCCACGTTGGCGCCGGAATCCTCGGTATTGCGCCGCACTACATCCGCCGCCATCAACCTTCGACGTGCTTCTTGACTCCTACTCGGTTCGATTAAACCTTGGTTTCTTATCGAGGGAAACTTGCTATCGTGCGCATCACACCTTCCTCTTGGGGTTCCCAACGGACGTGTCAACTACACGTATCAAGCAAATTTCTGGCGCCGTTGCCGGGGAGATCAAGACACGCTGCAAGGGGAGTCTCCACAATCCAATCTCTTTACTTTGTTTTTGTCTTGCTTTATTATATTTACTTTCTTGTTTGCTGCATTATATCAAAACACAAAAAATTAGTTGCTAGCTTTACTTTATTTTTGTCTTG
>NC_061509.1:176286488-176344197 GCF_022539505.1 Lolium rigidum
CGAAATGTACCAGATGCACAAACCCCATGCCAACACAGAATCTAATATACTGCAGTAGTATGTTTATGATCTGAGACTGGATAGTAGTGTGCAAAATCCAACCCAACTGTACTTCCACTTCTTAGCAACCTGTTGAAATCATGGTTGCCATTTACCAGCCAATCCACAGCACTAAAACCTAACTACATGAATGCCATCATCCTTACAGCAAGTTCTCTTTGGCAATCACGGATCGTTATATGGAAGTCAGACCACAGTGGCGCAAAAAATGGCTGTCCCGCCTTTTGATCTACACAAGGCACTGCCATGAAGTGGGTGTGAGATACTCGGAACGGTTCTCCCTGAGAACTGAAATAATAGGTCGTCCATCTCAAGCAGGAACATGTTTTCCGAATGCATTTCCTACTACTACTACTACTACTGCTGCTGCTGCCGTGATTCTTCTTCTTGGTCTTCATTGTTTTCCTCTGACTGAGAAGCCAGCTTCACTATGTCTTCCACACGGATCTTTCCATCTGCAGGCATAAGAATTTGTCAGTGAAAAGAATCGCGCATGAAATGTCATGAGCAGAAGGGGCAAGCCATGAGTGTAAGCACCTTTGTCTTTGGACAGGTTGCTGATAAGCTCTTGGACGCCTTCCTTCCCTATTGTATCCTTGAGATAAGCCGCCGCCACTGCTACCTCCTCAGGAGTCACCTTGCCATCATGATCCCTGTAAAATGAGGTGAACAAGGAATTAGTACGTTGACGAAGCATGCTCCAAGTGCAACCCAGCATTTGGTCCAAAATAAATTTCGAGTTACATTTAAATGTCATACAAGCATACAAGAGAGGCACTCATACAGCAGTAACTTAACTGAGAGCAAGTATCCTGAGATAGGAATCAGGCAGATAGCCATATCAGTGTGGCATATAAATCACAGAAACAGAGAGCAATGAGCGGTGTTGGACAACAAAACTGCAACCTAAGGACATGTTGTGATCCGACTCAATCTCCTCACATGGAAAGGGAGTTTGTACTACGACTACGAACCCTCACTGTCCAACTAAACACTTAATTCAGCATTAGCTGACTAGCAAGCAATATGAAACAACTGTGATAAACGAGTGACATACCTATCAAGCAGTTGCCAGCGGTTTCCAATTTGTGCATCCACATCATCAATCTCCTTTTCTAACTCCTGAAGCATAGCATCAACCTAAACAGAGCAAAATAAAAGTCAGCGACTAATACGAAGATTATAGATATCCAACATGATGTACACATCACTAATATCAATGGCAGCTCCTCCAAAGAAACCTCTCCAACAAATATCAGACTTATTGGGAGATGCTGAAACTAGATACAGAAATCACTAGTGAAAATAATATTTAACTGAGACAACAGTTGATAAAAAACAGAACTACAGATCGAAACTGAAATTTAAGGACATCAGTACAGACACCATATACTTCAATTTATGCTAGTTGGGTATTTTGTTCACATGTAAAGGTGGAAAGGCAAAACAAGTAGATGCCAGCAACATATGCAGGCTACAAATCCTATCATAGTTGACTAATTTAGGATACATTTTCTGGCAAAGCTGACTAATTTTGGATAAGTTTACGGTGAAGTAGACTCAAGATCTAAACAGTTTTTTATAAAGCATTTGCCGACTTGGAATTTGACAAACTCAATTGCACTAGTTACTATTTACCACCATTTGGTTCAGAAGAGGGATAGATGTTGTGATAAATGTCTCAGTGCTTATACACGGATTAACTTTCCAGTAGACACACTCTTAAAGCTCAAAATCACAAAATAAATGATACATCAGGAGAACTTAGTGATGTATGCTTCATTTTAGCTTTCAAAATGGCATGAGAAACTTGCCTATCAAAGTAGTCAGTTTGCTAACGTTGCCTACTGTTACAAAGAACAGCTCAATTTGTTCAGTTAGTTACATCCAACCAGCTATCAATTCAAATAATACCATCCATCCCACAATATAAGACGTTTTGGTGCCAACATGTCTTATATTGTGGGGCGGTGGTAGTAGTTCTTTCTGGAGATGTTGAGAATGTTATTTAAACACAACCGTACAGTCAATTCTAATATGACAGGCCAATGACTTTTGTTGGATAATCCTGTCTCTGAGTCATGTGATATTTCTGCCTCTCAAGCTATTACTATCAATCAATATAATAAGTCAAGCAAGAAAAAAATTAACTTCCAAAGCAAACTAAGAACAAATACATACCGCACCAGTTTCAACCAGAGACTGATGAGATATATGGTATTACATGTGTAAAAGGATTCCTTACCTTCTCAATCAGTGCTGACGAGACCTTTTCTTCAGCTGCATCCTCATCAGCGTCACCTGACTCCTCTCTAGCAGCCATGTATGCCTTCTTAGCTTCTTCTTCACCCTCTGTGCCTTCTTTTTCAAGCATGGAGTTATACAGTCCTATCTGCATTCCACAGAAATAAAGATCTATTACGCCTCCACAGTATGTACTTCCGTAACAAAATAGAAAATTTACGTGTGGACAATTATTCCTCTATTTCTTCTACTTCACAAGTTAAAACTGTACCTCCTTGTTGACAAGGCTCAAGAACTCTTGACGCTCCTTGCTAACAGACTGCAATATGAGTAATTGACTGTTAGTGTCAGTATGTAATATACCAATACAAAATACAGATTGACTAGGATCATACCGATGCAGATGCTAGCACAGCTAATGCTCGACTGATATTACAGAGCTGTTCCTTGTCATGTTTTCCTTCTCTCAGCTCTTCTTCTTCCCTGGCAGTAGGCTCAGTCATTTCCTTTAAAGCCAAATCTTCTTCAGCAGCCTCCTGTTCTTTGAGCTTTGCCTTTTCTTCCCTCTGTTGCTTTGCTTTTTCTTCTTTCTCTTTCTTCTTCTCTTCCTCCTGAATTTTTGTATGTGCAAAAGCGTTAACAACAGTTTGGTATAAGCAGCATTATGCAGAAAATAAAATAACTGGGCCATAGTACAATCCTAGAAGCATTATGCTAAAGTTTAATAAATGGGTATAGTTTAGTGTTAGCAGCAATGCATCATTGGGCTGCAAATGAATAACTGGGTAACAGTTATCAACAGCATTATGTTGAAATAAAACAAATGGGTAACGGCTAAATGTTAGCAGCATTCTGTTAAAAAAATGATTCGGTTTATATTATCATAAGATACCTATCCAACTTCATACTGTGTAGTTATAAAATAAAACTGGGGTAAGAAATATCACAAATCAAATTTTATTATAAATGGTACTACTAAGACATAGAAAACATAAATATGATACACCTTTCCTCATTTGGTGTTAACCTTCACATGGTTCAGATGAGAATGAGATGACAGGTTGACATCTGAGACTACAGAACATGGCCCTAATTAACAAATAAAGGGATATCAAGAGTTCAAGACAAACACTAATTCATGGGAGCATTTTAGTTTGTATGTGCTTTCTACAGACCATCTTCTAGCTTTAACATGGAATAGCGTAAACCATGTAAAGCTTCCAATAGATGTACTATTGAAATTCAATCATTATAGAATAAACACATGACATGATATGTAATAATAGTACATGATCGTCTGCAGAGTACATCTGTGCCATGACATGTCGAGAAAAAAGTCCATAATACTAATGATTTTTTGAACTAAGACAAGTACAATTTAATGATTTTTTGAAAAAAGTCCACACTCTACAAAACACAAATAAAAAAAAACAAGGAAAATAGGACACCACAAACTTATTCGATAGAGGGTAGCTCTGTCAGATTACCAGAAGTACTACCGGTGTGGGTTTCATATCTATCACAAGTATCTTGCATTTTCAGATGATCTAACATAGTGCATAGTTTTAATAATTATAATATACTTCTTTATGGAGAAGACGAGGACGTTTCTGTATACACACCTTGATAAGTTCTTCCTGCATCTCAAGGAACTCTAGTTTTCTCTTCCTCTCAGAAACTGAATCTTCAGATGGCAATACTGTCCCAATTGTATCCACAACTTCATCTGGTAGAGAAGACAATGTTGCTACAACAGCCTCCTCAGGTTTCATTTTCCCAGATACAGTAAAAGCTCTGACAACATCAGCAAAGATATGTGAGGACGCAAGGCCAGACAGTACTTCTGCAGCCACTGAGAAATATAACAACTAAATTTACCTTGAAAGTATGAGAAGAGAAGATGGCATAGCATGATTGAGTGATAGATCCAACCAGTCTCGTAGCTGGACAGAAAATGAAGTTGTAAGGAATTACTAGCATTATTTAATATCCATTACAATGTAGCGATTACATTGTTTTTAACACAAGAATTTATGACTAAAAGCAACACAGTCCAACTTTAGACGCGTTTCTAAGTGGAAGCTGAGGGGTGGATGTAGCTTTCTTTCAACAAATTTCACATTGCATTCACTACAGAAGTACATATGACTTCGGGAACAAAAAATAATACAATGAGATCACACAAAAATGACTACTGATAAAGGACTACAGATAGCAAAAACAAAGAAGACATCTTTTGAAGAACAAATAAAAAGGTTGGAACATGGATATTGATGATGTACTGCCCTCATCTATGATAGGAATACAAAATGACAAATCCTCTCCTATCCCAAGTCATTCTAGTTTAGACATGTGTTAAGATGACCAAACTCAACCCTATGTAAGGTGTCTAGGCACATAAAAAACCATTAATTTTAGATATATTGGTACAATAAATGTAGGTGACCACTATGCCTGTAACCAACCAATGTCGATACAACTAACTAATAAATTAAACACCAAGTAACCAAGCATAAATTATTCAAGACCATAAAACACTAAATTATGTGTATATCACCAGAATAAGGCTAGCAAACCTGTTGACGCATTTCTTCAGTTGACAGCAGGCCTAGGTGACCACGTTCACGGCAGGCTAGTCGGAGCTCCTCTTCAGAAAGAGACTCTACCCCCTCAGCTTGAATCATCTTATCGTCATTCTTAATGCTGCACAAATAAGAGTAGTGTTACCAAAACAACGAGTAGATATTTTGCACCGCAAAACTGAAAGATAAATGCCAAACTGAATTGAAGTAAATGTCAAAAACTGTAAGAAAAATGTCAAAACCAATAGCAAATCCAACCAGTAAATAAAACACAGATGCTGAATATTGAGTACTGATTGAGTCTAACACATGTAAAATCTATTCAAATAGTCTCAACATAAATAAAATCAACATAATTTGTGACGTCTATGAAGCTTCCACGTCCCGCAAACTACTGCTCTTTGTGAATGATTTAGCAACTACGTGTTGCAGAGTAACGCCACTTCTACTTCACGAATTTCATAGTGTATCTTTCACATTTTCAATTAAATACTTACTCGCGCAGTTTCTTGCGAAGCATGAACCTCAAGTAATGGTCAGTACCAAAAGGTCGAACACCCATATACTTGCACATATTTACCAAGCGCGGTCTGCAGAAAAATATTGATCAGCTCTGGCACAATTGCGATACTGAATTTACAAGGACATTCAAATTTCAAATTACGTTTAACCTGCTCATGTTATCCAAAGTCAGTTCATCATTAAACAGCTTCGCGAAGTTCAAGATTTCGTCATTGGATACACGTTCGCCTTTCCTAACCTGATAGCAATTTAAAGTAAATTATCAAGAAAGAATAGTACAAGAAATTCATAATATATATTGTGAACATATTGACAATTGGATCTTATATATGATTGATACCTTGTTTAAAAATTCATCCAGATCTTCAGCTGTCTGTTTTGTTTCTCCACTACGTGATGTTTGAACTTCCTTTGCCATTTCTTTTGCAGTATCTTGCAAAAACTTCGCATACTCTATCCTTGCTTTCAGTTTCCTTTTCAATGCTTCCTGCATAAGAACGTGGATTGCATTCTTGAGTTTCCTAAAGTAATAATGTTTGTGGTTCCTACGAAAGTGGAACTATGGGGCTGATTCAAACATGATACACAAAAATATGCCGCATCAGCAAGAGATGAAAGACAACAGGATAATCAAACCATGGAACCAGAACGATACTGCATTATAAATGTGCCGCTGCGAGCACGGTACAGAGAACCCATGTATCATTGGTTGGATACATACACAACCAATAGCATAACAGAATGCTGACAAATTTAATACCTAAACAGTATAAGCACACTAGCGCACTTAGTAATTCAAGTGGTTACATCACAAACCTCTTCTTTCATCTTGTCTTGGAAAGTGGATGGCAGCATATTTGGGAACAACTTGAGAAACACCGGTAGTAAGAATTCCATGAATGGAACAACGATGAACACGGCAACAGGTACCAGCCTGAAGATATCTGCTGTTGTGCGGGTAAGTTGTTGCCTCTCTCTCCTTGAGAGGCTTTTTCCACCAGCAAGTTTCACCAGCAATCTTGAAGAAATCCTAACATCTGCCCAGAGTAGCTTTGTTCCTAACCAGTAATGCTGCAGTGTAGAAATAAATTCATCCTTCCAATGCTTCAGCTTTACAGCCCAGTCAGCTCTACACAAACAAACAAAAACAAGGTAAGTTTCGTACGTTTAGAAGGACAGGAAATGGGGCAGAAAGAAGATGCCTCAAAATTACAGATTTGAGTGCTAGGGAAAAAATCATATACCTACTCATCGAGGCAACAGCTCGGAGAGCAGGGCCAATACCCAGAAGCCTTGCCCAGAATTTTTGCACGATTGATTGGCTAGACTTCAGAGATTCTTGCAACTGTTTGGCTTTGGCTTTAGCTTTTGCAGTGCTTAGGCCTTCCACAGCCTGATCACATTCTTCTGGGGATGCCTCTTTTTTCCTTTTACTCAGCTTCTGATCCTCACTCTGTTCTTCTTCAACATCCAACTTAGGTTGCCCAGCAGTTGCAGTTGATGCTCTGCGGACCGACTGCAACAAACCTCTAGCTCCGAAAGGCAACGCAAACTCATTCCTTCCAATTCCGTAACCATAATGAGAAATCACGTGAGCTGGACGATGAGGAAACCCATTACCAAGGCCTGGCAGAATCCCCTTTGTCAAATTCACACTATACTGCTCCTTCTCCTTCTCACATTTGGAGTCCCCTGGGCTTTTCTGAAGAAAATGCTGTGCTATTCTTGGCTGAACCTCGAAACCAAAAGTCCCATGCTGGAAGGTAGGGAAAGAGGATGACAGGATAGGTCTGTCAACATGATCCAAAAGATGCTTCCTTCTCCTGACGATCGCCCTTGAAGCCATACTTGGTTGCTTCTCACCCTCCTAAGCGAAGGCAAAGGTCATGCCGTTCAAGTAGAACCTGAAGTGACCCAATTCACGAAACATAAGTAAAACTGAAGATTAACAAGTAAAATGGGGAAAATCCTTTAAAAAGGTAAAACAGGGATATTAGCAGCACATTACAAAGAACAAATTACTCAACAATCGCAGTACAAATATACACCACATGGACTAGTCAATTCAATTCCCCGGCTAAACCAATTTTCCTACCTACCAAGGTCTAAACATCGCAACCAGGAGTCTGAGGGGCATTCAGACATGAGCTACAGCAAAAACCGCTACACAAACATAAGACAGTAATACTTCAAATCGACAGGTTTGCTACTTTCACTTGAAGCATCGGAGATAATAACACAAGTACTAGTAGTGCGCTCCAATGGCAGCAGGCGGATTTTTCTTCGGAGAAAAAGGGTCAGGAGTCGGAGATGAGAATTCCGACAGGACCCCCACGAAACGAACACATCAGCGAACATTCGGTCCGCACCAATCCGTCGATCCTAAGCAGAGGAGACGAGCATAGCACGCTTGGACAGATTCGCAAGCAGCAAGCGGAGAGATCATACTTATCGAACGGAACGAAAACGTAAAAATAAAATAATATTTAATTATTCTGTCGGCTCGATCAGAACAGCGAAATCGACCCCTTCCCGTTACCGCCTACTCTGCAATATCCACCACTGCCGACCAGCTTCTACGGGCAAAATAACCCGGAAAAAACCGCAGCGACGCACGGGCTCCGCGGCGAATCAGCCCGTTCCGCCGAACCGCCGACGCGCGCGAAGCGGAATCCATGGGGGATTAACGGACAGCCAGACCAAGCCCTACTTACTTGCCTCGAACGGAAAATCGAGAGGAAAAACAGAGGAGGAGGAGCTCACCCGGCGAGGGAGGCGGCGGCGATCGCCCGGTCCCGGCGTCGAGGTTAGGGTTTAGGGTTTTGGGGCGGGAGGCGGGTGGAGCGAAGGGGAAAGGAATGGAGAAGGAAAAGAGAGGAGGCGCCGCGGCGTGGTACTTGCAGGGAGGCCGAGGCAGACGTGGGAAGAAAGAAAGAAATGGGGTTGTTGCAGTTGCAGGCAGGGTGGAGCTCGTGAGTCTTGGCTTGGGAGAGGAACCAACTTTTTCCTGTGCCCTCGCCCTTTTTCTTCTCTTGATTCTTATTTTTGGACCCATTTCGAAATTTGAACTTCTTTTCCGTATGGCTAAACGGAAGACTTTGGAATTTATTTGCAGCCGGGAGTTTGTATTCCGCGATTCAAAATGCCAGCTCCAAACTTCAGGGCGGTCGGCAGAGCACGTCTGCACGTGCACCAGCTACGAAAATGACACGAGTCGGGATCAATGATTCTGAGATGTGCCCACTGTCCTTCGGACTTGTGGCCTCTTCTGATTGGATGGCACGAATGAACGAATGGCATATTCCGAACCAGGTCTTTGTCTCTCTTCGTTATCGGCCACGTCTGCACTATACTATGCATTGTTTCTCCTTCGGCATGGTGACATGGACCACATAGTTATTTCCACAAAGCGTAATTTTCTTTCAAGTCAAAGTGCAGCTGTCTTTAAACAAAAACGTGCAGACTCGTTCCAGGTTAAATCAGTGTTCTTTTCAAACTATGGTTCTATTTTATAGCGACCGAAACTTACGAAATTCTACAGCTACAGGTGGTTCTTCCGAAATCTTAATAAATACATCGAATTTGTTTCTGCAACATCTCATACAAAACAAACAAATCGTGTACAGCCGGGGAAATTCACTTTTGATCTAGCTTGCATATGCTTCCTTTACCAAAAAAAAAATACATTTTAAAATGTGAAAAATATTTCGAAAAAAATATTTCATGCATACAAATCCACCTTCTATGTGCGCATGTAAAGTTTCACAACAAAATCATCGATTTTTTATGCCCTGTGTAAAAAAGACAAAAATGTCTCCTCCTGCAAAGCACCGTCTTTTGTCTTTTTACATAGGCAAAATGGGGTTTTCTTTTGAGACACCACAGTGCGCACGGCACATAGATTGTGAAGATGTCAACACAACTTTTTTTTAGGCATTTCAAAATGCGTTTAAAATAAATTTTCAATAAATGGATCATATACAGCCAGAGCCAAAACGCTGCGTCCGCGTAGTCACTGCATTTCAGTGTTCGGAGAAAACAAAAAAAAAATATTGTATCAGTCGGAGGCATAAGGTATGAGCATATTTGCAACATCCAGAAACTTAATACATTGTCCTCTTTCAGATAAACATACTCGTGGACAGTTGAATAGGGGTATAGAAACAAACAATAAAGAGCTTCTGTCCCGTGTATTGATATAATCTTCACCGTGTTTACTAACATATGCGCAGAAGGGGGAAAATCTTGGCGAGGGCCTCATCGAAGTCCAGGCTATCTATGGGCAGCTTGTTTCCTGAGGAGATGAAACACGTGGGTGTGACCAATGGCAAGATGAAATTTGTTGGTAGATCAATTACAAAACAATGGTAAGTTATTCATGAAGTTACTGAACCGAGCTGAAGCAAATTTAGGTTGAAGCCATGGTGCATTACCAATAAAATAACAGAGCAGCAGATTAATTATCTTATGGCACCGATTAAAGTCTATTCTAGATTGTAGTGAAGTCTGAAATATTTCAGAGAAGAGTTCATATATAGTACAGTTAGATCAGCGAGAGCTGTACCATGGTAGCTTGAAGTTGTCTCTCCAGCGGGTTTGCTTATTAGAACAACTTGCAGATATCTTGTTCAGGCGTACAATTATGTCTGAGAACGTTGGCCTGACAGAAGGTGTTGGATCCCAGCACTCTTGTATTAGCCTGCGACATGCAAGGAACCAACGTGAGCAGCAGACAGCTAATTTAGCAAGGGCAACCTGCCTATAAGCAAAGAACCAGCGATGGTTGTGGCTTGATAATGCAGGGAAACTTGAATACGTGAAAGCAGGGGTCCTTGAGATATCGTCAACGCAGTATGTAGCAAACAGATAGAAAAGAACAAAAAAGCTAGCGGGGAACATACGAGCGCAGAGGGATATGAAATAAAGCATAAGCTTCACTTACTGTTTCACATCCTCTGGATATGATTTGGGTTTATTCTTGAATAATGGTCTCAATCCCTCAGATGAAATCATCTTGGCTGCTTCCTCTTGAGGCTTTGGGTGAAATGCAGGAGATCCTTCAATCATCTGAACAACCAATAAGAAAATGAGATAATGTTCACGTGCAGGCACTTAGCTAAGAATGTCTCCCCATTTTAATAAAATGCTGGCAACAGCTGTAAAAAAAACTCTTTCTTGAACACACCAGCCGCAACAAAATATTAAGTGGTCTAAATTGTGAAGGTTGGCTATTTTTACATACCTCGTAAAGAATGAGACCGAATGCAAATGTATCCACACTTCTATCAAATGTTTCGTTTCTGTATATCTCAGGAGCAATGTACACACCTAGGCAATTAAATGTTAACAATCAACATTTAAAATAGCATAAAATTGTTAACAGTATATACACCAAATCAAATGCTTAAAATAATTCAACTCTAGTTAAATTGGTTTAGGCCATAATTTCATCAAAAATAGTCATTGTACCCAAAACTAGCTCGAGTAAACTATTAAAATTCATCTAAAACATTAGCAGAAAAAGCAACAGTCAAATTAACATACTCCCTCTGTTCCAAATAAGCTGCTCAACTTTTTCTAGATACGGATGTATCTACACACTAAAAACATGTTTAGATACAACCGTATCTACACAAACTTGAGCAGCTTTTTTTGGGATCAAAATTACATGTCGCAGATTCAATGAACCCAGGCAGATTTTAGGCAGCAGTTTGATTAACCAGTGACAAGTAAGATCAGAGGGAGTAGTAGTAATCATAAGTCATAACTGTGGCACTAGAACATGTTCATGAATACCGAGTAAGTTTAAATAATGGCTGGTATAAACCACTTCGTTAGAACAATAATGTAGGATGCAGCATGCTGTCGTTAAATAAGTAAATGTAACATACTGTCAAATTTTGATACTGGCTGAGCCATTTGTAACCTGTCTTCTGAGACTTTTATCAGACTAAGAGAGCCAAAGCCTGCCACCTTAAGTTTTCCTTCATCATCCCGCACAATATTTCTGAAACCTTACAAAAGTATCATAACGTACAGTCTACATATAGTAACCCACTTGAATTTAATGGATTGAACTGGTTTAGCGATAAAATATATTTGTATCAGCTTACTTTGGTGACAAATCAGCATGGATGATTGGCTCTGGCTTGCACTCGTGAAGATAATTTAGTCCCCTAGATAAGAACAGGATGCTGAGTAATTTTTCTTTTGATTTGATGGTAGAAGAACAGTATGCAATAACCAGCACATTATCTTCTTTCTTTTATATTGGGGGAACTGGCACATGATCTGATAAATCATCATTGTGATTTCATTTTTCTATAGAACAATACATAAATGAAAATTCAAAACCATTTCATCTAGATGACCCAAAATAATCGCTGCTATTCCGGTGGAAAAGAAAGAAATAATATTGTTTTCAGATGAGTATGAAATGATGCACCAAGAAGAGTTTCTTCCAGTCAACAGTTTGAATGATAGATCCAGCTTTAACAAGAAAAAGGGAAACAAGAGATATATGTCATGAATCCTGATATACCTTGCAATGTCCAGGGCAAATCTGATAGCTTTATAAGAGTGCAGTCGACCTTTCGTCTCAAGATAAGTGGCTAAATCACCCTAACAAGGGAAGACAGATCTAGTCAATGACAATAGAAGAATAATACAGCTCATATAAATCCAATAGGAATTTTTCGTATTGTTCCTATGTTTATTTTTTTGTGGAATTCCTATTGTTCCAGTAACAAAATAGTATTGTTCAGATAGTGCAAAGTACTCCACAAAGTTTATGTGAAGAGACCCTGCTATTTGGAGGATAATTTTTCGCAAATGGTAAAAAGTGGATACATGTATTTTTCATGTTGAATCAAGCGAAGCTACTCACTTTGTGGTGGTATTCTGAAACAATCATCAGTGGTACATTTTGTGTAACAGCTCCCACAAATTGGACCAAATTGGGATGACGTGCTTTCTCCAGTAAAGTAAGCTCGTGTTTGAATGCATCTCTGAATTGATATAACAGCAGAATTTAGAAGCAACGAAATAAATATGGTAAGCAAAGCCTAACATCCGAATAAAAAAGTTAATTAAAATATTTTGTGAAACTAATCATATGATAATACAAATTTGTGGTATCAACACAAAGCATCACTGTAGTAAAATATAATAATATTACCGTAAAGCTTGTTTATGAAATGTGAAATTATTAGTCAGGTTTAATGAACAAAGATGACACCAGGGCACTGAGTTCAGGATTGCCTAACAAACTATCTCAACAACTATACTGCTATCGCGCACTGTATGAGTATAACAGTTAACAGACCCAATTTGCATTAAAAAAAAATAACAGACCCAATTCACCATGATAATGTGTCACTAGACATGTTACAAAACTTCAGTTTCAGTGTGCACAAGAATTGTGATAAATGTGCAGGATATGTACTGGAAGAAAAGAAAATATCATGGTCATTGGTTCGCTGATGTCAAATCATAATTCTGAAATGAAAAGTGTAACTTGGTGTAGAAGTTGAAGGAGGCAGCTCATACAGGCTATCTCCGTCCGAGAAGCTGTCTTTGTCAAGTATCTTCACGAAAACTTTGGAGCCGTACCATTTTGCCACATAGTAACCCTGTAAAAATTGTATGACAGGTAATAAGGTTTCCGTAATAATGCGCAGACCATTAAAATGATCAAATGTAAATTTACAGAAACATGCCTTTGTGACCTCCTCTCCTCTTCTGAATTCAAGTTCGAGCGGGTTGAGTTCGTACTCTGGCACTTCTTTAGGGTTGGACACGACCATTGGAGTCTTCTTGGTTTTCTAATGTGCATGTAAGAGCAAGAGTTAGGGAATAATAGTTGTGGGTGTTTTGAGTGCGCGCCGTAGATAAGTACAGTACCGGAAGTTTTGCTCCTCTTGATCTGAGAAGGGTGTAGACTTCAAAATGGCCGTAATGTTTGGCATCCGCTGCAGGCTGAAAACAATAAAAGCTGAAATCAAGTTGGGCTAGATAAGTGCTTGCACGTATCAATGCATATTTTCATGGATCAAAACAATTGGAACGGGTTAGATTGGGCCAATGTGGCTGGCCGACCCTGCCTGTAGCCATAGTAGTAGTGGTGCGACAGTAATTGCGGAAACGAGATGAACAGAGATGATTGGCCGAAAGCACGCAAGTACGGGGTTGTAGCGAAATTCAGGATCGTCCAATGTGGCCGACCCTGCCTGTAGTCATAGATAGTAGGCGTAGCACGATAGTAATTGCGGAAACGAGATGAACAGAAGTGATTGGCCGAAAGCACGCAAGTACGGGGTTGTAGCGAGACTCAGGCCCATCACAGCACAGCCTAGCGGGTGGAGAGGAAAAGTTTGGCGTGCGTGCGTGCGTCCGTACCGTGCTCCCCCATCGGTCGCGCGCGTTGATGTTGGCCTTCCACCCGAGCAGCAGGCGCACCACCTCCCCGCGGCCCTCGCAGGCGGCGATGTGCAGCGCGGTGCGTCCGTCGAAGTCGATGCTGTCGACGTCGACGCCCTCCTCGCGCAGCAGCTCCTCCACCCCGGCCGCGTCCCCCTGGCACGCCGCGTAGAGCAGCCGCATGGTGGCGTCCAGGTTCTCCGGCATGGCCAGCGGCGACGCCGACTCCGCCGCCGGCGTCGGGTCGAGCGAGGACTGCCTCGCGAGCCCGAACCGCGTCACGGCCGGCCCCGCCGCCCCCGCCGCGGCCGCCCCGGCGCGGCGCGGCGTGCGCTGCGGCTCGAGCGAGAGCTGGCGCCACACCCGCGCCGCCCCCGACGAGAACTGGCGCGAGAAGGTCCGCGTCAGCTTCGCCGCCGCGGCCATCGCGACGTAGGGAGCTTCGATCGGGGCCGGAGGGAGAGAGAGAGGGAGGGAATCCGGCGCGCGGTTTTGGGCGGGCGACTGGGATCTCGCGCGCGGAGCGGAGGTGGATGCTTCTGGGGAGCGGAGACGGACGATGATTGGGCCGGTGGCGTTGTGGGCGACGGACCGACGGTGCTCCCGGAATAAAAATTGGGCGAGCGGAGACTCGAGATGGAGCAGTCGTTCGTACGACTGGGAAGTTGCTGGTATCAAACGTCCCAGTGTGGCTGTGTGCGATGGAATAGTAGTGGGAAGCAGAGTTGAGCAGGGGAGGGAGACCAACCACCGAGGAAATAACCGCCGGTGAGGTGAGGGGTGAGCATCGCGTCTTTTAAATTACAGCTCGGACTCGGCGACCTGGGCTCTTACCGTTTCCAGCCACTGACTGGTGGGGGCGGACGATAGTGGGGTCAGCGTGTCGGTGCAAGCGAGGAAGGAGTCGAAGGAGGGTTACCGTGTTTTTGTCACTTCGTGGGAACACGTGCCGACGGTTTCTCGACATTATTTTCGCCTTCGTCTAGCTGGAAATACCGGGAGGGCTGTGTAGGACTGCTGTGTGTTTGAATTTTCTTTCTGTTTTGTTCCTCGGTGCGTCAAACAAGTAACACCACACCGTCGCATGTCTTGCAGATTTTTTCAGGGCTGTTTGGTTCAGAGTCATATTTTGCCAGGTAAAAGTTTGGTAATTTTGCATGTGTTCGATTCTTGGTATACTTTGGAGCTGTCACACTGCATTATCTATATGGCCCACTTATTATAGAGTGCATCTTTTTGCCAACTTCTGCCTCACTTTGTGACTTCCAAAATCCTAACCACACTTTTGTGGCTGCTACAATTACCAAAGTTAGGCTTGGTAAAGTGTGGCTAGGAACTAAACAAGCCCTTAGTCAAGCGCAACCTATAATGTGCATGGCGCCACGAAGAACATCCTCACTCCACGGGGCACGAAGCACACCCTTAGCATCCTGGATGGAAGCCGCGCTCCTCGCCACATAGAGAAAAGCCAATAGGATACTACCTGGGCCAGCGTTTCTACCCATTTTGCTTTCTCTTTAACGTCGCACGTCTACTCACGTCCCTCCACCTCGCCCGCAGCCATGTCCTAGTTTGCCTGCGCCTGCTTCCACATCACATCCCCTCACCCAATCGTTCGTTTTGTTGCCGGTGATTTCATCGGCTCGGAGCACGAACGTGCTAGCCACTCCACGCGCCCGCCACGCACGCAAGGTGTTCGACTGTTTGCTTGGTAAGAGACATTTCGTACTTCTTGCTTCTCTCTCATGCGGAGACTCGTTCGATTGATGATTTCTTGGTTGAATCGTAGACATGCACAAGAGCAACGAGATGGTGATCTATCAATTGGTGGAAGAGGAGGATGCCTTCAACACCGACATTCAAGAGTACTTGTCGATCCTCGACTGTCTTGTACGAATGCAAGCTGTCGAGCAGAAGAAGCCTCCACGTGTGGAGGTTCCAGGTTTGGGAGAAGGAAATCCAAACCCTTGCAGAAGATGGAGGATCATACCATGCTCTACACCGATTACTTTGCTGACTAGGAGACATACGCCAACAAGTTTTGGAGGTGTCATAAGATGAGCAAGGAGCTTTTCATATCCATTCTTCATGGTGTGCGAGAGTATGACAAATACTTAATATTGAAGCACGACTGCTATGGTACGGTTAGTTTGTCATCAATTCAGAATGCACAACTAGCATGAAACTGCTTTCGTATGCAACCCATGCCAATTCCCAAGACGACTACATTCATATGAATGAGTCCACAACTACTGAATGCATGTATGATTCTATAGATCAGGTTTGAGAAAGTTTTGGAAAGACTATTTGAGAGAGCTAAATGAAGTAGAACTGCTAGGATCATGACACAAAACAC
Organism: Lolium rigidum; assembly: GCF_022539505.1. Classification (NCBI taxonomy): domain Eukaryota; kingdom Viridiplantae; phylum Streptophyta; class Magnoliopsida; order Poales; family Poaceae; genus Lolium; species Lolium rigidum. The sequence goes on from NC_061509.1 coordinate 176,302,671, forward strand.
AACGAGAGGATTTTCTGAGATGCTTGAAAGCATTGATTGCATGCACTGATCATAGAAAAACTGTTTATTTTCTTGGCAAGGTTTGTACAAACGGCATCACAGATAATGCGTTGTGTTATTTGAGGCTGTGACAGATCAAGACGTGTGGATTTGGCATTTCTTCTTTAGCATGTCCGGATCATACAATGACATCTACGTGCTAAAACACTTTCTGGTGTTGCGAAACTAGTTGAAGGTCATGCTCCACCATGCAACTATAAGATAAATGGCCACACATATACCAATGGGTATTTATTTAGTCGATGGCACCTATCATAGACGAGCGACCTTTGTCAAGACACTTTTGCCGGCCTTCGTTTGGCCCTTTGATTAGGCTGGAATTGTTTTCTGACGCTGATGGCAATGGATGCAAGTCCATTATTAATACACATTTGCTGCAGTAGCTCGTGTTAGTAAGTCCTCAAGTGTGGTGAAAAACATTACTCCAGGGTTGATCTGGATGCAATCACTTAGAGGTTAAAAAAGTACTGCAATCTTGTCGCTTTACCTTTAAGCTCCGCTGCCTCCATGGATCAAGCAACACGTTATCTTAGTGCTTAAAGAAAACAAAAGTTAATCTGGGCTTTTCCCCGCGGAAAGTTCAAAGCCAAGTGGAGCAGCACGCAGCGCTCCTGGGACTGTGCTGTCTCTGCTACCAATTAGTCCTGATCTCTTTGGGAGATTCTCCGTGTTGCAGCTGGCGAGCAGCGAGCAGCGCCTCAATACAAACAGTGGCCGCCATGTTGGTGAGTGGCGATTGCTGTGAGTGTCCCGAGTAGAGCATTTTCGTGAGTGGGGGCTTAATTTGGTCAGTTCATGACCCATTTGGAGGCCTCGGTTTTCAGATTTGTCCGTCCCTGATGCTGCTGCTACTAGACTTCGGAGTTCAGTCGCATTCACGAGGAACCACAAAGCGGGGCCAGACAAACAAATCTGCGTGGGAAAAGAAATATATACTCGTAGTAGTACGAAAAGTCGGTAGAGAAGATGCATATAGTACACTCGATTGGTGGGTGACCGCTTCCTTGCCGTCGACGTCAACTCTTTGTGCGTGAGCAGTCCATGTCGCGCGTGGTCGTGGGATTTCACGACGTATGGGAAGAAGAACGTCGCCGTCTTGACGGATTCCTCCCCGCGGCCATGTCGGACGGACGCGCTCGTCGGCGTCGGGGTCCCTGCCCACCGCGACTGCGAGTGCTGCCACTTGGGCTGCGTCAATATTTTGGTTGAGCCATTCCTTGCCTATAATTTGATCAACACTGGCTGAAAAAATATGAGATGTAGCCAAGTGATCATGTTATTATTTTAAGAAATTCAAAACTCACATTCACGAGTTCCAGAAAAATATCAGATGTAGCTAGCACATGTGGCACAAACAATGCAAATGTCCATTTTTACTTTTTTTTTACTTTATATTCCAAGCTACAAAAAAAGAACAAAGTGTAGAACTGAGTATGTGTATCATAAAATCTCCAAATCTTACCTGACTGCCATTTTCGTGTAAGCCCACAACACAAAGAATGTTCGCATCTAGATTTTGCATGTTTGTAGGTTACACCAGTGACCACGGGCAGATCTACATGTAAGGGTGCACAGGACACCGGATAAAAACAAAATTCTTGGCAAAACAACAAATTTTCACCATGTATGCACCCGGTAAAAGATGAAATTTATCTAGTTTGGCACCCGTATGCACCCTGGTGCTGAATCCTCTAGCTCCGCCAGTGCCATTGACTACGTCCATATTTTCTTTTGGAATTTTAAGACTTATAAATATGAATATTGATTTCTTTTTTAAAATATATAAAGGGATCACCAATCACTAGTAGAAAACGAGTCTTTCGTTCGGAGCTGCCCGGAGCATTAGTCCCGGTTGTGTTTGGATCTAGGACCGGTTCAAACGGCTAGGACACCCGCACGATTTTAGTCCCGGTTCAAACGGGAAATTTAGTCTCGGTTGGAGACACAAACCGAGATTAAAGAGGTTGCGGTGAGCTGCCTCTACCCTTTGGTCCCGGTTTGTAACACCAACCCGGATTAAAGGTTTTCTAGGGTTTTGGGCTCCACGCCCTCCCCCCAGCCCCACCCGGGTCACCTTTTTTAGCTTTATAAAATACAAAAGAAAATGATAGAAAATTCAAAATAAAAAATCCTTTTAGATGTAGGTATGTTAAGTCGTCTAGTTATTATGGAAAATAATAAACAAGATTTTTGATATATTTTTTTTGAAAAAACACTGTATTTTTTGGTAAAATAGGAATATATTTTGCATACGAACTCGAAAAAAACGTTTAATATATGAAAATGTATCTACACGAAAAGTTAAATCCGAATTCATCGTGTTTACTCGGTTAGCCAATTTTTAGATTCTCAAACTGCCAAAGGGAAGTATAAATTTTTTCAGGTTTTAGGTTTTGAAAAGAAAGTAAAATAATAATAATTATTTACTTATTCAAGATTATTGTTACATCATTAATTTTTTCTGTTAAAAGAATTATTTGGAATTCAAACAATAAAGAAGTGTGAAATCGTGACCAACATGTTAATAGGATTGATATTAAACTAGTATCAGTAACATGCGCGGAAAGCACTTGGAAGGGGAACGAAAGGAACTGAAAAGTTAAGCTTGCTAGTGCTGGAGCAGTCTGAGGATGGATGACCGAGCGGGACGTTTGACCACATGCGAGCAATTTGACCTAAGATTAACTGTAGTTAAAGACTAAACTAGTCAAATAAATGAAATAATAGAAATAGAAAAAAAGAGGGAGTGGAAAAAAATAGAAAAACAAAATGAATAAAACAAAATAGCCGTCATGGCCTTAGTCCCGCTTCGCAGCACAACCAAGATTTGGGGGGGGGGGCTTTAGTCCCGATTCCGTAGTCCTGGTTGCAAAACCGAGACTAAAGGCTCTTACCAACCGGGACGGAATCCTTTTTTTTTTTGCACCAGTGGGTGCTTGAGAGCGGGATAGTAGAAAAATGGTTATCTTTTACATGGCTGAATGTCACAGGGGGACTCCGAACTCTAAAACATGGACAAATATCTAGCACTGGCATCGGGAAAAAATGTTGACATTTGGATGCTATCAGAAAAGTAAGTTGAAATTTGGATATTGGATCCCAAATTTTCTACCCTCATGGTGATTAGAGCATCTTCAGCAATCAGCAATGCGACTCAAACATATCAAACTTGTCCGGTTTGGTCCGTATATACAAGTACACAAGAGGACATGAAAATCTAGCCCATCAGGCTAAGGTAATAATAAGGAGAATTAACGGGATGTTTTGTTCTTTTTGGGGATTTTCTAGCGATGATTTATTTTAAAATAATTCAGTAATTCCTAAATCTCGAGAAAACAAGAGCTAATCCTAGATCAGAAACCAGATATAAGGTAATCAACTTGCAATGATTGCAGGGTCGGAGCAATGCATCTGTGTGGACGTGTGGTGATCGCGGCATCACAAAATCTAGGTGCTCGCGGCTCCTCCCTTTCGTCCTCCCGTTCGTCCTCCGGTATATGTGGCCTACTCTCCTTCCCTACCATGCCTGGCCATGAGCAGCTCGGCCCGAAGCCCGGCCTGAAAAACTCGGGTTTGGGTCTAAAAATGTTAGCCTGACACCTAGGCCGGGCCAGGTCTGGGTAGCCTAAAAAGTCCATTTAACATTACGACTCGGCCAGCGGCCCGACTGCCCAATGGGTATTTGGCCGGACTAGGCCGGGCTTGAGCCTAATTTTTGAGCATCGGGCTTTCCTCGGCCCGGCCCGGCCCGGCCCGACATATGGCCAGGGATATTCCCTACCGCCTATTCCGTCAAGAAAAGCCCCATGGACACCAGGTCATTATCGACCGTGCCTACGAGTGGCCACAAACAACCTTTTCTTATTTTGTCGTGCAAATTGGAACAGCTACATCTATTGTAAAATACTATAAGATATATAAGTTTAGATAAAAGTCAAATCTTAAAGTTTGATCAACAATATAAGGAAAAATACCGACGTGTACACTATTGAATTAGTACACCATGAAACTATGTTTTATGAATATATTGATATGAATTTTGTATTTAAGATGCTCACATATTTTACTACAAGCTCGGTCAAACATAGAGACAACTGAGTTTTAACTAGATTTTTACGTCTTATATTTTAGAAGGACAAATCACATTTTTTTTCACAATCAATACCATATATACTAAATAATACATGGTAGAGATACACGCGTTTTCTCCGGTGATTGCAAAACAAAGTCTAAAACAAACACGGAAATCTTTGAGGTCTTCGAACTCTTTCTTTTTTCATGGCATAATCTTGGCAACCGGAAATACATACTAAACTACAAACTTATATAAATACTAACGAAGGTTGTCCAATAGTTTTAATTTTAACCGCAATGCCAAGTTACATGCAGGTGCACAACCATTATAGTAGTCAATAAATGTCGGCAAGTGCACCATCACCAGCATGTTAAGGAAAATCAACCGAACAACTTGATCAACATTGTTGGAGAGCCGATAGTACGAATCACCATTATCGAGGATGTAGCAGTCGTGACAAATATTGCGAGGACAATGCTCCTTACGGCAACCATGAGAAAAGATCCACAATCGATCTAGCGGAGCAAGATATGAAATTATAATTTTCTAACGTCACCATTGACGTTAGGAAGGAGATCTCGTGACGAACGAACAGCCGAAAATCACTTATTTCAGCCGATGTCATCTCCATTGAGGCGATGGCCAACAAGAAAATGACTACTAAAATCCTAAACCATTGCAAAAAGAAGAAGCTAGGAGTACTTTTATCTAGGTGAGGACTGAGGAGGAAGCACTAGTTTGGAGACAAGGTGTGAAGTTGAAATATATTCCGTTTGATACCGAGAGGGCTGGTTACCTGGCCCACCACGCATGAAGTTGTCCGACCTGGAGACGCAAAAGGAAGACGTACCGATCGCGGAAGATGTAGCCCCTGTTCGATTCGCATACGGTGGGGGGTTCGCTAGGGTATATATAGACGTTGTTCTCCTCCCTAACCGCCATCGTAGCGCAAATCCTGACCCACAGAAAACTCGCAGATCGAGAAGGGAAGGAAGATCAAGAGCAAGCAGGCGATGGACGTCGGGATCATGGAGGACGTCGGCGTGGACCTCCCCAAGTGACAAGGTATCGACTTGTCAATGCCTACAGATTGTAGACTAGGGTTTTCCTAGGAAGTAGAGGGCAAGTAGATCTCGAGGGTTCAGCCGGAAAAGTACTCGACTGCTAGAAAACTAGGGTTGTGTTGACAATGAAATCGATCCTCTCTTTCTCCCTCGACTCCCCCTTATATAGGAGGCGGAGGCGAGGGTTTCGTGATTTACAAGTTATAAAGTCCAGGAGACTCTTTGAGTTCGTCCCGTAATAGTTACAAGTCATTATTCCTAGTACAACTCTATCTTTCCAAACTATCTCTTAACTGGGCTTCCGGGCTTCATAAACTTCGGATCGTGGGCCTTCAGTAAACCCCGGGTACCATCTTCGGCAGGCCCATTGGGGATGCCTATGTCAGTAGCTCCCGAGATTTTGCTTGAATCGAAGAATCAGGGAAAATCTCCATCATTACAATTAACACCTGATTTCTTCGAGTTATCAAATGACTTTCATAAATCTATCATATATTGTACATGGATAACGGTAATTGGGGCTGGTTCATCTGACGGATTGATACGTCCAATTTGCATCACTATTTTATATCATAATTTGCTGTTATTCATTGATATATTTCATATTTGGAGATAATACTTATGTTATTTCATCTATTTTGCATGTTTCATGATTATTTGAGGATCGCGCACCGAAGCCAGGATTCTGCTGGAAAAAGCACCGTCAGAATGCAATATTTCGGAAGATCAACAGTTGACGGAAATTATATGAAAAATCCTATTTTTCCAGATGACGAAGGGAGCCAGAAGGGGGGCGAGGGGACCCGAGGTGGGCCCACCTCATAGGCCGGCGCGGCCCAAGGCCCGGCCGCGCCGCCTCGTGAGGAGGGGGCCCACGGCCCCCTCTCGCCTCCTTTTCTTCGCGTACGCCTTCGTCCCGAAAACCTAAGCTCCGAGGGTACGTCGTGAAGAGTCACGGCCGCCTCGCGGGGCGGAGAACACCGAGAGAGAAAGAGCTCTCCGAGCAGCTGAGATCCACCGGGAAATTCCCTCCCGGAGGGGGAAATCGACGCCATCGTCGCCGTCATCGAGCTGGACATCATCTCCATCACCATCACCATCATCTTCATCATCATCACCGCCATCTCCACCGCTGCACCTCGTCACCGCTGTAACAATTTGGGTTTTATCTTGTTTGTTTGATAGGGAAACTCTCCCGGTGTTGATTTCTACTTGTTATTGATGCTATTGAGTGAAACCGTTGAACCAAGGTTTATGTTCAGATTGTTATTCATCATCATATCACCTCTGATCATCTTCCATATGATGTCTCGTGAGTAGTTCGTTTAGTTCTTGAGGACATGGGTGAAGTCTAAATGTTAGTAGTGAAGTATGGTTGAGTAATATTCAAGGTTATGATATTTAAGTTGTGGTGTTATTCTTCTAGTGGTGTCGTGTGAACGTCGACTACACGACACTTCACCTTTATGGGCCTAGGGGAATGCATCTTGTACTCGTTTGCCAATTGCGGGTTGGCAGAGTGACAGAAACCTGAGCCCCCGTTGGTATATCGATGCAGGAGGGATAGCAGGATCTCAGAGTTTAAGGCTATGGTTAGATTTATCTTAATTACTTTCTTGTAGTTGCGGATGCTTGCAAGGGGTATAATCACAAGTATGTATTAGTCCTAGGAAGGGCGGTACATTAGCATAGGTTCACCCACACAACACTTATCAAAACAATGAAGATTAATTAGCCGTATGTAGCGAAAGCACTAGACTAAAATCCCGTGTGTCCTCGAGAACGTTTGGTCATTATAAGTAAACAAACCGGCTTGTCCTTTGTGCTAAAAAGGATTGGGCCACTCGCTGCAATTATTACTCTCGCACTTTACTTACTCGTACTTTATTCATCCGTTACATCAAAACCCCTGAATACTTGTCTGTGAGCATTTACAGTGAATTCTTCATCGAAACTGCTTGTCAACACCTTCTGCTCCTCGTTGGGATCGACATTCTTACTTATCGAAGATACTACGATACACCCCCTATACTTGTGGGTCATCAAGACTATTTTCTGGCGCCGTTGCCGGGGAGTGAAGCGCTATTGGTAAGAGGAATTGGTAAGGGAAATTTCTACTCGTTTGTGCTGATTTTATTTCTGCTCGTTGCTATAATTCATTATGGAGAGATCTTCTCTTGAGTGTTTATTTGGGAAATCTACTACTACTGCAAAGGTAGTGGATGAGGCGCTGAGTAAGTAAGAAATACCATACAAAATACCTATGAAAATTATTGAACGTGTAGTGGATAACCGTTATACGGGGGATGGAACTGTCCACCCCGGAGATCATTTACTTGTTCTTACATGAATTATGCGGTTTATTCAAGTGTGCAGGTATTGCTATGGATGAAGTGAGGAAGAAACTATTCTCTGTATCGTATGCGGTAAAGCGGCGCATTGGTATAAATTACTGGATAATGGGGATTCTCTTGAATGGAATGATATTGTGCCCCGATTTTATTCTAAGTTCTATCCTCCAAGTGAGATTCACAAAGATCGGAATCGCATATATAATTTTTGGCCTCATGAAGGAGAGAGTATTGCCCAAGCGTGGGGAGATTGAAGTCTTTAATGCTCAAATGCCCCATTCATGAGCTTCCTGGTAATATTATTATTGATAATTTCTATGCAAGACTTTCTTTTCAAGACAAGACCTTGCTGGATACTTCTTGTTCGGATCATTTACACGCAACAAGGAAGAGTTTAAAAGGGACCTTCTTAATCGGATTCAAGAAAATACTCGAAGGATGGGAGAACGACAAGGATAGAGAATCAGGTATAAATTATGATTATAAATGCATTGAAGCTTTTATGGATACTGATAAATTTCGTAATATGAGTGCTCCTTATGGTCTTGATTCTCAAGTTGCTGCAAATCTTTATAAAGCTTTTGCCTCTCATTATGAATTGCCTAAGAAGAATTTTGATAAGTATCATGAACCATATAAAGATAAAATTGATTCATCTATAAATAAATGTGTTGTAGTTTAAACTATTGATCATGTTATTCCTGAAGCTTATATTGAAAAAATCTTTTCCCTGCTAAAATGAAGGAGTACTCTGTTATAAATAGTGCGGTTCATAAAAGTGAAAAGAAACCTATAGAACCTGAAGAACAAATAAAAGTTGAACCTCGCTGTTGCAATTGTTAAAGATCTTGTGACTGAAAATGTAGAAGATGGTCATATTATTTTCTGTGAAGATGCTTCTAATATTGTTTCGCATCCTAATAAGTCTAGGAAAGCAAGTGTTCCTATGCTATCTGTTAGAATTGGTGATCATTGTTATTATGGTTTATGTGATATTGGTGCAAGTATTAGTGCTATACTGCTATTCCTTATGAGCTTTACACGGAGATTATGCACGAAATTGGTTCTTGTGAACTTGAAGATATTGATGTGGTTATTCGGTTGGCTAATAGAGAAACTATCTCTCCAATTGGTATTGTTCGAGATGTGGAAGTTCTATGTGGTAAGATTAAATATCCTGCTGACTTTTTGGTACTTGGTTCTGCTTGCTAGTAAGTATTGTCCTATTATTTTTGGTAGACCTTTCCTAAATACTTGTGGAGCTGTTATAGATTGCAAGAAAGAGAAAATTTTGACTAAATTTGCTTGGTGAATCTTATGAGTTTAACTTCTCTAAATTTACCAAAACTCCTTATAAAATTGATTCGCCTAATAGTGATTTTAAAGTTGAACAGGTGTGCATCTATTGCTCTTGCTCCTAGTAATCCTTTGCAACAACATTTGGAGAATAGTGAGAGTGAAGTTTTTAGGGAAGAAAGAGATGAGCTTGATGAAATTTTCCTTCGTCAACCTATTCTTAAGCATGATTTACCGGTGGAAGATCTGGGTACAACACCACCACCAAAGGAAGATCCTGTCTTTGATTTAAAACCATTGACTGATAATCTTAAATATGCTCATATTGATGATAAGAAAATATATCCTGTTATTATTAGCTCTAAGCTTTCAGAGTTTGAAGAAGAAAGGTTATTGGAAATACTTGAAGAAACACCGAGGTGCTATTGGCTACACTCTTGATGACTTGAAGGGGATTTCTCCCTCTATTTGCCAACACGCCATTAATATGGAAGATGATGCGAAGCTCGTTGTTGAACCTCAGCGTCGTCTAATTCCTAAGATGAAGGATGTGGTAAGAAATGAGGTATTAAGACTCCTCGAGGCTGGTATTATATATCCTATTGCCGATAGTAGATGGGTTAGTCCTGTACATTGTGTTCCTAAGAAAGGAGGAATGACTTGTTGTGCCTAATGATAATGATGAGCTCATACCTCAAAGAGTAGTTGTAGGGTATAGAATGTGCATTGATTATCGAAAAGTTAATAAGGTTACTAAGAAAGATCATTACCCTTTGCCTTTTATTGATAAAATGTTAGAAAGGTTATCTAAAAATACTCATTTTTGCTTTCTTGATGGTTATTCTGGGTTTTCACAAATTACTGTTAAAACTAAAGATCAAGAGAAAACCACTTTCACTTGTCCCTATGGAACTTATGCTTATAGGCGTATGCCTTTTGGTTTATGTAATGCTCCTGCTACTTTTCAAAGATGCATGTCTGCTATTTTTCATGGCTTTTGTGAGAGTATTGTAGAGGTATTCATGGACGATTTTTCCGTCTATGGAAATTCTTTTGATAATTGCTTACGGAACCTTGATAAAGTTTTGCGAGAGATGTGAAGAAACTAACCTTGTTCTTAATTGGGAGAAATGCCACTTTATGGTTAATGAAGGAATTGTATTGGGACATAAAATTTCTGAGAGAGGTATTGAAGTTGATAGAGCTAAAGTTGAAGCCATTGAGAAGATGCCCTATCCTAGGGATGTTAAAGGTATTCGTAGTGTTCTTGGTCATGCTGGGTTTTATAGGAGGTTTATTAAAAGACTTCTCTAAGATTTCAAAGCCTCTTACTAATCTTCTTCAAAAAGATGTACCTTTTGTTTTTGATGATGATTGCAAGGAAGCTTTTGAAACTCTAAAGAAAGCCTTAACAACTGCCCCTATAGTTGAACCTCCTGATTGGAACTTACCATTTGAAATTATGTGTGATGCTAGTGATTTTGCTGTAGGCGCTGTTCTTGGACAACGGGTAGATAAAAAATTGAATGGTATTCATTATGCTAGCAAAACTCTTGATGCTGCTCAAAGAAATTATGCTACAACTGAAAAAGAATTATTAGCTGTAGTCTTTGCTTGTGATAAATTTAGATCTTATATTGTTGATTCAAAAGTTACAATTCATACTGATCATGCTGCAATTAGATACCTTATGACAAAGAAAGATGCTAAGCCGAGGCTTATTAGATGGGTACTTCTTTTGCAAGAATTTTATTTACATATTGTAGATAGGAAAGGTGTTGATAATCCTGTTGCTGATAATTTGTCTAGATTGGAAAAATATTGCTTATGATCATGTTCATGTTAATGATAGTTTTCCAAATGAACAATTGGCTGTAATAAAGGTGAGCTCGCGAGATAGTCCTTGGTATGCTGATTATGCTAACTTTATTGTTTCCAAGTACTTGCCTCCAACCTTTTCAGCTCAGCAAAGGAGGAAATTATTTTATGACTTGAGGCATTATTTTTGGGATGACCCACACTTATATAAAGAAGGAGTGGATGGTATTCTGCGAAGATGTGTTCCCGAATATGAACAACAAGAGATATTGATTAAATGTCATGGTAGTGCTTATGGAGGACATCACGTCGGAGATAGAACCGCGCAAAAGGTTCTACAATCAGGTTTTTATTGGCCAACTCTCTTCAAAGATGCAAGGAAGTTTATTTTATCTTGTGATGAATGTCAAAGGGTTGGTAATATCTCCAGGACGCAATGAAATGCCTATGAATTATACTCTTGTTATTGAACCGTTTGATTGTTGGGGATTTGACTTCATGGGACCTTTTCCCTCTTCGGAAGGTAACACTCATATACTTGTTGCTGTTGATTATGTTACTAAATGGGTGGAAGCCATACCTACAAAAAGTGCTGATGGTGAGACCTCTTTAAGAATGCTTTTAGACATTATTTTTCCTAGATTTGGAGTTCCTAGATATATTATGACAGATGGAGGTTCTCATTTTATTCATGGTGGTTTTAGAAAAACTCTTGCTAAATATGGTATTAATCATAGAATTGCTTCCGCTTATCATCCTCAAACTAGTGGGCAAGTAGAATGTCGTGGTATCGTCACGGCATATGCCATAGGGTGGCTAATCGAAGGGGCTCCTGAGAGATCTCACGGCGGTATCCGGAAGCGGGTATGGGCACGAGCGACACGGCGACGTACCCAGGTTCGAGGCCCTCCGATGGAGGTAAAACCTCTACTCCTGCTAGAGTGTATAAGATATCACACGGTACAATGGTGCTCCTAGAGCTGTGTCCGGCTGCTCCGGGAGGCTAAGGGAGACGATGGTCTCTCTCACGGGGCAGCGCTAAGGGTGGAATGAAGTAAGAATGATCGATCGTCCCCCGCACGAGGGGGTAGCCCAGCTTATATAGGCACCGGCACTTTACATATAAGTCCCTATAGTCTACCGGCCGGCTTGGCCGGCTCCGGCTTCCGCTCCTTCCCGAGGCGTTGACGTCATGGAGCCGTTGAGGCGTAGTGGCCTGTCCCGTCCGCCAGAGGAGGTCAGCGGTATGGCGAGGAGGAGTCTCTGTCGCCATCATGCCCTGTAGCCGGTACGGACCGTCGTAGGCGATGATGGCCTGTCTGGCGCGTGGCACTGCTGCTCTACAGTGCCCCGCGCTTTACGGAAGATGAAGTCAGCGTGGACTTTGGGAACCCGGATCACCAACCCGGTTCCTTCCAGTGCAAGACTCGCCAGCCTCGAGTCGGTCTGAGGTACGAGACCCCCGGTCGGATATGGCTTGTAGAAGCCGGCCCGGCTACGGCATTGGCGGCCGTAGCCGGGCCGACTAGGACCTAGAGCCAGCCGGCTTCCGGACCAGCCGGCCACGGCGCCGGCCGGCTGCTCCTCAGCCGGCCTTTGCCGCGAGCCGGCCGGTGGTCAGCCGGTTGCTCCGCGTCCATTGCCCTACCCGGGGTCTTCCCCCGACATTAGCCCCGAAGCTGGCAAGGTCCTGCGTTTAGAAGGACCTAGGCAGGTTTTCCTGGCTTCTTGAATATACTTGGCGGCACTTGGAGGGGCCGACTGAGAATTTTCATTCAGCCGGCTGCGCCCTCATCCGGCTCGTTCTTGCCGGCTGCTTCTAGCCGGCCGCTATTTTCACTTGTGCAGCTTTTGCTTTCTCGCAAGTTTTGATGGCGTCTCCGCCTTGCTGATAACTTTTGGTCCGAGTTGAACTTCTTGTCCGGCTCCGGCTCGCTGCGCGCCGGAGTCTCCGCCGCCTCGGGTCCTGCGCCCGACTTGACCGGCCTGACGCCAGGGCTCTGCCGCCGGTTCGTCTGGTCACATCAATGTCCCCTCCGGATCCGGTGCGGTTGTGGGCGACGTGGTGTGGCAGTTTCTGGTAACGGTAGCGGTCGTGGGAGGAGTTAGGGCGCAATAAATCCGGAGACGTGGCCCACGTCGCCCACTTGGAGGCCAACCGCCCACGCTCGAGGGCTATAAATGCCGCGGGGGCGGCATCGAGGCGGCACTTGCCCCTTTCTTCCTCCTCGCGCTCCTGCCTAGCTACTTCTCTCCGCTCGAGCTCTTCGCTGCTCCGGCGCCGTTCTTCTTCCGTTCTCCTGGCGAGCCTCGGCGAGCGGTTGCCCCGACGATCCTCCGCCGATGCCGCCGCCGCAAGCCCGCCGATCCGGCGCCACGGGGCCGCGCGTATCGACGGCGCGCCCTTCTCCACCGCGATCTCCTCCGGCGAGGAGCGGCTCTTCTTCGCCCTTCCGCCTCTCCTGGACCTCCTCTTCTTCTTCGTCCTCGATGGCCCAGCCGAGCGGCTCCTGGAAGGGTTCCTACATGCGGGAGGACGACATCGCTCGGCTCGTGCGCCTCCGCCGCATCCCGGCGGGGGTGATTACGAGGGCGCCGGGCGCGGAGATGGAGCCTCGGCCGGAGCCCGGCGAGCGCGTGGTCTTCGGCGCGCACCTCGACCGCGGATTGGGCTTGCCGGCTTCCAACTTCTTCCGCCGGTTCCTCGACCACTTCGGCCTGCAGCCGCACCACTTGCCGGCCAACGCCATGATCCTCCTCAGCTGCTACGTGGCCTTCATGGAAGGCTACGCCGGCTTGTGGCCGGATGTGGAGTTTTGGAGCCGGCTCTTCTACCTCAAGGCGCAGACGACCGAAGGCCGCCTGAGGACCTGCGGCGCCGCCTCCATCTATCCCCGTACGGGTACGTCCTTCCCGAAGATTCCGACTGTCGATTCTGTGAAGAATTGGCAGATGTCTTTCTTCTATGTGAGGAACGAGAGCCCGGCCTTCGACCGGCTCAACCTGCCGGAATACAACCCGGCTCCGCCAGTCGGCCGGATCAACTGGGGCTGCAACGCCAAGTCCTCGGACCCGGACGCGGAGGTGAACCTCCTGTGGGACTTCCCGGGTGAGTGCGTCACGGGGGGCCGGCTGAGTGCCGAGGACCTCCTCTGCACCTACATCTCGCGCCGGGTCATACCGCTCCAGTGGCGCGTCCACAAGATTGGCCACATGTCCGGCCGGCTCGACCCGACCCGGACGTCGAAGGCGGAGCTCTCCAAGTCCCGGGTGGCTCGCCGGGTGAACAACATCACCAAGGCCAACATGCCGGACAAGCTGGGATTGGGGGCTGCCGCCCTACGACCGGGAGCGGCCGCCTGAGCTCGGTAAGTTTAACGTTTTTGCCGTCTTCCGGCTTGCGGCTGCGTGGCCGACTTGATATTTATCTTGTTGTTTTCAGCTTTTCACCCGCCAAGGCATCGAGGATGGCGACTTGGCGACGAAGGTCTGGACGCCGGATCACGTCGACCCGGCTGACCCAGCCGGCGACCAAGCCGGCGACGACGATCTGCCGGAGGTGCAGGATCAGGGCGGCCGGGGGAGCATAACCCGCCGCCCTCGCCCGAGCATGAGCGAGGAGCAGGAGCGAGCAGCCGCGGCGGAGCCGGCTGAATCCGGCACGGGGCCCATCCCGGCGGTGCCTCGCGCGCGGTGCCGCCTGCGGGCACGGCGACTTCCAAGCCGAAGGGGAAGAAGCGGGCCGGCGGCGGGTCTACGGCCGCCTCGGAGGCGAGGGCCAAGAAGCAGCGCCGGCTGGCGCCCAAGAAGGTCCCGGAGAAAGCCGGGTGAGTTCTTTTCCTCTGTTGTTTGATTCCTTTTCTTTCCTTCCTTTTTGTACTTATCTTTTCTTGCTTGTTCGACTAGGGCTGCGATTAAGTTCACCCAGGGAGGCGGCTCTCGGCAAGCTCCTCCCGTCACGTCGCCGCTTCCGCGGCAGAGGAGGGAGCCAACCCCGCAACCCTCGGCACGCGCGCGCACGCCGCCGGCTGCTAACGTGCCGCCTGCGGCCACGCCGCCTTCTGCGGGGGCGTCTTCTTCAGCCGCGCCTCCGCGGCGCCGGCGGCGGAGACCGGGGTCGGTCGGCGCGCCGGCCGACCATAGACGACATGTTCCCGCGCCGCGCCCCGTTTGTGGAGCGAGCGGCCGGAGCTGGCGAGGGCATGCCACCTGCGGCCGGACCTGGGCTGGTGGGGCTGCGCCGCCTCGACCGGAGTCGGCGGGCCCGCGCCCAACGTCGTGGTGCTGGAGAGCTCCCGGAAGGAGCGCCTCAAGCGCCGGAGGCGACGGCTCCCACCGGGCCGACTACTTCAGCCGCGCCGCCTCCGGCTTCGGAGCCGACGAGGAGGGAGCCGACCGGGAAGGAGCCGGCGAGGGAGGAGCCAGCGCGCTCGAAGGACGCCGACTCCCGGGCGCTGGTGAGGACGAAGGGCCCGTCGGGCCCAACTGAGGGCCTTCATGTGGCCAAGGGGGCCCGGCTGCTGCACGTGCCGTCTGCCTCTGACTCCAGCCTTGGCTCGGCTGGCACCATGGAGGCTGCATGGCACCAGGCGGATTCTTGCGAGGTGTTCAGCCGGGAGGGACAGCCTGGTGCGGCGCCCATGAAGATGGTCTTCTCCGGCTTTCGGGCCAGCCTTAAGAACAAGGCCGCCGAGGCCCTTGCCCAGCTAGCAACGCTGGAGGATGCTGACAAGGTAGGTGTCTTCTTGTTTTTGCAATTCTGTTATTATCCTGGTAGCCCTCCGAGGCATGGTCCGGCTGCTTGGAGCCGGTCCGGGTTTCGTCTGGATATCTGATTGTTTCTTTCAGGCGGTTGCGGAGCGACGCACCGTCTTGTACAACAAGGTGGTGACTAGCTACCACAAGGCCAAGATCGAGCGAGCCGGCTTGGCTCGCGAGCTGGAGGCTGTCAAGGGTGAGGCCTTCTTTCTTTTGACTTGCTCTTTCTGTTGAGTTTCTTTTTGCGACGGCTCATTTTTGCCGGCTTGCAGCTGAGGCCGCCCGGATCCCACGGCTGGAGTCGGACCTCCGAGTTGCCCGCGCTCAATGCGTCACGAGCGAGGAGGCGAACCGGGCCGCAGCCGCCAAGGCTGAAGGTGGCCGACGGGAGCTGAAGCGGCTGCGCCAGCTTGAGGCTAACCACCTCAAGGAGCTTGCCGCCCTCAAGAAGGACGGGGAGGAGAAGCTGGCGGAGCTGAGCAGGCGGCTGGATGAGGTGGAGCGGCAGCGGCTTGCGCTTCGCGAAGAGGTGACCACCAAGTCCAACGAGCTGTCGGCCACCGCCAAGCGGTGGTTGGAGGAACTTAGCGGGCTCGACCGCGGCTTGGCGGGTGAGTCTTTTGTCTTATGCCTTCCCCTTTGCCGGCTTTCGGCCGTCGGCTGCCGGCTTAGGTTGGCAGCCGGCGGCAGAAACTTGATTTTTCGATATCTCCATCTTCGGGCTGGGGGCAGTCGGTTCTTGCCGGCTGCCGCCAGGCTTTTTTTTGACTTCGAAATCTCCATCTTCGGGCTGGGGGCGGTCGGTTCTTGCGGCTGCCGCCGGCTTTTTTACTTCGAAATCTCCATCTTCGGGCAGGGCGTCGGTTCTTGCCGGCTGCCGCCAGGCTTACTAGAGCTTCGGAATCTCCATCTTCGGGCTGGGGGCGGTCGGTTCTTGCCGGCTGCCGCCGAGCTACTTAGGACTTCGAAAATTTGCATTTTTCAGCTTATTTCGGCTTTGACAGCTCCGACATGCTTTTCTTCTTTGCGGCGTCCTTCCACGAGGCGCGGGGAGGAGGCGTTAGCGGCTGTTGGCAGGGCGCGGGAGGAGCGCCGGCGGGCCGCGGGGAGCAGAGCTCCGGCCGCTTCACCATGGACGACTACCTGGCGTCCATCGCCGCCCGCGTGGAGCCGGTCACCAAGCTTGGCTGGGAGCTGCGGAAGGCGGCGGAGGAGCTGATCCGGCTGCTTTGGCCGACGGAGACGCTGCCACAAGACCTCTCCAACCTCATCTCCTGGCTGGAGAGGGCTCCCGACCGCTTCCTGGACTGGAAGGAGTCGGCCACGCGCGCTGGAGCCGACATGGCACTGTCTTTCGTGCTCTCCTGGTATAACGAGGTTAGCCTCGACCAGTTGGAGTACCGGCGCGCTGACGTGGAGGACAAGCTCCCGGCGGAGAACAAGGCTGCTCGGCTTGCCCGCCCTGCGCCATTGCCGACTTCGTCGACAAGGCCATCTTCATCGCGGACCCGAATCCGCCGTCTGACGACGAGGAGGAGGAGGCTGAGGACGAGGAGGCGGACGACGTGCCCGAGGATGACCCGGCAGCCGGCTCTGCTGACGCCCCTCCGGCTGGTCCTGATCCAGCCGGTGCTTAGCTTGTACCTGTTATCTTTGTGCTTTTGCAAGACAACTCGTTAAATCCCCGGGATGCCGGGTGCATATGTAAGACAATATTATTATCCTTTTATTAAGGCACACTTTAATGTGTTTGTTAATCATTTGTGTGCCGGGTTGCTTTCTTTCGACTTGTTCGCTTTTTCCTATCCGCCCCACTCTTTGGCTGTGCTCTTGCCGGTCGTACGTCCGACTTGCGATCCGTCGCCGGATCAAGAGCGGGCCGGCGAGGAGGCCGACGGTACTTCGGTCGAACGAGCTGAATTCGGCAATCCGGCACTTTTATGAAAATTTGCAAGTCAACTCGCTTTTACTCTTTCCCTTAGTCGTTTTTCGCGTGCCGGCTCCCTAGGCCTTACTCCCGCCGGCCGGACAGCCGGGTTGCGGTCCGTAGCTGGATCGGAAGCCGGCTGTCGGAAACCGGATCACGTTGCCGAGCCGGCCGCGTGAAAGGGTTCAAGCCAATTGGCGAAACGAAGTAGAGTATGCGAAACACTTGTCGGAAACGGCGCTCTTGGCGCATGCTTTTCATAGCTTACAAAAGGGATACAAGGGATACATACATTCCTGCTCTCATGTGTAAAATGGTCGAAGCAACCTGACATTCCAGGGACGTTTAGTCTCTTCGTCAGTTTTGCTTGCCTTGTTCTTTTTGGCCTCTTGGGCATCTATGAGATAGTAGGAGTCATTGCCTACTGCCTTGCTCACGATGAAGGGACCCTCCCATGGGGATGCTAGTTTATGCTGTCCGGCTGTCCGTTGGATCAGCCGGAGCACTAGGTCTCCTTCTCGGAATGCTAAGGTCTTGACCTTCCGGCTGTGGTAGCGACGGAGGCTTTGCTTGGTATACGGTTGACCTGGACTCGGCCATCAGCCGGACCTCTTCAACCAGGTCGACTCCATCTTCGCGAGCCTCTTTGGCTTCGGCTTCGTGTAGAGCTTGATCCTTGGCGCGTCGTGCTCGATATCGGTCGGCGGGACGGCTTCGGCCCCGTATACGAGGAAGAAGGGTGTGAAGCCGGCCGAGCGGTTTGGCGTTGTGCGCGAGGCTCCACGGCACGGCTGGGCAGCTCTTCAATCCAGCAGCCGGCTGAGCGCTCAGCGGCTCCACCGGCCGGGGCCGGATGCCGGCTAGGATCAAGCCATTAGCCTTCTCCACTTGGCCGTTGGTCTCCGGGTGCGCCACGGACGATAGGTCCATCCGGATCCCCATCTCTCCGCGATAGCGTTTGAAGATGCCTTCGGCGAAGTTGCTGCCATTGTCGGTGATGATGCTATGCGGGTAGCCATATCTCACGATTATTTCCTTGAGGAATGTGACGGCTGTGGAGCCGTCCAGCTTCTTGATTGGCTTGGCTTCGATCCACTTAGTGAATTTGTCAATCATCACCAAGAGATGAGTCATGCCGCCTCGGGCTGTTTTGAATGGGCCCACCATATCCAAGCCCCATACGGCAAATGGCCAAGTAATGGGGATGGTCTTCAAGGCGGAAGCCGGCGTGTGCCTTTGCTTGGCGAAGCGTTGGCAGCCGTTGCACTTCTTCACCGGTTCTTCGCGTCTGCGAGCGCGGTCGGCCGATAAAAACCGTGCCGGAAGGCTTTGGCCACTATGGCTCGGGAGGAGCGTGGTGGCCGCACTCACCACGATGGATTTCCCGTAGGAGTTCAATCCCTTCAGCCGGCTCGACGCACCGCTGGAGCACCCCACTTACGCTGCGTTTGTACAGCTCGTGGTTGATGATTGTATAGGCCTTGGCCCTTCTCTCAATCTGCCTGGCCTGGACTCTGTCATCAGGCAGCACACCGTCGGTGAGGTAGGAGAGGAATTCTTGTGCCCATGAAGGTACGCATCTTATCTCGAATACGCTAACCAACAGGGTCTCCCGCGTGGGAGCTTCCGACTTCGACTGCATAGTCGCCGGGTTCGGCTTGCTAGCCGGCGGGTTCGGCTTGCTAGCCCCGAGTGTGGCGATGAAGCCCCGGGTTGGACTGAGAAGTCCCCGGGTTCGGCGTGGTAGCCGGCGGGTTCGGCTTGTTAGCCCCCGACTTGGGCGATGAAGCCCCGGGTTCGGCTGAGCAGCCCCGGGTCAGCCGGCACGAATATTGAATCCGAATCCGGTGACGGTATGATGGACGGCTTCTTGATAACCGCCAAGGCGATGCCGGCGGAATGGCTTGCCGGGTTGAGCCAATCTTGGACAAGGCGTCGGCCGCCTCGTTGTTTGCTCGTGGCACATGGTGGAATTCGCAGCCGTCGAAGAAGCCGGATAGCTGCTGGACATGGAAGCGGTATGAGGCCATGTTGGCGTCCTTCGCGTCCCAGTCGCCAGATGCTTGTTGTATGACCAAGTCGGAGTCGCCGAAGCATAGTATGCGACGCACGCCAATCTCCTTGGCCAGCTTCAGCCCATGAATGAGCGCTTCATACTCCGCCACGTTGTTGGATGCGGCGAAGTGGATCTGCAGGACGTAGTCCAGTCGGTCTCCCTTGGGAGAGGTGATGACGATGCCGGCTCCCAAGCCGTTGCGCATCTTCGAGCCGTCGAAGTGCATCTTCCAATGTGTGGAATCCGGCACAGGCGGCAGATATTGCATCTCAGCCCAGTCGACGAAGAAGTCCGCGAGGATCTGCGACTTGATGGCTGTGCGTGGCTCGTAGAGGATGGTGTGGGCGGCTAGCTCCGGGGCCCACTTGGCAACCCGGCCGTTGGCATCCTTGCTGCCGATGATTTCCGCCAAAGGCGCTGTGGCAACCACCACGATGGGATGCTCTTGGAAGTAGTGCTTGAGCTTCTTGGCTGCCATGTAGACACCGTAGGTGACCTTCTGGTAGTGGGGGTAGTTTTGCTTCGGCTGGGAGAGCACTTCGCTGAGGTAATAGACTGGGCGCTGGACCAGCTGCTCTCTGTTTTCGGCTTCTTTGCGCTCCACCACCAGGACAACGCTAACCACTCGGTTGGTGGCTGCGATGTACAACAGCATCGGCTCCATTGAACCCGGCGTTGCAAGGATTGGCGCGGTTGAGAGCACGCGCTTTAAGTCACGGAAGGCTTCATCCGCCTGCGGTGACCGGACGAACTTGTCCGCCTTCTTCATCAATTGATACGAGGGCGGTGCCTTCTCCCCGGCCGGGCTGACGAAGCGGCTCAAGGAAGCCGGGCAGCCGGCGAACTTACGGACGTCCTTGAGGCACTTGCGGCAGCTCCATCTTCTCAATGGCACCGATCTTCTCCGGGTTGGCTTCGATTCCTCGGCGAGAGACGAGGTAGCCCGGGAGTTGGCCGGCTGGCACGCCGAATGTGCACTTGGCCGGGTTGAGCTTCATCCGGAATCTTCGCAGATTGGTGAAGGTTTCTCTCGGGTCATCAAGGAGGGTAGGCATCTCCTTGGTTTTTACAACGACATCATCCACATATGCGTGAACGTTTACGCCGATTTGATCCTGCAAACACTTTTGCATGCACCTTTGGTAGGTGGCGCCTGCATTTTTCAAGCCGAATGGCATAGTCGTGTAGCAATAAGCCCCGTACGGGGTAATGAACGAAGTCTTTATTTGATCATCCGGATTCAAAGGAATCTGGTGGTAGCCTGAATAGGCATCTAGAAAAGACAACAATTCACAGCCGGCGGTCGAGTCTATGACTTGATCTATGCGCGGCAGGGGGAAGGGGTCCTTCGGGCACGCCTTGTTGAGGCTGGTGTAGTCGATACACATGCGCCGGGAGCTGTTCTTCTTCAAAACCAGGACCGGGTTTGCCAACCAGTCCGGGTGCAGCACTTTCATGATGAAGCCGGCTGCCAGCAGCCGGGCGATTTCTTCACCGATGGCCTTCCTTCGTTCTTCGGCGAAGCGCCTGAGAGGCTGCTTCACCGGCTTGGCGTCGGGCCGGACGTGGAGGTGGTGCTCAGCCAACTCCCTCGGCACACCCGGCATGTCTCTTGGAGTCCATGCGAAGATGTCCCGATTCTCACGGAGGAAGGCTGGTGAGCTCGCTTTCCTATTTCTTGCTCAAGCCGGCACCGATGGTGACGTACTTGTCCGGCTGCGCCGGGTCCAGCGGGATCTTCTTGGTGTTGTCGGCCGGCTGGAAGTGGGTCGTCCCGGCCGGGTTGCCTGCAGCCGGCATGTCTGTCTGCGCGGCCTTGGCGAGGGCAACGGCGTCGTGGATGAGCTGCTTCTCGGTGGCGATGACCAGCGTCTGGGCCATCTTGGAGCTCTGCGTGGCGCAGTCCATGGAGCGGCGATAGTCGCCGGCTATGGTGATGACCCCCTTTGGGCCGGGCAGCTTCGTCTTCGGGTACCCATAGTGGGGCACCGCCATGAACTTGGTCGGGGCCGGCCTGGCCGAGGAGCGCGTGGTAGGGACTCACGAGGTCCACCACCTCGAACTCGATTCTCTCGGTGCGGAAGTGATCCGGCTTCCCGAACATCACCTCCAGCGTGATCCGGCCAATCGGCTGGCAGCAGTGGCCTGGCACGATGCCATGGAAGACGGTGGGGGTGGGGCGCAACTCGGCCTCCTGGATGCCCGGCTTGCGGGCGGTGTCGCGGTAGAGGATGTTGATGCTGCTGCCGCCGTCGATGAGGACGCGCGAAAATCGCACGCTGCGCCGAGTCGTGCCGATGGTGGGGTCGAGGACCATGGCGTAGCTGCCCGGCTTCGGCGGGACAGCCGGTGTGTCGCGGCGATCAAAGGTGATGGCCTGCTCGACCGGTTTAGGTGCTGGGGGACCGGCGGTATGACCGCGTTGACCTCGAGGAACGGCTCTGCTGGCTCGTCTTGTCCTCGGGCTCGGAGGTGAAGATGATGTAGGTAGCATCTTCGGCCAGATATCGGCCATGCTGCACTTGGTTAGCCTCGTGGTGCTCGAGGTTGGCGTTCTCGCGCCGCCTTGACCACCCGGCCCGCCGGGCTGGAGGAGGCGGGGGTGGAGGGGGGAGGGGTTCACCGCTCGTCAGCCGCTTCATGAAGTGGCAGTCGCGGGTGGTGTGGTTGGAGGGGTTCTTGCCGCTGTGGTACTTGCACGGCGAGTCGAGCATCTGCTCGAAGGTGTACTTCGGCTTCCATTGCCGGTCTGTTTGCTTCTGGCGGCGGCTGCCGCCTGCCGCGTTGTCCGACACGGCTGCCACATGGGCGGAACCGTACCGGCGGTCCGGCTGGTCGCTGTGACGCTTGCCGCGGTAGTTGTCCCGCCGGCTGCCATGCGAGCCGCCCTCGGCCGGCTTGTGCTCAGCCGGCTTGTTGTTGTCCCGTCTTGCTGGGGCCGGTGAAATATCAGCCGGCGCCTTGCCGGCTTCCTCCGCCAGCGCGTACTTGTCTGCGATGACCATCAAGGCGGCCATCGTCTTGGGCTCGCTGCGGCGCAGCTTGTGCCACAGCATGGTGTTGGGCCGGCAGCCTCCCATGAAGAAGCTGATGGCTTGCATCTCGTGCACGCCCTCACAGGAGTTGCGCATCTCGCACCAGCGCGTTAGGTACGCGCGATCCGTCTCGTCCGGGCCCTGCTTGCACATCTCAAGCTGTTGAGGGCGACCCGGCCGGCGATAGGTGCCGGTGAAGTTGCTGATGAAGGCGGCTTCGAAGTCCAGCCAGCCGTTTATGCTGCCCGGCTGGCAGGTTGTTGAGCCACGTGCGGGCGGAGCCGAGCAGCATGAGGGGGGAGTAGCGCACAGCCCAGCGCTTGTTGCCCTTGGCGATGCCGACTGCCGTGGAGTAGTCCAGCAGCCAGTCTTCCGGCTTGGCGGTGCCGTCGTACTTGGGGGTGTCGCGCGGGAGCTGGAAGCCGTCGACCATGGGCTCGTTGAGGATCCGCGGCCCGAAGCACTTTGGGCCGGCTGGCCCTTCTTCTTCCGCGATGCGGGATTGAACCAGCCGGTCGAGGCGGTCCCGGGCGTCGGTTGGCTCGATGCGCGGGCCCAGCCGGGAGTGGGCCGGCTGGCGAGCGCCGCTGGCTTCTGGAGCCGGCCGGTGTGGGCGTCGAGGCTCGGAGTCTTGCTCCTGGTTCCGGCTTGGTGGGGCCCGGCTGCGGCTGCTGCCGCCGCCTGGCTGGTGGCTCGGCCGGCTCGAGGTTGCGTGCGTGGCGCGGGAGTCGTTGCGCCGGCTTGGTGCTGGGGAGGTGGACTCGGCCGTATCCCTGGCGTTGCCTGCGGCACCACGAGCGTGAGAAGCTCTAGGGTCTCGGGCGTACCCGGGGTCTTTCGGCTGCTTGTTGGCAGCCTTTACCAACTCAGTCACCCGCGCCGTCTGGCGGCGTAACTCTTCGCCTTCGAGGCGGTGCAGCTCTTCTGCGGCGGCTTCGGCCGCGAGCATGTTCTTGTCGGGGGTGTTGTAGATGGGCAGCTCCATGGATGGAGCCGGCTCGTCCGCGCCGTCGCGGTCGATCTCGGCGCCTAGGTCGCGGCCTCTGCGGCGGATCTGGCCGGCTCGGCTGGGGTTGTCGCCGCCTGGGGTGAGGCCGTGGGCGCGGTTGTACTCGCGCTGGGTGATGTCCCACTGGCGCTTAGCAGCAGCCAGCTCCTCGGTCTGCTTGAGGAGGAGCACGCGGTGCGCCTCCAGGTCTGCCTCAACGGCGGCGGCGTCGGCGCCGGTGCCGGTGGTGAGCGGAGTGCTCAGCTTTGCCCGGACTTGCTCCAGCCGGGATGGTGGTGGTGGCGCCTTTGCGCCTGATGCGGATGCGTGCCCGCCGACGTCGCGCTCCAGGTCGGGGCCGCGGACGCGCGTGGACTTGGAGGGATGTTCCTCGCCAGCCATCATGACTTGCACGACGGCGGGGCTGGCGGGAGCGCTGCTGCCGGCTCGCGGAGGAGGGCTGGCGCAGCGCAGCACCTGCCGCGGGTAGCGCGGCGGTGCGACGGTGGCGACGTAGACGTCGTGGCCGCCGAAGGAGATGACGCTGCCGCCGGCTGGGAAGGGCCGGTCGGCGAAGCAGCCGGCGTTGTCGGCGGCGCGGTCGAGGAGCCGAATCTCCGGATCAAGCCTGAAGCGACTCGCTCGCCGGTGGTGATGGTGAGGCCCGTCCGGATGAAGACACCGGCCGAGGATGCTGAAGGCCCCACGGTGGGCGCCAAATGTCGTGGTATCGTCACGGCATATGCCATAGGGTGGCTAATCGAAGGGGCTCTGAGAGATCTCACGGCGGTATCCGGAAGCGGGTATGGGCACGAGCGACACGGCGACGTACCCGGGTTCGAGGCCCTCCGATGGAGGTAAAACCTCTACTCCTGCTAGAGTGTATAAGATATCACACGGTACAATGGTGCTCCTAGAGCTGTGTCCGGCTGCTCTCGGGAGGCTAAGGGAGACGATGGTCTCTCTCACGGGGCAGCGCTAAGGGTGGAATGAAGTGAGAATGATCGATCGTCCCCGCACGAGAGGGGTAGTGCGGCTTATATAGGCACCGGCACTTTACATATAAGTCCCTATAGTCTGCGGCCGGCTTGGCCGGCTCCGGCTTCCGCTCCTTCCCGAGGCGTTGACGTCGTGGAGCCGTTGAGGCGTAGTGGCCTGTCCCGTCCGGCTGCCAGGAGGTCAGCGGTATGGCGAGGAGGTGTCTCTGTCGCCGTCATGCCACGTAGCCGGTACGGATCGTCGTTAGCCGATGATGGCCTGTCCGGCGCGTGGCACTGTTGCTCCACGGTGCCCCGCGCTTTACGGAAGATGAAGTCGGCGTGGACTTTGGGAACCCGGATCACCAACCCGGTTCCTTCCGGTGCAAGACTCGCCGGCCTCGAGTCGGTCGAGGTACGGACCCCCGGTCGGATATGGCTTGTAGAAGCCGGCCCAGCTACAGCATTGGCGGCCGTAGCCAGGCCGACTAGGATCTGGAGCCAGCCGGCTTCCGGACCAGCCGGCCACGGCGCCAGCCGGCTGCTCCTCAGCCGGCCAGTGGCCAGCCGGCTGCTCCGCGTCCATGGCCCTACCCGGGGTCTTCCCCCCGACAGCCATCAACCTTCAACGTGCTTCTTGGCTCCTCCTGTTTCGATAAACCTTGGTTTCTTTCTGAGGGAACACTTGCCGCTGTGCGCATCACACCTTCCTCTTGGGGTTCCCAACGGACGCGTGCTGTACGCGTATCATTGCGCCGCACTACACTCCGCCGCCATCAACCTTCAACGTGCTTCTTGACTCCTACTGGTTCGATAAACCTTGGTTTCTTACTGAGGGAAACTTGCTGCTGTACGCATCACACCTTCCACTTGGGGTTTCCAACGGGCGTGTGCTCTACGCGTCATCACGCGCCCTCAACTTCCCACGATCTGAAGTCTACTACGATGTCATGGAGAAGATGAATTTCAAGATCACGTACATCCTCCATGCGAAGAGGGTGGAGAGGTGGATCCGCGCCGTCAGGAGAGATTTCCTCGACGCCGCGGAGATCAAGGTTAGTTTTCCATGGCTTAAAATTTAGAGATATCATGCATAAAGCATCCAAAATTCCAATGGCAATTTTTTTCTGTGTTTGAAGGTCGTGGGCTTGGACTGCGAGTTAACCGACCCTTGCAAGGGTAACCAACGCGCCACCGTCCTGCAACTCTCCGTCGCGCAACACACTCTGGTCTTCCATATTGTGCATGTCGATGAAGTGCCACAACTGCTCATCGATTTCCTTGCGGACAAGAACATCAAATTCTGTGGCGAGGCAATCCACAATGATATGGATATGTTGCAGACCTACAGAATTATTATTCCGTCTACGATCAACCTCCAGCAGATCCTTCTGAATCCCGTCCCAAGAAAGCAGACTCCGAGTTTGATTGATTTGGCAAATCATTATATTGGGACGGGTCTCGAGCAGAAGAACAAGAAGAAGTTTAATTATAAGAAGAACAAGCCGCCGAAGACCGCCAAGGAATTAGAAGAAGATGCACTGATTTTTGGATGGGGCGATTTTCCCTTGAGCCATAAGCAACTGCAGTATGCCGCTCTCGACGCTTGCCTCGGCTTCGAGCTGGGTAGGAGGCATTTCCAGGCACTTGGCTACAATAGCCATATGGATCGCCTCGGACTTAATATTTATGAGTAGATGCATGGTGGTGTGGTGCATGGTCACGTGTGTGCCTTCTATGTATGAACATATGAATCATCGCGATCAATATATTAAATCTTTTTATTATATTGTTATTTAAATTCCTCATATACAATACTGCGGGCATATATAACCAAGCAATTTCAAACTTGCGGTTTAAAAATAATTATTTGTCCACTTACGGTTTTATATTCCTCATATTTTTATAATAGTTATGCATATATTATTTGTCCACTTGCGGTTTAAAGATTGAAAGATATTAATTATTTAGCCATATTATATGAATAATGCATATAGTATTTGATAATAATAATAAATGAATAAAAATAAAATTATTCCATATTCAAATTCCTCACACTTTTCTAATAGTTATGCATATATTATTTGTCCACTTGCGGTTTAAAGATTGAAGATATTAATTATTTGGCCATATTATATGAATAATGCATATATTATTTGATAATAATAATAATAATAAATGAATAAAAATAAAAGTATTCCATATTCAAATTCCTCACACTTTTCTAATAGTTATGCATATATTATTTTTCCACTTGCGGTTTAAAGATTGAAAGATATTAATTATTTGGCTATATTATATGAATAATGCATATATTATTTGATAATAATAAATTAATAAAAATAAAATTATTCCATATTCAAATTCCTTACACTTTTCTAATAGTTATGCATATATTATTTGTCCACTTGCGATTTAAAGATTGAAAGATATTCAAATTTCTAACATTGGAATGCTATATTATTATCGTATGGTAGTATTTACAACAAGGTACAACCATATTCGCGGGAGCACGACATGAAAGAACTAAGAAGTTAAGCGTGCTGAGGATGGAGTAGTTTGAGGATGGGTGACCGACCGGTGAGTGACCAAGTCTAGAATTTGAGTATAGATTATGTGTACTTAACAATGGTTCAAGTGAGAGAGTAAAGAAAATTGAAAAACGAAAATGAAAATGAAAATGAAAAAAGAAAAAAACTTTTGTCCCGGTTGTGGTTACGAGCCGGGACATAAGGTCCTCCAGCCCAAACACCTGCATCGCAGCTACGTGGTGGACTTTATGTCCCGGTTGGTAACCGGGTCGGGACAAAAGGGTGGGCCTTTTGTCCCGCCACCCTTGTCCCGGGTGGCCGGCCGGGACAAAAGCCTCTTACGGCCCGCAATAATAGGCCTATTCTCCACTAGTGTTCATTATGCACCACATATGCTCTGAAGAATGTGTTCTGCGCGCCTTCACACACACTCCATGGAAAGATGGCGGTGCAGTGTCTTCAGGATGCCACACATGGTCTCCGTCATGGCTATTGTTGGAAAAGGCGATGCCTAGGCTTCGCTTTAGCACGCTTAGGCATTAGGAGACAGACAGATGCCTCGGCTAGGACCTAAATGGAAATCTAGGTAGTGCAACTAAGAAATTGTCTTCCCCAATAAAAAATCATGCAGTATTTCAATGACGAGTATCGTGCTTACTACCGTCGAGGGCAGCAGGCCTTGGCGAAGTCCATGGGGACTAACTGGCAACTAACTGCATAAGACATTAGCCTCTACTGATACATTGGGAACTATCGTGATTACTGACGTGATGTGGTATTTTTTGGTGGTTGTGTTAAAGAGATAGGCTCGGAGTAGAAAGCACCCGTATGGGGAAGAGAAGATGACGCTTCACTACTCGGTTCACCAATATGGTCTCATTTGCATGGTCATGTTCATGTTAAAATCGTGTGCGTGACAAGTGTGAGCCGGACGATTGGTGTATTTCAACAGTATACCTGAGTTGTTCCTGCTAATCGCTCTAGTGGGGTCTTCTTTTCGTTCTTTTTATTAGCTGTGTGTAAACTTGATGTCTCAACCTCCTCTTGACATTATGTTGTTACAAAAGCAGGGTGTAATCAGCATCTCCTTGATATTAATACATTCTCCTTATAAAAAAACCATTCACCTAGAACAAGCCTTAACCGTTCAAAATTACACACGCCGGATTTTCAAGCAGTCCTGGCCGGGTTTTCTTGCGCCCGCTATTCCGCGAGGAGCGACCTGCTTGAAAAACTGAATCCTTGACGAAGCACTTAGAATCAAACTTCTGCTTGTCGTTGCCGGCAGATTGGAGCGATAGCAAGTAACGGCCGTCAACGTCCGCATGTCGTAGTTGGACTTGACAACTCCTTGGCCTTGAATTGACCCTGTCCTGGCGTGTATGTCTCTCAACAATTCAAGGTCAAGCAGGTTTATCATTGGGTGGTGGGAGTATTATTGTTCTGAGACGACTTAGTGTATTTTAAGCCGTAGAATAGTTCGTGGCGCTCATTCTCTGAACTCTGAAGCAAAAGAATTTGCATGGCTTCCGCTTATCTGCTAATTAGATTTTCGCCCCTCTTTATAAATAAAGTAACCACATCGTACAACCATTCAAAAAATTAAAATGTTAGGGCAACAACAGACATGTCCAACAAAAAAACAAAACGATACAAAGGAAGATAACGGCGGAGCGACGAAGCATGTAGACCCGCAACCGTTGCGTCCTCTGAAGTTGTCCCACCACGTTACAAGCACCGCAGCTAGTTGAGTATCAAGGAAGCACCTTCAAGGAGTGTGACATCGACATGGCGCTGCTGCTCGGAAAAGCGAACTAGTCATAGGGTTTCCCCTGATACTCAATGGGGAGTAGAGATGGGTTACCACACGCCCTACACAGGTAGGAATGGTGACTCCCGGAGGCACCGCCGCGCCGGTGTTGGATGTGTCGCAAGGATTTCTCATGAGCCCCATCAAACTACTACCCCACATGACCGTGGCCCAGGAGCCCTCCCACCCCCCAGGCCACACATGTAGATGGGAAGGTGCGGTAGCAACAGGGTGCTAGGCAGGACAGAGGCCTCGCGGCCCGTGTAGCCCAGGCCCGTAAGCCAGTAAAGCCGCCACCATATCCTGGCCCGCAAAGCTCACCGTTGCCGCCACCTCCACCTCACCGGAGCCCAGCCGCCACACACCTTCCAACCACCACGCATGGTCGTCAACCCCGCGGCCGACCACTGGCCGCCCGGCAGTCAACACCTCATCGTCATTCCTGCCACCCACCAGCATGCACAAGCATTAGCATAGGATCCCAGCACCACCGCTCCGTGGCCGCCAGCGCCTGGCGTCACACTTGCCACCGCCGATAGTTCCTAGCCCGCCTAGCCTAGATCCGCCTTGCAGAAGCCACGCCCGGCCCTTGAGTAGACCAGTCAAGGCCGCACCTTCCCCCCCTTATCGAACAAGAACCAACGAGCGCCATCACTGGCCCGTCGGTCAGAGCGAGCCACCACCATTGCGCCACCACCTCCGCCACCCTGCAAAAGCGGCCGCCTGCGGCCCATGCATGTTGTCCACGACCCTCCACGCCCAAAGATCCAGGCACCAACCACCACCTCATCACCTGTGACCCGTCGCGCCACTGCAAGGGAGAACCCTGGTGCCGCTACCAAGACACACGACGAAAGGGCCGCCCCCTGGCCCGGGGAGGGAGACCTGCATCCTCTCCCCGCGAGCGAGAGGACGAAGAGTCCTCGCCGCTGCCGCCGCCAACAGAGCTTCACCCGGCTACGCCTCCTAGCATTGGCGAGGAAGAGGGAGGGGCTGGGGATGGAGGGATTTAGGGTTTCCCCCGGTCGTCACGTGGCGGCGACACGGGATCGAAGAGGGGCCTTCAGATTTAGGCTCATGTTCCACCTCGGTAATACCGTGATTGGAGCTTTTGTATAAGGATCTTCAAGTTTTTAAACCTAGAGTAGAACAATTTTATTTGTATATTTCGAGTGGCAAGTGTGTGTATGGCTGCCCTGATCTACCTTCTCAGGCTGACCCAAATTGACACTTTGACTTTCCCAAACAAATTATATGTCATAAATGTTGGTAGTGCTTTTTTTAACAAGGAGAGCCCCGAAGGGCCTGGAAGCATATATTAATACAGAAATAGTGGAAGTGTACAGTATTACAGAAGATCCCAAAAGATTAAGAAAATCATACGTATGTCCCTGGTTTATGTGGAGGAGACCTCTCTGAAAGATCTGAGAAGCAATCAGGTCCCTCCCTATCTCCTCTACCGAGCCGGAGGTCAGCTGCACCGCATCGAGCACTGCCGCGGGGACGGAACCACTTGCTTCAATGCCAACATTGAGCGCGGCCATTGACCTAAAAGAAGGCCTCCGATGGAGATTGAAAGGATGCCGGAGCTCATCGGCTTTAACAGATGACACGCAGCCGTCGAGATGAAGCTCGGCAAAGTTGCTTCCAAGCTTGGGAAATCTCAGACACAAGAATTCTCACTAGCTCCATCAATGTCAAGTAACCCGCCATCCAACACAACACTCCTGCCACGGGTGGGAGAAGGCGCGCGGAGATGGTCGGAGAACCGAGGATTCGGCACAAATTGGCCGCAGAAGCCAACACCGTCGTCGCCGTCTTCATCTTCCTCCTCGCCGCCACGGCCGGCCAGGTCGATGTCGAGGACGCAGCTCTGCGCCCAAAGGTGCTTATTACCGTGGGCCTCGGCAGGAGGAGCAGACGATATCCACCCAAAGGTGCTTATTACCTGAGGGGCTTGACATCGCCGCTCATCAGCCGCTTGCCGGTGCCGCACCTAGTCACCGGGAGGAATAGGCCCCTACTCCTCTTTGAATCACATCCGCTCGAAATCATCCTTCCCCACCCCTCACCACCTCGGTCGGCCAGCGGGAGAAGGAAGGACAGGGCGAAGGCGTAAAACAGAGAAAGGGAGCAGACCTTGGGCTTATTGTGGAGATCTCTGAGGCAGAACCAGGTGCCGCCATCTCCGACCGCCGGCCACCACCAACCGCACCAGATCTTGCCCAGAAAAGATGGTGCGCTACTCCAAAACCACGACATCTCGCCGAGACACCTATCTCTACACCTACCTACTACTCCGGCGCGTCCCCCTCCCCATCTCCGGCCGGCAAAGCCGCCGGAGAAGGGTCGGGTTCGGCACATTCTTCGAAAGTCAACGAGCAGAACAAGGGGTGGGGGGAGAGGGGGGTGGGCGAGAAGAAGGGGCGGACAGTGCTTTTTCTAGAGTGTTCGATTTGTCCTTTGGGAGCAAAGTTCTTTGTTACTACTTTGTACTATCTTGCGTGAACAGAAACAAGTATGAAATGCAGGCTGGCTCAGCTCAGATCACACGTTAGGTGACGCAAACTTTCAGCGTTTAGCTTGGGTCCCAGGCCAAATTCAGAACTGTCAAGTACGAAATGTAATGTCGGATTCTCTGTTCAAAATTGCCAGTATACTGTGAAATGGGGGTTAAAAGTAAAGAATGATAAGAATTGTCATTTCAGTTTTGATCTATACAAAAGAATCAATAGAATATATTTCTAGCTACACCGATCTGTCAGCTACTAGTAGTGTGAGCGAGTGAGTTGATTAGAAGAGTTTCCCGGCGAATTCCTTGATGTCCTCGTCCCTGAGGGATGGCGAGGCCATCTTCCTGAACTGCTTGAGGTCCGACAGGCTCCGGCCGAGCTTGAGCGCAACCTTTGTCGCGAACAACTCGCCGCCCTCCCTCCGCTCCACGTCGGGTTCGTTGAGGTTGGCCTCAATGTCCTCCTGGATCTTGCGGTAGAACCCGGCGCAGTTGCGGAGTAACTCGAAGAGCATGCCCATCTGCCCGCCGTGCTCCACCGTGTTCACTGACGCCGCCAGGGCGCCGCCGATGACGGCGGCGCCTGTCGCCCACGCACCGGCCTCGCCTGTGCCGATGAACAACGAGGCGAGCGCGGCCGTGCCGGCCAGCGCCGGGCCGGCCACGGCAAGGCCCTTGTTGAGGTTCAGCACCAGCTTGCCGACAGTCAGGAACTCGTTCTCGTCCTTGGCCTTGATCACCCGGAGGAGGCCTCGCATGTCGTCCTCTAGATCTTGGGTCCATCCGTTGCCGGAAGCGATGGGCGCGCTGCCACGAAGGCTGAAGCTCTTTGACTTCTTGGCCTGCGCGGGCCGACGGCTCGGCCACCAGCGTGTGGGCTCGACTGTCTTAGGGAACTTCTCGAGCATGCCAGGGAGCAGCGGCAGCGGGTAGGCTGCGTCGAGGGCGAGCACCTGGTCCATGGCTTCCTGCACGTCGGCCTTGGTCGTCGGCGCGCCGTGTACGATCGCGGCGCGGACTTCCCGCTCGAGCTCCTTCCAGAACCTCGTGGCGTTGCGCTGCTCCTCGGCGAGCTGCGAGGGCTGGATCTTGTTGACTGCGGCCATGGTGACGGCGGCGGTGGCCAGGAGGACGCCGGCGGAGGCCTTGAGCGCGACCATGGTCGGCGCGGCGGGCGCGAGCGCGGCCATGGCGGAGGCGGCGAGCGTGAGGGAGTTGGTGGAGTGGAGCAGCAGGTGGTTCCAGTTGTCGCGCTGCCTGCCGATGATGTCGTGCATCTCGGCGCGGTCCGCCGCGGCATCCGCGATCGCGCGGAGCTTCTCCAGCGACACCTGAGCCGAGGGGGAGGCCGGCACGCGCGGCGTCTCGATCCAGTCGAGCTGGAAGGTGAGGTTCTCCTGCGCGGCGTGAATACCCGAAGGCACGTGCAGGGCGGCGCGGCAGGTAGCGACGCTGCTCCGCCGTGGCCGTGGCCGTGGCCGAGCTGCAGAGGTAGAAGGGGTGGAGGTAGACGGGGCCAAGAAGAGGCGCTGGGCCGGGAGTGCCGCCATGGCTGGAGTTCTGGGTGCCGAAAGTTGCCGCTTCCCTTTGTTTCAGTTGAGATTGGAGCTGATTTCGAAGGCTGATTGACTTCAAGCTTTGTTGGTCAGGGTAGATGAAGTGATGAAGATGATAGGAAGAAGGTGGTACTTATAGGGGGGCGCTGGCGAATGGGTTGGGCTTGGTCTCGGGTCCCCGAAATAGTGGTTTGAAGAGTGGTTTGACAAGATCGCGTCCGGGTTAGACCGTTTCTGGCAAGGGAGAGTGGGTTAGTTTAAGGCAAGCAGATCACCGGGCACTCTGGTCCATGCATGTTCACCACACAAACACTGAAACACACCCAAGTATCATGTTGTTAGTGTAACACCTGAATATACTTACAAGCATTTTATTATATTATAGGAACATACAAAATCGTATACTTTCTGAAAACAAAAAACTACGGAGTACTAGCGTCCTAGGGACTATAGCAATTGTCGAATCAATTTGACCTTAATTTTTTCCACTTGCATGCACGCATGCATGCATTCGTGAGTGCTACATGTACCTGCATTCAGTGCCCTTGTATTATTGACAGTTGCGTCACAAGTAGATCAACTTGCTTCATTTTGTGCCCTTGCATGCAGGTACTTTCGTTTTTGAAGTTTCAATTTTTATGGAAAAATACTTAGACTTAGATAATGTTGTATACTATCAGTGTGTAAATTTTTAGAATGAAATACATTGTATTTGACCCTCAGTAAAAACAACCAAAACTCACAAAATGATAAAATCAAGATAGATTGTCATTTTTGCTGAGCCGAAAAAGGACATATTTCATTTCGAAAATGTTCACACTGGTAGATACAATATTTGGCTGGGGTGTACATAGCCAGGTATAGCTCAAAGTTAGGACTGAAGCTCTGTCTCAACGACGATCGCACTCTAAAATAAAGAGTGGGAGGATGCATAGCATACTAGATTTAGATGTGCGCCTTGGCGCACGACCCCGTAAAATTCTTACCAATCTATGAATAAATAAAATTACATTTTATTGGATTTAGAAAATGAAGTCAACAGGGAAAATGATTATACAACAACCAATAGTGTTTTTTCATAGCAATATAGAAGGTAAGAATAGCAATATTAATATCTACATAATATGAACATACATAGCACCATCAAAATAGGGAAATACATTATAACAGTAATGAGCATATGGTTCTAATACGGAAGACAATACAATACAATAGCTATCAACATATATATAGTTATGATACATAGAGGAGCCCACACAGGATTCACAATGACGGCATTCATTATTTATTACACAGAGGCTAAGATTAGAGCGCATCACCAGAGGTTGCGATCCCAGGCTTGGCGATGATGATTACACCTCGTATTCTATAGGGCATCCCATATGGCACACAAAAAAATTGAATATATGATAGCATAGAACCAGCAGGTGGCAGGAAGTATACATAACGTAACGGTAATTTGATCTAAACTAAGCTGCATCCATGGCTGCATCAACTGCCATAAGTAGATTAAGCACCAGATATTTTCTAAGCTCACACTCTAGATATTTGAAGTCAGTTCTCTGAGTATAGTCATGTTCCTGCAATAGAGTTCAAATAACCAGTCTTAGGTTTGGCCAATTTGGAGCACACTATTACCACATAGTAGATAAAATCTAAGTGAAAATGGCTGGGTTGTTGATTCGTTTATGATGGAATGATGTCTCATCGTATTGTCACTAAACGGACGTCCCATACTACAGGAAAATAGTAGTGTCTTGGTACATCAGAGTACAGAGCATAGAGCAAACAACTGATAAGAGTATTTGTCTCCTATAGATGTCTAAACTGAATGAAAACTACCAGAAATTACAGAAAAGGGCATACCCACATTACGACTAAGCGAAGCATATAGATGAAGACACGCAGAACTCCAGTAGGATAAAAACACCACACATAAAACATGCAAAACTGCATCATTTTTGGGGGCAAAGCCAGAAATAGCATGTTCAGTTATACAGACAGAAAACTGCAGTTTACAATAATGCACAGTACCTACTGGAACACTTGGTAGGCAAACTAAATAATTCCTTGTTCATTTATCTATACATGATAACTTGATAAGGACATTAATAACGGAAGCATAGGGATAGGTCGTTCCGGACAATTAAAGTTGCGGAAATCAATTCTTATTCTTCTCTAAAAGCTGTAAAGAAAATACAGCTAGGTATGTAAAATTTTGGCTTCCAATAAAAAAAGAAAATAGGAACATACTGGCTGCATGATCAATTTGTGGAGATGAACTTCCCTCCTTTGATAGTACGTACCAATTGCAAAATCTATTGCATGGTAAACAGTCAATGAAAGGCCATTGCAGCACCAAATACTACAGGCCATTAATATAATGAAAACTGTTAGAAAAGCAACCAAAAAGGAATGTAAATGCAAAGAAATAGCATGAGATAGATATAAAAACTGAAAGGATTCTTCACATCTGCATTAACAAAGAGATGAGGAATGCTGATTTTTTTTATAGCGGAGATAGATATTGATGGTAGCAGCAGAAATTAAATATGTAGTCACAACATCTCTGATGGTAGTGTGATATATGTGACTACTGATCAATTAGGCATGCAAAGAGCACTGGCATGGCTAGTTCAGTTCAGAGTATGCACTATATGTGCAGCTGCAATATTAAAGGAATAACTTCACATATTTAAGAAACATATACCTCATGTCAATTGGAAATCAATTAGAGCGTAATAATAATAACATTATCAAGAGGTACCTAACTTAGTTTGAGATAGTGCCTTACAAATCAACACTTAGCTGGGAGCTGTCAAAAGAACCCTATATAATACAAAGTAAATAGGGCTATCATGAATAGATTTTGCAGAGCTTTCAGGAAAATAATTATCCAGAAAGTTCCTTTCCACCTGCAATATAATTGATAATTGCATTAGCATAACTAAAGAATGAGCTGCTTGTTCCACAAATGTAACAGAACCACTTAAACAATATGACTGGGTGTAGGCTCTGTTTGATATAATCCCTTTTGGATCAACTATAAATTCTTGATGGATTTGGATAAAATAAACTTGTTGGACCGTAGCAACCACGGACAGAGATGTAGCATATAGAAGAAAAATGAACTATGAGGCTTTCAACATACCATGTTAGTGTAATTAACATAAACTAATTGTGCTTCTAATGTGTAAACAGCATAAATCACCCATTTTAAATCTCACGAAATGTACCCAGGCCAAAGGCATGTGGAAGACAACATTTAAGATTCATAAGTTTCTTTACCCATGTCGATGCCAAGACCTCACATGCCAACTTATATCACTAAATAATCAGAGTAATCACTAACATGACCTAGAGTAGTCGGGCTCTTCTCCTTTTCTGCACCAGCACAAGCATGGCCATAAGCAAGATGAAAGCTTGTGATTTTTGGTCTCGACACACAGCGAGCAGGTCAGATTGGGATCTTACCTTTGCGTTTGAGTTCGACACGAAGGAAACGTCCGTGCTGCTGCTGCTCCAACCTCTGGCCTGATATCGATTGCCATCTCCATGCCCTCTAGCCGGCCTCTGCCGTCTCACAGCAAGGTGCGCTGCGGCGCTGTCATTCCCGTGCCCTCTGGCCAGTCCCTGCCATCTCACGGCAAAGACAAGGCACATTTAACCTGGAGGGGAGCAAATGGAGCAAGCACACCTAATGTAAAAGCTAAGCTCAGGTTTACATCTAACATGAAGGCTGACAAATTTATTAGAACATAATAATCACAGGAGCATATGAAAGAGATATAACTGTAATCACGGCCAGGCTGCAAGATTGCAAGGAAGAGTAGGACAGGTCACGCGCACGCTCACCACAACCGAACAGCAGACGAGCCGAAGCAGCCGCGGCCAGACTACATTCTGATACAGTAAAGTATTGGCAAGCAGCCATGTCCCAAATACTTGATTATACGCCCATTAAATCCTTTGCAGCATAAGCATTTTTATTCTTTGTCTACTCTTTACATATTCTCTTGTTGGCCATAATCCTAGAGCACCTGAAAGGTAACATTAATTAGAAGCATGAGGGGGCTAAGGAATGACCTCAACTACACCCCAATAAAACATTTCATAGGAACAATAGCATGTACTGCAAAAGAAAAATCACAGATAAAGAAGAGAAAAAAAGCTTTCAATTCTCTGTAGTAATGCCTCAACTAAGGTTGGTATTGGCCTAACATACCGACACCATCATACTCAATCATAATAGTGGCCTCACTCAACATCTCAGCTCATGACCCATCTCATCTAACGGTTCAGTGTGTCTCAAGCTGAAGAGGCAGGCAACTGGAACCACGACCGAGCCACGAGACCACTGTTTGGGATAACTCGGCAAACACCCAATTCTTACTTGTTTTCATATCCCTGCTCAACTAAATACATTAGCATTCAAACAATCACATTACCAAATAATAATTTTTCTCTAGTGTGCACAGTGGCATACATTGATTATAATTTGCAGAAGCATATATACTTCTGGTCTTCTACTGCAAAAGCATACCTACACCACAGGCTTTTCAAATTTCCCGATATCCAAATATTCAGAACCAACATTAGAAACAAATGACACAGAAGCATCAAGCCGTGCAGGGCCCTTTATCTGAATAGTGACATAAAAAAAAATCAGATTGACAGGTACACAATATTAAGACAAAAGAACTTTGAAACATAATTCATTATTCATCTATGCTCCAAAAAGAAACATATAGTGCAAACTGATTGCTGAACTTCGATTGGAGAACCAAAAAAGTAACAAACATACCTTCACTGACACAATATAGTTGATGAGAGCAGGACGATGGACAAAGTGGCAACCTATTTCATCCAAGGGGAAGTGCAGCCTCGTAAGTCTAACATCATAAACCTCAAATGTATAAACTACAAACAAGAAAACGATAGAGGTGCTCACTGCATAGAGAAGATCTCCAACAGACTTGTCACATCCACTTGTACCGACCTGTTTACAGAAAAATTCAGTTAAAAGAGAAAATATAGCATGGTTCGAATAGATAAACAGCACTGATTTGTTCACAGTAACTTGCGTCGCAAAATAGTAGAAATAAAATAGGAAGACATCATATTACAGGCGTTGATAACCGAAAACTAAAATGGTTGGTTATTCAATCAAAAATAGGAGAAATAAAATAGGAAGCCATCATCACGGTTGGCTATTCAATCACATATATATCCTTTAACAATTCATGTAATACTGAAGATTCAACCAGTTCCTCTAGCAGCAAGGGGAGATATGCAGAGGAGGTGCTGCTGGCCATGGCCGTACCTTAGCAACAAACAAGGCTCCCCACAAGCACTCCCATGTCCTTGTCTCCTTTCTGCACGGGCGAACCAGCGAAGGCACCTGGGAGGTGGAGCATTGCAACTCGCAGGCTGAGCGCAAGGACGATGGAGTCATCTTGAACGGCTTGGTGATGGTGGACATCCGCCCCTACAGAGGAGGGAAGGACGCGGGCGGAGGGGGCGTCAGAGGGAGAAATAGTCAGTTCTGATTACCTGTGAGACAAAATACAAACACAAAATAGAGGTAGTAAGGACGTGGATCAGAAAAACAGTAACGAATTAGAACTTAAATGGTACGAAACTATTTTTCTCAACTGGCTCACAATATTATTGTATGGTAGGTAGTTGTATAAATCCGTGACCCACTAAACCATGTGAAGCAAATGGAAATTTAATGGCATGCTTTAAAGTAAGAAATGAATGGAAAAAATATATCTTTGCCTACAATAGATAGTTGAGTGATTTCAACACGCCAACACATTTACACTGCAACTTCCGATCTAAAAGCTACATGAAGTGACTACAAAAGTTAAAGAGAACTTATCATGACATACATGAATGGTTAAAAATTACATCGGTCATGAAATAGAAATATACCGACTTTGCTGCTTTAGTATATAAATCTATGGAAACAATATCAGGAGTAATATTTTAAAATAAAGGGTGCTCACTCCTTCTGTTGATTAATTCGGGGTAAGCACAAAAATAATGGAGGGAAAATTTGCTCTGTTTCCAAATACAGAATACCTTCACAATGAAAAAATCCAAACAATCAACACCAAGAAGTGTTCCTTTACATGAACAAAACACAAGAAAAAACAAGGTGCTTCTTCAGATCTGGATACATCCATACCAGGGCAGTTCATGTCTTGCTTCAACAACATGGATCTGGATCTAACGGAAATAAATTCATGGATATTGCATATGAGAGAGAGAGAGAGAGGAGAAGGAGGAGGAGAAACCTGTAGGTCCCCAACGATTTGTACATAATAAATGGTATATTTCATTAAGTAATAATCTTCATGTGGAAATAGTAAAACCATATTGAAAATCTTGCAAGGGGAGGTTTAAAAAATCTGCCTATTGTTGATTTGGTGAAAATAGTCTTTGAAGCAAACCTGCAATGGTAGAATAAAAATGAATTAGTTAATTCTTGCTAAAATTAAAATAGTTTTTAAAGCAAATCTGCAATAGTAGAAGAGTGTGAATTAGTTATTTCTTTCCCATGTCGCTAATATAAATCAGAAAAGATGCCTTGAAAACCAGGACAGATAAACATGATAATAAGAGGAATTAACAGATAACTTCAAATAGTAGCTATGAACCTTGAAACTGAGAACTCACCTAAGATTCAGTTTTAATGGATTTATAAACCTTTTCCCTCAAGATACCATGAAGAGTCCCCACAACCAAACATGACGAGTCCCCTGAACATATTGACATCACAGTAACATGATTGAGACATGCATACGCACTCAACAGAGGAGAGGAACAAACCCATAGCCACCCACCTATCCTTGGCCTGGTGATGAGAAACAACATGCGAACTTCAGAGATATCCAAACATAAGAAAAATATCATATAAGATATCCTAGCTGAATTATTTTCAGAGATATCCTAGCTGAATTTTACCAAAGCAAAGAAATACAGTAGCTATATTACTTGACATCCAACAATCTGACCAGGAAATGAAGAGAACACTTCATAGCTCTAGGGATCAACATGAACTCTTTCCTCATACTCAATCTCATTTAATCTCTGAAATATAAAATCATAACTTTCAATATAGATGAATAGTCTAAATTGGTATACCTGACTGTACTATTTGTAGTGCAATAGAAGCAAAAACAGCCAGTCAAAGTGATACTTTAATCTCTATGGTGTGTAAGCTAAAAGATCATTTCTGTTATCCCAATATAACAATTATTACCATAGCAAATAATTCTGAGATTCTCCCTATACATCCAAAATTTGAAAGCCTGAAACCATGTACGTGCAGTCCCTTCAGGTAAGATTGCAAGAATACCAATCCCGACATCAGTTGCAGTGAAAGAATTACAGGGAAAAACTGGTCCTCCATATCTCTTCTTAGAAGCACATCTAGATAGAACGATCAATCATCGATTTTTTAGCAGCATCCAACAAATATGTGCTATAGAACATAGATGGAGAAAGTTCGCAGGCTGCCATGAACAAAAGGAGGATGATTTTACAGTGCACATGGAACCATCTTCCTCGGCAGCCTCGTCCATCTCTCTACAGGGGAAATACCCAAATCCGTCCATCTCTACAGAGGAAATACCAAAATAGATAAACATCATTATATTGCTTATTCCCGAGCTGGTTCATGAAAGGAATCTAGGTAGATAGAGAGGAGGATGGGGGAGAGAGACCTGAATGAAGAGGTGTAGGAGAGCAAGCCGTTCCGCTGCAAGGTCGAGGTGGAGCTCAAGGCGGATCTCAGGGGCGCAAGGTTGAGGTGGAGATCGAGGCGGAGCTGCGAGGGCACGAGGTGGTTAGTCGAGGTGGAGCTCGAGGCACTGCTGGTGCCCTCGCACGTCTTCCCGAGACGCACCACCTCCAGATGTGTCTTGTCCGCCCTCGCCGTCGAGGGAGGAGGGCGGAGATCCAGGCGCCGGCGAGGCAGCTGCCTCATCCTCGGCCTTCTCCTCCTCCAACGCGCGCTCCAGTCGCGCGCTCGCCGTCGCCAAGGCGCGCCTTCCACCCCAGTCGCTGCTGTCGCCAAGGCACACGCTTGCCGCCGCCGTTTCCAGGCGCGCGCTCGCCGCCGCCGCCATCTCCAGGCGTCGCTCGCCCCCGCCGCCATCTCCAAGCGCGCGCTCGCCGCCACAGTCGCTGCCGTCGCGCAGGCGCGCGCTCGCGCTCGCCGTCATCGCCCAGGCGCGGCGCTCGCCGCCGCCGTCGCCTGGCACGCCTTCGCCGCCGCCGTCTTCTGGCGCGCCCTCGTGGTTGCCCAGGCGCGCGCTTGGCTTCGTTGCCCAGGCGCGTGCTCGGCGCCGCCGCCGCTGCCATGCTAGAGAACGAGAGGGGATTGGGGAGGAAGTGCGTGCGAGGGATTGGGTGAGGCCGTGAGGTAGGGTTTCGGCCCACCTTTTCCGCGCGGTGAAGATATTTCGCACGCTAGCTCGCCACATCCGAAACGAGCCGTAGAGACTGATGTGTGGACCCATCGTACCGTAGGACCCAAACGCAGCCAGATGCGGGTAGACAACGGCCAGTTCATGGCTTTCGCTAGTGTGCTACTGCCAGATATGGATGGCTGAGATCGAATGTTGACCAGACACAGTAAAAATCCGACGGCTGAGAAGCTGAAAACGCTGTGAGAGCCCCATGGGGGTGCAACAATCATACC